>NW_022196903.1:83081097-83121464 GCF_008632895.1 Mastomys coucha | reverse complement strand
ACAGGATGGGGCTTATAGAAGCTGCAGAAGGAAGCCACAGGATGGGGCTTATAGAAGCTGCAGAAGGAGCTGTCTCTTCAGAGTTCCAAAAGGAGAACAAAATTTGATTCTGCAGAAAACAGTTATTCTAGAAAAGAAATCTGAGAACATTCCATGGCTCAGCTGTGAATAATACTGGCTCAGTCATATCACTCTGTATTCTACAAGTGGTGAGGGCTGTAGACATTGGAGAGGCATCAGTATGAAAAAAGTCAGTGACTGGCAGGATTAGAAACAGAAACATGGAGGCAAATACTTGAGAAGCAAGTAAGAGGTCTGAGTCAGCCTAGGAGAGTGGAGAGAAGCTTAGTGTGTGTAGTTTGTTTTTAATAGGAAACACTTGCCAAAGAGACAGGATCAAAACGTAAAGTGCTCTCCTATCTTGGATTCTGGAACACCAATGCTAACAAAATGATGGTAGTGGGTAAACTTGGGCTAATGGACTTTGGTGATGAAGTAAACTCAGTGTAGTTTGTCAGAGGATCCCTGATATTGTAAGATCTCCCTCACATTGGGGAGTGTGCATGTACTCTACTCTACAGTGTCTTTACAACTTTTTATGTAAGTCTACAAGTATTTCTCAACATAAAGCTTACTTAAAGAGAGAGGTGCACATAGGATGAAGGTGTATTAATTGGCAACTAAAGGGATTGTATGTACCTCTCAGGCTCCTGAACATAAGAGAGCAGGCTGGTCGTGGGACAGGCTGGCTCGGCTGTGGACACCTCAAGCCTAAGTGTCCAGGCATATCAGATGTCCTTATAGGCAGGACTTCTAGTTTGAGACAGTGTCAGGCACCAGCTCATGGATAATTGGTCAGGAGCAGATGGGCTGTGTCTGTGGGAAATGAGAAGGGGAATTAAGACAGCGCTAATGAGTACCAAAAACATTGGTGGGGGATGCTGTTCTTGCTGCTTGTTTTTTATTGCTAATTGTGCAGGCATACCTTTTTCCCTGTGCTTTGTTCTCCTGTTTTTGTATGCCTGTTTGTTTACAACTAAAGGTTTGTATCAGGCTGCATCAAGCAAATTTATCAGCAGCACTTTCTCAATAATGTGTGCTTGCTAACTATCTTTGTGTTATGAGGTGATTCCTACAGTATTTCAAGCTTTCTTATGAGTATTGTATCTTTTATGTTGATCTGTGATGTCATGGCTGTAATTATTTTGGACTATGTCTACGTAAGTCTGTGAATCTAATCAGTAGGTATTATATCACACTGCCTTCTGCTTTTCAGGCTTCTCTGTTTCTTAAGCTACAACAATATTAAGCTAGTTATGTAGTAGCCTTTATGTGTTCAGTCAAATACTGATGATTAAGCTTAGAGAAGAAGGATGTTGGACACTTGATGGGCCAAAGGCAAGACCTGGCAACAAACAGGCAAATTGTGAATGGTGAGAAGTGATCAGTGGTAGGCAGGGAGGACACAGGAAGAGGAGAGTGGGGCAGCTTTGCTGCTGATGTGGAGAAGGTGTTTAGTGGATAGATGGAAGCTCAAACCACCCACAGCATTTTTTTCAGCTAAAGCCTAATACAAAACCCTAATTTTCTTCAGTCCCATAGAGGCCAAGAAGCTGGCAGAGACTGGTTCATGGTATGTAAGAAAGGAGGTGTCTCCATAACAGGAAAGTGCAAGGGAAGCAGCAGGAGCTGAAGTGCATGTTGCAGGACTTAGTGACCCCGAATGTCTGGCTAAGGTCACTGGTGAAGATGGAGATGAGTGTAAACCACAGTGAGCTTCCAGAACAGGTGACATGACCCCATGTTAGAATACAATGCTATCCAGGACTTAAATGGCTATCAAGAAGCAGCCAGTGCCTGTCTTCAAAGCTTCAAAGGACAAGCAGATTCTCTTTTGAGGGGCTGATGCAGCTGGTGGATGACTAAGCCAACCAGCGCTCACTTGCAATTCCAAAAATCCTAAGACTTATTATTCTGCCTGTGCTCCATAAATGAAATAGCAAAGTATACATGATACCACATCTGTTTACAGCATGAGTTGCTGGGATTTTCAAGCTTATTATTTAGACCTGCTGCAACCTGACAATTCCTGTGGTCATCCAGAGCTCTGATGGAGAAGAACAATGATGTCAGTGTTGGCACACCTCCATACATGGCATCCATTCCCCAGCCAGACAATCAAGGAGTGATCTTGACTTTAAAGTCTCATATTTAAGAACTGCTTTTCATATACCTACACCTGAGGCATTTCTGTTGAAGATCTGGCAGGTTCAGCCAAAAACCTTCTAGAAAGGATTCACCATTCTCTGCCATTAAGAATGTCTGTGAGTCACAGGAGTGGTGATGTAATAGGGCTTTGGTAGTTGACTCTGTCCTTTATAGATGACTTGCAGAAGGTTGAGCCTGAAATGGAGGCAGTAACTGCACGTGTGGTAGCAATAAAAGGGAAGTTAGAACTGAGAGTAAAGCCTGAAGATGTGCCGACTGGCAGAACCTCATGAGAAATGCAGTTGAGTTGCTTCTTAGGATGAGCAAAGGCAGTGGACTCTCAAGATAGAATCTGCTCCTTGCAGAGAAGCTATGACCTTGTTGAGACCACATGGTAGGTAGGTTCAGGGTATTATAGAAGAACAGTTGATAAGGCAGCGTCACAGCTGGGGGGGGGCGGGTAACTCTTAACTGTAAGCAGAATGCTATGCCAGTAAACTGCTGTCAAAGTAGCAGAGTGGCCCACAGAAACCATTTGTGAGAAGAGCCTTGCAGCCTGTAGCAGCCATTACCCAGATTTGCCAGCAAACGCTAACATGGAAGGAAGACTCAGCACTAACAACAAGGTTAGCCCTCTCTGAAAGCTCAGGTGATCATTAGCATATTTTAGCAACAATGTTTTTTTCTTTTAAGATAGGGTTTTTCAGTATAACAGCCCTTGCTTTCCTGGAACTTGCCCCCTGGACCAAGGTGGCCTCAAACTCACAGAGATCTACCTGCTTCAGCCACCCGAGTGCTGGGATTAATGATGTACTCTACCACCCAGCAAAATCATTTTTTTTTGATCTAGAAAATATACTTTATTTAGCACCACATAATGGTTTAAAAACAATAACATTTACTAAGCAAATTTATACTCTGCATTAATTTTCCATCTGACAAATGCACTTTATAATATAAATGCAGCATTCAGAAATGTGTCTTCATATGTACCTTCTTTTGGTGATTTTTATTTTTTAAACTTTTAAAAGTTCCTTGTGACTTTCACATTATGCACCCCAGTCCCATCCCAGTCTCCCGGTTCCCTCATATCCATCCACCCTTCACCCTTGCAATCCCCTCCAAAATAAAACACACACACACACACACAAAACCAAAGCATAGAAAACATCTCATTGTAGACTCTGTAGTATGTTACAGTATGTCCTACAGTATATCTCTCTGTCCACACATCTTTATCTGCACATATTCATTGCAGTGACTCATTAGGTCTGGCTTGAGATCTTTGGTTTCTATGTTACCATCAATATTGGATTCATACTAGGACTGCTCCCTGTCATCCCATTGCTACCCTGTCATGGAGATCCTCCAGCTTTGGATCAGCAGGACTGCCCTTTCACATATCCTACCTGCTCGTAGATGATATAGATTTTGGGGTAGGCCAACTCAGAGCCCATGGTCTGGGCCTGGGTGGCAGCTGAGCTGGTCAGTGCACTGGCTTTCCATTATCTGCACCACTAGGGTGAGCTTTCCAGCACTGCTCCAGCTAGGCCACCCAATGCCAACATTGGTAAGAGGTGAGGTGGACTCTCTTGCTCTCATGTCCTTGGGCCAGCTTACCTGTGCCTTTGCCATCAGGGCCAACTCTACTGTGTTGCCCAGGTGAGTGCAGGACCCACTCTCTTGGTTGCTACAACCAGTAAGGAGGCGGAGCCAGCTCTCTCACTCTCATGTCCTCAGAACCTGCTCTTCTGACTACTGCAGGTGGTGAGGGGCTAGGGAGGGAGAGCATCACACCTGCACCCATACACTTCACAGCAAAGGAGTGGTGGAACCAGCTCTCTATCACTCTCACCCTTCTACCAGGACCAGCCCTCCTGTGTTACTCAGGTGAGGTGCCGGGCCTGCCCTCCAGACAAAGAACAGAGCTAGCTCACCCACTCTTATGACCCTGTGGGCAGCCCTCACAACTTTCACAGGTGGTAGGAGGGGAGGGCAACATGCTCACACCATCTCATGGCAGAAGAATGGTGGGTTCAGCTTTCCTACACTTAAGCCCTTGGGCCATCTCATTCCCATTCCTTACCCTCTCCCAACCCCACCCGACCACGCCCCCTGCTGTCAAGGCTAGCTCCACTGTGCTTCCTGCTCTCCCAAGTGCTGCTGCCTGTGAGAGGTGAGGTCAGCTCTCCTGGCCACCTCAACCATTGAGGGATAGAACCAGGCCTACACAGCCCCAAGACATGCCCGTGGTCCCTGTCTGGTGCCCCAAGCAGGGCCATCCCCATATTCTCTAGTGGTAATACAAGCCACAGACACTGACACACTGACCCCTGCTGCTTTATAGCCACAGACCCAGACATAGCCCTTAGCGGCAGCTGGGACTGGGACCTCATTATGGCCCCAGGTGGCAGAGCTGGCCATAGGATACTCCTCTCCACCCTCCAGTCTCCAGTTGCACTCTCTTCATAATGTTCGTGCTGCTCCACTTCTCTTTCTTTCCCATCTGACCACGTAGTGGCTCCCTCTGCAGGCTGGCCATGCATCTGGTGGTTGGGTGACATCCTCTGTGGTGGTTTGAATATGGTGGCCCAGGGAGTGGCACTATTTGGAGGTATGGCTTTGTAAGAGTAGGTGTGGCCTTGTTGGAATAGGTGTGTCACTATAGACCTGGGCTTTACAACCCTTGTCTTAGCTGCCTGGAAGTCAATCTTCTCGTAGCAACCTTCAAATGAAGATGTAGAACTCTCAGCTCCTCCTGCACCATGCCTGCCTGGATCTGCCATGCTCCCACCTTGATGATAATGGGCTGAACCTCTGAACCTATAAGCCAGCTCCAATTAAATGCTGTCCTTATAAAAGTTGCCTTGGTCATAGTATCTGTTCACAGCAGTAAAACTCTAAGACATCTTCCCTCTGTTCTATGTGGTGTGGCACCAAGTGGGTGTCTACAGCCAGCCTGTGCTGTGTGCTGGAGGGCAAGTCTGTGGGTTGCATGGCTGTCTGTAGGTCTCTGTCTTCCTCCTCCCACACTGTGCTGCACAGTGGTAGGTGGAGCTCTGTTTATCAATGCCCCCCCCCCATGTCGTGCACTGGAGGGCAGGACTGTGGGTGGCATGATGGAACGAAGGTCTTTGTCTGTCTTCCTTCTCTAGTGCTGTGCTGCCTGGATTTGATCTTTATGTGTCCTATGCATATAACAGCTTTGGCCACTGTCTTAGTTAGGGTTTTATTGCTGTGACCAGACACTATGACCAATGGAAGTCTTATAAACAACAACATTTGATTGGGGCTGGCTTACAGGTTTAGAGGTTAAGTCCCTCATCATCAAGGCAGAAACATGGCAGCATCCAGGCAGGCATAGTGCAGGAAAAGCTGAGTTCTACATCTTCATCTGAAGACTACTAGCAGAATACTGGCTCCTAGACATCTAGGACAAGAGAATTAAAGCCCACATGCACAAGGCCACACCTACTCCAACAAGGCCACACCTCCCAACAGTGCCAAGCATATATGAACCATCACAGCCACCATGCTGGACACCAAGTTAGGATGAACAAAGGACTGCCATCTGCTCTGCCCCTGACTGATAGAAGAGCAACATCACCAACAAGGTGTCCCTTTGTCTGTTGCAGGGGGATGGCAAAATATTTTTAATTAAGGTATAAACGTTGCTTTTCAGATTATGCTTAACAGATACTGTACTGAGTAGTCTGGGGCAGAACTGTGATGACCCTAGTATATGCCTTAATTCTTTCTGTTTATACAGTAATGTTTTGAGACTGGTCATTGAAATTCTAAATAACATAGTTCCAAGCACTAACCCCCAAACTTCTAGAAATTGTGTAGGCTTGAGCAAAGTTTACCTCATATGCAATGGGATGTGTTGTATTCTGTGACAACCCAAACTGTATGTGCTCTGTCCAAAAAGATGATTCCATCTTCAATGGATTGTTGACATACAGGAATAAAGGATCCTCTGCTGACACATGTCCTTATTTTACAAGTCAGAAATTTAGAAAGTTTTAAGAGTCAGCAGTTCATTCATTCTTGATTTTATTATCAAGGCAGATTATGTATGTTGAAAAGGTGACTTGTACATTGCCTGTTTGTTAACTCTATTCAGTTCGTTCCTGTGATTGTGGCTTCTTTCCATTCTTTTTCCTGCTCTCCATTTTGCTCTATGCCTTAACTAACACGATAGCCACAGCCTGGCTGCCAAATGTTTGATGAAAGTTGTTGATAAATTTGAACCTTTTCCTATATATCCTTGCTTACAAAGTCCCCTTGCCTGCTCAGTCACAGACTTCCTGATGCTGACTGATAAAGCTGGCCAAACCTTTAGTTTTTTCTTAGGAACTTTAGCTTATTGCCATGTGATGGGGGAACAGAGTTTAGTTTCATGCCAAGAGAGACAGTGTGGTCCTGAGACCTTTGGGACTGTTACACTAGCCTGGAAGTCCAACCCAGTCTTGTAGGCTAGTCCTCCACTCAGCCATAGCACAACATAGCAGGCTCCTTCAGGTGTAAGTAGAGAGATTTTATTTAATTTCCACCTCTGCCCAACTGGTGATGGTAGGGGAAAGAGTATATCAGTATTAGAGAAAGATGCGAACTCTGAAATGAAGCTGATAAGTCAACAGTTTTCCAGACTTTTGAGAAAATTGTGTGTGTACACACACACGTACATGTGCACAAGTACATAGAGCACATGTGGAATCAGAAGGCAACATTGGGGGAGGGGTCAGTTTGCTCCTTTTTACCTTGTAGAGGCAAGTCCTCTCTTGTATTTATGCCTAAGAGCTTCGAGCAGATTTTTGTCTCCACTTCTATCTCGCCATAGGAATACTGGCATTACAGATGTGTGCCACTGAATCTAGCTTTTTTTCCTGGGTTCTGGGGATGAGCTCAGGTTGTCAGTCTTGTGTAGCTAGTATTTATTTGATGAATGCCCTATTCATAGGTTTATTTTTCAGTACATACAAACATCACAATGGTTCTTTTTCAAGTTGTTCAAGCATATTATCAGTCCTCTGTGAACCTTATAAATTCTAGGATTCTTAGAATCCTTTCAGCTACCTTCTTGAGTGCTTCATGATGCTAGTTTGGGGGTACAAAGCTGATATGTCTCCTTTATTAGTCAAGGTTCTCTAGAATAACAGAATTTATAGAATGACTCTGCATCCATCCATCCATCCATCCATCCATCCATTCATCTATGGGGTTTATTAGAATGACTTACAGGCTGTGGTCCAGGGTAATCCAACAATGGCTGGCTATGAATGGAAAGTCCAAGAATCCATAAACTGCTCCACCCATAAGCACAAAGCTGGATGTCTTAGAAGCAGATCTTCAGTATATGCTGAAATTCCAGAAGTAGGCTTTAATGCCAGTGAAGGAATGGACTTGCTAGCAAGGTGAGGGCAAGCAGGCAAAGAGCAAAAGCTTCCTTCTTCCATGTCCTTATATAGGCTTCCAGCAAAAGATCTGAATTAGAAGTGGATCTTACTACTACAGATTAGGCAAAAATCTGTCCCAGGTGTGCCCTCCATTTCTGGATTTTAGTAAATTCCAGATATAGTCAAGTTAACAACCTAGAGTAACCATTGCACTTCCCTCTCCTTCTCAATGTGACCAGGCCCAAGTGTTTGCTTCACAGATGACCTTGAATCTAAGGAGAATGAACACTAATGAGTAGTGCTTCTCATGGGAACTGCTATCAGCTTTGATATACAAACTGGCCAAAGCCTCTTTTTCTGGCTCCTTATATCCCCAGAAAGCACACCGGTGTTCATGTCTCCTACTGTAGAGTACATTGGTGCTTGGGCTTTTGACCCAAATGTAACTTTCCTGCTGCTCTCTTCTGTAAAGATGATTCCTCCTTCTCCCTACTGATTGACACCTTGGGTGTTTTACATGCATCTTTGAATGTGCCTCTGTCTTTGTCTCTTGCTGGGAGGAGTGCCTGGCTATCCTGTAATCTACCATAATTCTGTGTTTATATATTATAGAGCTGATTGAGTTAGCAAAAATGGAAGTTTGTAGGTCTGGATTGTCTTTTGGAATCTAATAAGATGTTTTGGAAGAATTCAGACACAGAACAAATTCATATACTTTACATGAAAACTCCATTAGCAAATAAATCTTAAAATGTTGACTATTTTGGATATTTTGGGTCCAGAACTCCAGTCTGCCTTTCATTGGCTGCATGGCCTTGGGCATGTCATGCTTCTCCTCTGAGTCCTGGCTTCTCATTTTCTAAAGAGGATACTCTCCCTACCTCATTGACCATACTGGATTGTGACTGAGAAGGTTCAAAGTGAATGTCAATAAGTTACCTCCCTGTCCCTGTGTATACACATTCCCAAGTTACTTGATGGTTTAAGAAGACATGAGTCAGAGCTACAACATGTATCAGCCACTAGAGCATGTGCTGCTCTTCTAGAGGACCCAAATTAGGTTCCCAGCACCCATGTCAGTGATTCACAGTCACCTGTAACTTCAGGCCCATGGGATCCCGTGTCTTCTTCTGGCCTCTGCAGGTATCTGTATATGGAGCATACACTCACACAAACATGCTGACAGAGAAATAAAAATAAATTTTAAAGACATGAGTGGACACTAGATATGAATGGTTGCCTTCCTTCACTGAACTTCTTAGAGCTTAGTACCTGCTAGGTGTGGCTACCTTGTGCTGTGCTCACCTGCTCTAGGGATCATCACAAACACCCTCAGAGAAAAGCATCACCCTTGTTTCTGAACAGAAGCAGGTTCCTCTTCACTAATGAGTACAACTTGTCACATATGACTCATAGGTGTGAGCCCCACTTTGAGCATCTGGACAGCCTCTCACTGTATGGATTGAATCCTGGGTCCACAATGGACTGCTTCTGTCCTTCCATCTCCAGCGTACACCAGCTGTAAAGGCATAGAGCTGGTTTAGGTTGACCATAGGAGTTTGTTGCCAGAGTAAATTGCATTAGTGACTTGAAGGCCACTCACTGTGGCTTGAGGAACTTTCAGGAAGCTGTGAGTTCTAGATTCTAGTTACTTCCCACCCAGTTGGAAGAGTCATATATATAGAGAGGTCCAATTCCAACCCAGACTTGTGGGGTAGACTCCCCAAAGGGACTGTTTGGAACCATGTTCCTTGTAAATAACTTTACTGGTGACATCACACCAAGCAGGCTAATTTGTAGCTTTATTTGATTTTGCACTTATTCATTGAAGAGCCTTTTCCTAAGAGCTCTGAAATGTGGTGAGTAAAGGTGTAGGGAGGGAGGGTGTAAAGCAGAGGGAGACATAAGTGTGCTTTGTAGTGTTGGAAGTAGCCTCTTGCTGCTCCTGTGGGCCTCATTAGTCCTAGTTCTCTTGTGATTGCCGTAATTTCCCACCAAAAAACTATGTTATGGATGTCTTTCATTTTTGTGACCAAATCTAATTCTGTATAAACTGGAAATCAAGGTATGTGGCTGTGCCTCTGCTGGCTTCATCCCAGCTTTCTCCAGAAGGAGTCACACCTTTGTTGGAGATACAAAGAACTCCTCAGCATTTGCAGAGCAAACAGTTCAGGAATGACTTATCACAAGGCATGTTCCCTTCCCTTGTCCAGAAATAAATGTCTATTGACATCAAACACTTCCCTATCCCCTGCAATGTGCCCATACTTTCCTTCCCATCTCCACCCTGACCCACTGCTACCGCAAGGCTGCTGGGATACTCTAATGCTCTGCCCCTGCATGAGGACACACTAGAGCTCATGAGCAGGAGCAGTGTTTTAACAATTCCTGGCATTCGCTGCAACCACCAGTTGGATGCTTGAGAAAGATTTTTCAGGGGAATTACAGGGAGCTTACATAGAGGCTTAGTACTTTCTTATTGGCTATGTTAACAGCCAGTCAGAAGAGTGATCATGTTGCCGTTGTTATGATCTGATGGGATGTAGTGATCAATGGCCTCAACTGGCCAGCATCCACTGTCACTAAGGGAAAGCTGATGGCCTTCTAAAGGAGCTGGTTCTCAGATATTTAGGGCTCTGTAAGTGCTGAATAGGCCAAGATTCTTGAACTCTTCTGATTCAGGAACTGACCTTGCACTTTATCTTGGGAGTAGCTTCACCTAATGTGGACAGAGCACAATGGACTCTTGCTTCAGATTCACAGAGGATCCACAGCTGGGAACTTGTAAGGATGAGGCGGCTTCTGCAGCCTATACAACCTCCTCTCACTTTTAGTAGGTTGCAACATGTGATCTGGATCCTAGCAGCCTTGCAAAATGTTGTTGCCTGTCTGTGCTGATGCTTGAAAGCCAGAAGGCAGCAGAGCCTTATGCAAGAGAGGAGTGTGGTTGGGTTGTTTTCTCTTTACAATCAAGTATGTTGGGGTTTTGCCAGATAGATTTTCCTCTTGCCTTTTTAAATTTTTTTTTTCCCAAATGAAAAGCTTTTCTGGCAGATGTCGTAAAGCCACTTCTAGGGCATTGATAGTTACCTAAAAAAGCCCCTGGCTTCCTCTCCCCGCCAGCTGACTGTGCATTTCAGTGCCCCACATCTGTGCTGTCTTTCACAGAAGGCTGAGCCTGCAAGTGCCTGTTCTGGTGAAGGCCTGGCCTGTGCCTGCGGGTCCCCAGCACTGGTCTGTCCCTCCTGCTTAGTCTCTTTTGACCTCACTTTCACCCTCCCTCTGTTGGACCTGAACCTGCTGCAGCTTTCACATCTCTCATGGCATTCAAGGTCCTGTGAGATCTGCCTGTATCTGGCCTCTCCTTTGTCTCCTCATTTGCTGATTCAGCTTGCCTCTTCCTTCTCTCATTGGACCTGTGCTCTGCTGTGCTGCCTTTTACTGTCTTCCCTGATCTTCCTCCACACCTTCTTCCCCACTTCCTACTAGAAGAGAAGTCTGTCCAGATATGTTACATGACACTTATGAGTAGTAGAATGTACCTGAGGACAAGGCAGAAAGGCCAGGGTTTGTGCCCTATGTGTCCAGTCCATCTCTTCATAGAGCTTTTTATTTTAAGGACAGGGTGAATGCCCTGGTAGTCTTGGTAGGAAGAGTATATAAGGTGACTTGTAAAGCAAAGAGTAGCATCAGGACATGCCTCCAGATGTCTGCCTGCTTTAGACAGCTCTCTCCTATGCAGCTGTGCCTCGGCAGCTGACAGGTAGAAGGAGCATCTCTCGCTGTATTGCAATTGTTTGCAAAAAGGCTTTTTTCCCTCCTTAAACAAGTGCTTTGACTTGACTATGTTGGGTTCATCCTACACAAAGCCACTCAAGCCCTTCCTAGATGCTCCATAAGTATGTGCACAAGGTGTACCACTAAATTCAGAGGTTCAGAGCCAGAGATGGCTGCTCCCCATGGAGACAGGCAGCCTTCCTCTCAGCTTTTCATTATGTTTATTACCTGAACTGATTTTGACTCTGTATTAAAATGTATTTGTGAAGAGAAAGTAAGTGAAGGCCTTACAAAAGGGAGTCTGTCAGTGTGGGGCCCAGTGTTCTCTAATGCGGATCACCATGGCAACATGGTAGCCTTCACATTTCACTAGTTAAGAAGATGAACCTTCTGCCCACAGAATCCAACCGGATTGGCCACCATTACTTAGTGCTCTGTGCAGCAAGTCTTCCTGAAAGCCAGAAGACCTCATTACCAGGGACCTTTCCTCAGCAGGGATCATCATCTAGCTGTCTTGGCCCTTCATGTCTCCCTCTTGACCCCCTCCTGCATCAGGCCTTGTAGTACTGTCTAAAACAAGCCTGGGGTGAGCAATGCCCCATATGGCTTTTCTCTGCATACCTGCTGCCTCGGTTCCAGGCCTGTGAGAGCATGGGAGTAGATGTTTCTAAGATGTTTGTGTAGTAAATCGGCTTGACCTCAGTCTTACCACATCTCTCAGCAGCTTCCATGTTCTCTGGCATCTCTCTGCACTGGAAGATGCCAGCTTCTCTTAAGTACTTATTCATAAAGAGAGTATCACTGAGTAACATAGTCTGGACCTGAACTTTTAAGTCCTTGTGCTAATTCTTGAGTGCTAGTGCTAGGATTTCAGGTATGTGCCATTATGCCTTGCATAGGCCTCTTTTCCTTGTCAGCTCACTATCCTCTGGAGTTCTGCTCACCATCCCCTTCTGTCATAATGGAAAGACAGGCTTATTTCTAGCCTTTTCTCTGTTTTGTTTGTTTGGGGGGGGGGGGCAGTAACAAGATATTAGGGCTAGATGCAGGCATAATAAGTCTAAATTTTACCAGGAGCAATCCAGAAAAACAGAGCAGCTACCTCAGTCCCAGAATGCTGTGTGCTACCTGTTCTACATGCTGCATGAATGCAACTCTAGCTTGGGCTGAAGCTGACAAGGCTGGAGTATTCTAGTCTACCCCTTGATAATGTTACTTGCAACAGGAAGACAGGCCTCTCTTCACCTCTTCCCTAGTGTCAGGCTACAGCATAGCCATGCAGTGACTACCATGAAGGTGTGGAAGCCAGCTGGCTGCGGTCCACCAGAAACCTGCTTACCTTGGCTCTCAGCAGCTCTTTGTTGACTGAGGTCTTAAGAGGCCACACCTGACAGAGGTCTCTGGGCAGATGGAGACCTCTATGGCCATTAGAGTACTAGCTTTTGATGGTGGGCCCCTAGGGAAGACTGGGCAAGTGTTGGAATCATTTGGGCATAAAGTATACCAAAGGATAATATACCTAAGCTGAGATTCTAGCTGTGCCTGGTTACCAATATATAGGAACTTCCTGGACCTTGCTCTAAGGAATTCTCTGCTGATAATGATACTTGAGGGTTGTCTAATAGAAGGCGCCTGGGAGTCTAATTTGGATAGCTGCCTGAGTTGTTCTATCACAGGGAATGATAGCTGTGATGCAGAGAACCAGCTCTAGAAATCCCCACTCTGCTACCTGCTGTCTGTGTGTTGTTGATATGTGTATAACTTGAGGAATGCATCTAGCCCTGAATAATGCCTCTGGAGCCTATAACTATGCTCCAGCCATTTTCCAGCAATCTTTTTTGGAGACTTATTTCTGATTATCTTCTCTTTGGTCTCCATAGCCACAGTGGTTGCTCAGATTTTTTCTTTTCTCTCTTTTTCTCTTTCTTTTTAATTTTTTTCTTAAGGCATGACAGAAAGCATGTAAATTTGAAGCCATCAGGTTCATACAGTTTTACATGGGCATAATTACTCTCTGGCCCAAGATGTAGACCATTTCTAGCATGACAGAAGGGCCACCATGTTGACCCTGTCACTGACGACTGGCTTGTGATCCTGTGGAGGTATGTGCCATGGTGCCTCTGGCTCTGCACTGTGCTTGTGGGATTTACCTGTGTTGCATTTGACAGCTTTCTCTTTGTTTCCATTGTTTCATGACGTTTCCATCTGACTGTGCTATGGCTTACATGTCCAGAACATGTGCTGGATACTGGAGCTGCCCCAGGGCTAGGCTAGTATGAATAATGTTGCTGTGAATTTTTAATTTGTTTACTCTTTGATCTATTCTATGTGTATGAGTCCTTGCCTGCATATATGCATGTGCACTACATGCTTTCCTGTTCCTTGGAGTAGTCAGAAGAGTGTAGTGGATCCCCTAGACTAGAATTTTGTATGGTTGTGAGCCACCATGTGGTGCTTGAAGCTGAACTTAGTTGCTCTGCAAAAGCAACAAGTGCTCTTAAGCTCTGAACCATCTTTCCAGCCCTGCTGTGAATATTTTGTAGATAAGTTTTGGTAGGCATAAGCATTTATTTTTGTTGAGTACTCACCTAAAAGACAAGTGCTGGATCTGAGCATATATATGGCTTTAGTAGATACTACTAAATAGTTTTCTGAAGTAATTGCACCAGTTTACACTCCCATAAGTAATGTCTAAGAATTTGTTTATTCCATGTTCTTCTCAGCATTGATGGCTTTGATGTTCATTGTCTTGGGGGAGATTAAACATTAATTATCTAACTTAGGACTTATTCCATCCCCACAAACACTAATCATGAACTCTGGACTTCTCCATTTCATCCCCCCAATCCCCACACTACAATTCTAACTCTCACCCTTGTCTAGCCTGCAGAAAAATTGATACACCTTCTGTCTTGATAGATAGTCCCATTCGGGAACATTTCATGGAAACAGAATTGTCTGTTGTGATCATATACCATGTAGCCCTTGTGCCTGGTGTTGTCTCTGGCTACACACATGTTTAGAGTGCATCTCTGTAACATGTGAGTGTTCAGTTGTGTGTGGATAGATGATACTGTATTTATTCCTTAACTGATCAGTATTTGAGTTGTTTCTATTACCTAGTTTTTATGAATGGTGCTTATAAGAGTCACAAACCAAAGCTGGGCAGTGGTGGCACACTCCTTTCATCCTAGCATCTTGGAAGCAGAGGCAGCTTGTTACTCCTGAATGAGTTCTAGGAGAGCCAGAACTACACAGAGTAACCCTGTCTTGAAAACAACACCCCTGAAAAACAAAACAAAACAAAATTAAAAGAACCAAAATCTTAAAAAAAAAAAAAAAAGTATCATGAACCAGTTCTAGACTATATGCTTATTCTTTTGTGTAGTGGTTATGTAGAATATCTGACATGGCAATTCAGATTTGCACTGTACTGAGAATTGGTGGTGCCAAACGCCTTCCTACATGCTGTTGTACCCCTGTCCTTGAGGAAATGTCTGCTTCCTGTGCTCATTCAGATTATTTGTCTTTTGGTTTTTGAGTTAGGTTGAGTTCTTTCATATTTCAGATACAGATTCGTTACAATGCATGACTGGCAGGTGCTCACTCCCATTCTGCAGATTCTCCCTTTACCTCTCGTTTTGCTTTTGGTTTTTTGTTTGCTTGTTTGTTTTCAGTTTTGTTTTTGTTTTTGTTTTTAAGTGTTTGAGACATCGCACTGTGTAACTCTGGCTGCTTGAGATCCTACCTAAGCCTCCAAAGTTCTACGACTCTGAGCACATGCCGCCATGCTGCATGAGATCCTACCTAAGCCTCCAAAGTTCTATGACTCTGAGCACATGCCGCCATGCTGCATGAGATCCTACCTAAGCCTCCAAAGTTCTATGACTCTGAGCACATGCAGCCATGCTGGTTTGTCTTTTCACTTTTTTGGGTGTCCTTTGAAACATGGAAAATTTGTTTTGGCGAGGGGGTGCAAGGAGGGAGACTGGGAGTTGAGGGATGGTTTATGCTTTTGGTGTTGTATCTAAGAACAATTGCAAAATTCAAGATCATGAAGGTTGATTTCTGATTTGCTTCTAAAAATTCTAAAAGTTTAACCTTTAAATATTGAGTTATCTGTTTTGAGGTAGATTTCATGTATAGTTTGCATTTTTTTTCTCATAAAGTTCATCATCACTCTGGTGTGGACTCCTCTCTCCCTTGCAAGTCATCTGACTTAAATATAAAATATAGGGATCCTATACCAATACCACACTGTCTTTATTTGTAGTTTTGAAGCCAAGAAATACAAAACCTCCAGATTTTTCTTTTTCCAGTGTGAATTTAGGGTTGCTGTTCTACTTCTGAAAAATAGGCAGCTGAGCTCTTGGTGGCAATTAGACTGAATCTGTAGATCATTTTTATACAATTCTCATTGGTCTCAATCAGTCATCCTATGAATTAGCCTATGTAAGGTGTCCAATGCAATTTTTATTCACTCATGATACCTGTCTTTTGCTCATGGGACTGCAGAAAGGCCTTATGGATCATCCTCTATGAGGGGCTGCATCTGTACTGTCCTGCTAATGTGTTGTTACACTGCTCTGTGATACTCTCCTCTACTGAATGGTACTCTTTATTTTAGCTTTATGATGGCTTGTACCTTGTGTGTGCACCCTTCATTTGGCTGTACTTCAAGACTGTCTTTTCTTTTGCAGATCCTTGTCCTTTCTATATCTGTTTTAGAATCAGCTCATCAAATTACCATCTACAGATGGGGATGGACAGAATTACTGTTGTGACGTTCTTGAGTCTTGCAGTGCATTTTCATGTATAATGCTCGTATATAGAGAAGACACTTTAAGACAGTAGTCCTCAATCTGTGGGTCTAGACTTCTTTGGGAGTCGAATTACCCTCACACAGGGGTTGCATATCAGATATTCTGCGTGTTAGATATTTAATTTACATTATGATTAATCATAGTAGCAAAATTACAGTTATAAAGTAGCAACAAAATAATTTTATGATTAGAGGTCATCACAAATGAACAACTGTTTCAAAGGGTTGCAGCATTACTGCAGGTTGAGAACTACTGCTCTAAGGTAATGATTATATGTACAATACATAATGCAAATCCATATATATGGTAGAGTTTATATTATATGTGTTATATGTAGTCTCTATATTTGGGTATGTTTGCACTGGCCATGAAACAATGCTTCAGGTATTTCTCTGTAGTATCTTAGACCTTTTTTATCAGATATATTTCAGGTTTTTATTTTATTTTTACTGCTGATAATGCTTTTGTTTTTTGTTTTTAAGCTAAAATCTCCTGTATCCCTGACTAGCCTCAAACTTGCTGTGTAGCTGAAAATGACTTTGAACTTCTGATTTTCCTACCTTCTTCCTCCAAGTCCTGGGATCACAAGATTGCACTTGTGTGGAACTGGAAAATCAAATCCAGGGCCTCCTACAAGCTAGACAAGCACATTATCACCTGAGATATATCCCCCAGGCCAAAATGCCATCGTTTTAAACTTCATTTCCTCATTTTCAACTTTGTTTATTGTTGGTAAATAGAATAGAATTGATTTTTTTTTTATGTTGACCTTACCCTCCAACCTTGATAAATTGCCTCATTCCTTTCTGTCATCTGCAAGTCATGGCAGCTTACTCTTTCCTTCTGGCAGGAGGCAGAACTTCCGAAGACTTTCTCCTTATCTTTGGCTGTTGCACTGGCTGCATGTCTGGGGCAGTAGAATTCACCACACTGGGCATTCTCTGGGTTTCAGCTGGGGGTGGGGTGCTGGCAGCTGACTGTCCTGTGCTGTCAGCTGTGGGTTTCTATAGATGTCTCTGTCAGGTGTGCCTCCAGGTTGCTTAAGGTTGTTTTCAAGACCGCTATTTGCCTTTCCTGATGTCTTTTTTTTGGAGACAGGGTTTCTCTATATAGCCAGCTCTGGCTGTCCTAGAACTCACTCTGTAGACCAGGCTGTCCTCGAACTCAGAAATCCACCTGCCTCTGCCTCCCAAGTGCTGAGATTAAAGGCATGTGCCACCACCACTGCCCAGCTCCTTTCTTGATGTCTTAACTGCAGTTCAGTTCAGTCTCAGTTTCTGTCTCACGAGCTCCTCATTACCACTGTTTACTCTCTTCTCTTTTGGCTAGGTGCTCTCTTCTTTACCTGCTTCTTGCAATGGTGGCTTGGGCTGTTGATTTGAAGTACTCTTCTCTGGCTGTCTTCTGACAAAAACCTCTGTCATGGCCACACTTCATCTGCAAAAGCCAAAGCTCAGGTGGCTTGTGCAGCTTACTAGGATCCTACACCCAGTGACTTGGACTGGATTCAAACTTCTCATGTTCTGTGTGACAAGGGAATGATGAGTAAAATGAATGAGCAGCTAGCTATTTATCTGCCATTCTCACTAGCTAAACTGTGAGCTTGAGATCAGGAAATGTGTTTTCTGCTTCAGGGTCTGGCCCTGGGTACATACTTAAGAAATGTCAAGGGGGAGAACAGGAGGTAAGGACAACTGCTTAGCTAAGGAGGGAACCGCATTCCCTTCTTAGGAACCATGAGTTTGGTAAGCCTGTTTTGGTATTTCTCTCTCTCTCTCTTCCACTCTCTTGCTGCTTAATTCTTAAGTCTATAAAAGAGAAAACACCTTTTGCTTCCAGACCTAATAAATGGATAACTTAATTGGGCAAATGTGCAAGTTACTGGCTGAACTCTGGACACAACTAAGTCAACAACTGTGGATCCCCTCTAATATGTTGGAGGGATCATGGTGCACTATCCTATGGCCAACAGGAAACAATCCTCCTGCCTTAGCCTCTTAAATACTGGGATTACATATGTATACCACTGCACCTCGCTCTTGCCTGGGTCTTAAACTGTCCTTTGGTAAAGGACATAAGCCTCCCCTGGAAGAACTGCTGCATCTTCACTTCAGACACTCCTCAGCTCCAGGGGCTTCTCATGGTTGCTTCTCTCTCTGTTACTTCTTAGCCATGGAAGAGCTTAGCTGGACCTTTTGTCCATGTTGTTCAGTCCCTCTGGCTGCAGTTTGACCTGACCAGGTATGCTGAGCTGCTGTCACTTGAGACTTTAGTCAAGAGACAGTAGAGACAGCTAGCTTAAGTAATAGGATATTCACAGTTGAATAGCAACTGATGAATTGATCTGAATGGAGCCTGCCCTAGGACCTGGGAAGGAGGAACATCTATCTTGCTGGCCCACCCAGTGGATAGAAGGAGTCCAGCATTTTAACCTCTAGCTCTTCTATTCACAGTAGCCCTCACGGGCTTCTTGAGGCCTCTGTCAATAAAAGGAAAGGTTAGTCTGGGGACTATGTAGGTGGCAGGTCCTTGTAAATGTTTATTTCAGCCCCCCAATCCTATATTCAGGCCCATCTGCCTTTAGAGAGATGCCTTCCTTAAATATGTCTAGCAACAAAGTCCTTTGTGCCCCACTCAAGCCTGGGAGCCTGCACTGGTTTCTCTTTTATTACTATTTTTAGTTTGCAAGTAATCATTGTGCACTACTTGTGACGTGATGATTTCCCTCTGTGGTCTCAGGAATGCATTATTTTGTGTTCTTTACTTGTGACCCATGGTGCTGTCCCTCCTTTGTCTCAGGTGTTGATGGTTTGCATTCTTTGTCTTGATCAGTCTGGTTTGGAATCTATTAATCCATTGATCTTTTCAAAGAACCAGCTTTGACTGCATTTTTCACTGTTTGCTTTATTCCTCTGTTTTCTACTCATGCCTTTATTCTTTTACTTTAATTCTTTGGTTTTGTTTGGTTTTCTGAGCTTTCAGTCTTCTATATGGTGTGGATTTGGTGTATTCCTTCTGTACCTTGGACTCAAGTGCATGCTCCTTTTAAGGACTTCCTACTGTGTTTTACAAATCCCACTCTGTGTGTAGTTCAGGGCCAGCAGATTTCAATCTGTGGGAGATAGGACTTCCTTTCCAGGATTATATTTCCTCAGTCTGAAATCTAGATATTCTAACTGATTTCCAAGTTCCTGGGACACCACCAGGTGAGACCTGTTCTTAGGTGAGAGCTATTAACCGTAGTTAAGCTCATCCAGTGCCTCTCTGTTCATGCATTAGCTGCCTAGCCTCCACCTACTGTGGGTCATTGTCCAGAGTTGTGCTCTTCCAGTTTTTCCAAAATGTATCATTTATTTTCTGTAGGAGATGCTATGGAGCAGATGTCTATATCTTCCCCAAATTCACAGGTTGGACTCAGCAAGTATACCCTGGGAACCTGATTGACACTGTGTATGTAATCTTCTAGTTCCCTCTTTGTCTCCTCAGTAAAGGGGACGCTCTACTGAATTCAAGGAAGGTAAACTACTAGCAGTCTTTACTCCCCAGTCCCTTATCATAAAAGAAAGTATATTTGGAGGTGAGGTGAGGTCATAGAGTTGAGGTGAGCAATATTGAGGACTGTAAGGGACCCAACTCTGTGGTGTTGGTGCTATCACTGTATGTGGTGTGGGTTCCACGGAACAGTGTTAAAAAGTAGGGCCAATGCTTTGCAAAGTACATGCAATATTTGACCACCAAGTGTTAATAAAAACTGAAGGGAAAAGGACTTCTGACTAGTGAAGTCTCATAGGATACCAAGGCATTCATTCCCATTTTTAAAATGAAGAACAGAGAGGAAAAAGTGAAGCTCCAAGAGGTGAGGCTACTTTGCCCAACACCACACATTTACTGATGTTCAGAATTGGAATTCAAAAACAGTCCCCTTTGACTCTGAGAATTCAGTGGCATGGTCATGTGACTGTGCCCTTCTACAGGCTCCTGAGTAAGTATTTTGTCACCTCTGCTCTTCAAACTCTCCTGTTCTGACCTGTGCTAGTCCATCTGTTAATATCTAGAGTGTTGGGGATGTCTCCTTCAGGCCTTAAGTCAAAGCACCCCATAGCCCTAGCGTAGCTACTCTTAAGTGTTTGTAGATGGAAAGAGTTTCTGAGTCTTCCCAAAAACATGTGGTTGTGTGGTTGTATTCCAGGATGCCGAGTAGTGACATCCTCAGAGCTCTCCACCAAGAGAAAATGAAATTCCTGAGAAGCCCTCAATTCTCAGAATAGACACTATCCCTGTGTTTCCCTGTCTCTTGCTCTTTCTGCTTTGTAGAACCCTTAGGAACAGGACTAAAGTAATCCAGCCCCAAGAAGGGAGGAGGTCCAGCTGAGATCAGAGCCAACTGAGTAAGGGCCATGGCCTCATTGGGCTATGAAGGTGTGATTTCTCCCACTTGAAGTCTACTGATTTGGGGTTGTCCTTTCATTGTCTTCAGAGGTTGGATCATGTCTACTGTGTGTGCCCCACATGGTTAAGAAGTTTAAAGGAGGACTGGAGAGATGGCTCAGCAGTTAAGAGCATCTGTTGCTCTTGTAGAGGACCCAAACTCAATTCCCAGCATTCACATTAGGCATTTTACTACTGTCTGTATGTAATTCCAACTTCAGGGTATCTGATGCCTTTGGCCTTCTGAGCCACTGGAACTCATGTACACATAACCACCTGCCTGCACACAGACATACACACATGCACATAATTAAAGTGTTTTTTTAAAGAGGTTTACAGGAAAGACACAGTGCACAGAGACATGTTATTCCCAGCAGCAGAACCAGGATTTCCCCAGGAACAATGGCAAGTCACTAGTTGTATGTGAAGAAGTCACTGTATATGAACTTTACTATCCCACAGGCATGGGTATGCCTATATTCCTCACAGGTGTGGGCATCAGTATACATATGCACACATGCACACACATGCAAAACACAGACATACAGATGCATGTACGTGCTCACTCCCCATCACCTCCATGCACACGAGTGCAAGTGGGCTTCAGTATTCTAAGCAAAGTCAGAACTCTATTCCAGAGGGCTACAGTTGTAGGAGCCCTGATAGGAAACCAATATCTTTAACAGGTGGGTATACATTTGTACTCTGGCAGGCTGTCCTTTTCAGCACACTTCTTCTCCTTCCTTGACCTAGAAGCAGGAAGATAGACAGCTCTTTCTAGAAACTTGCTAACCCACTTAAAGGAAAAAGTGCTATTGCTGTTAAAGGTCTGTATGTGATCATTCTAATCAGTTTCTAAACAGTGCTTTGTGCAGTAGCAGCTTTGTAATAACAGTTTTTACTATCCCCCCCCATGTGTGTGTGTGCGCGTGCGCCTCTGAGGGGCATTCTTTGATGATGATGAATGGAAAGAGCATTGGTTTCGCACGCATGCCAACCTGGGTCCTCATCCAGCATAGCCACCTGACAGCTGTGAAGTCTGATCCCAGGGTCCTTAATCAGCACCTGCTGGATGGACAGTAGCTGTCAAAATGATGTGTATTGCTCATCATTAGTTAGAGAATAAAGATCTGACCTCCTGATACAATGTGTGAGATTACAGCACAGTGTTAGGTGTCCTGAGCTGTAATAACTAATATCAGTGCTTTTTGACCATTCTGTCTGAGAGTGGACTAATTAGTGCAACTCGAAGATCTAAATCTACTCAACACATGTGTGTGGTCTGTTACCTGCCAGGCCCCATGGCGTTGGGAGGTTAGACAGAATTGACTGAGGGTTGTTGGGAAGCATCTGGATGATCAATAGCTATAGATACATTAGTGTAATAATAATTAGAGCAATTATAAAAGATATATAAAGATACTCAAGTGCAGATGGGAGATGCAATTCTGTTCAGATAGAAAATAAAAAATAATATTAAGCATCTTAATTGCAGTCATAGAAACCAGCTAGGGCCATCTTGCACACAAAAGAAATGGATTGGATTGCAAGGCCTCACCAGTGGGTGTTGGGAGTAGGCATCACAACTGCCACTTGGGTTCTTGTGCTGTGCCTTGGTCCTGTCAAATCAGTCTCCATAAGCCCCTCCATCACTATCTTTACAGGATTTAGTTTTGTGAGATGGTGACTTTCTCACAAGGCTGGCATTTCTCCTTGACTAGTCCATGCAAAGGACGCACACATATCTGATCCGTTTCACAAAAAGGGCATCTTTTTTTCTCAAGATGGCAGCATTCAGTTTTACCAAGTATGGCAGTACTTGATTGGGTCCTAGACCACTGAAAAAAGCAGAGCATTTGAACAGAGTCCTAAAAAGGTTCTAGGCAGAAGACAGGAAAAGTTTCTGTTTGTTTATTTGTTTTTTCTTTTTTCTTTTCTTTTTTAAGGCAAAGAGCAGAAGGAGCCGGAAGTAAAGGCCATGAAAACCCTGGTTGTCGTAGACAGCTAGAACTTGGGTGTGCTAAGGACAATATTTTATAGCTGGCTAAAGCTTGGTCAGTTTCTGATACATGTTCTTACAAGAAAGATCCCAGACCTAGATTGTAAATGGATCCAGTTTCTAAGTAGCTTTTAGGTTCCTAATGGAACAGCTTTCCTAATGGCCAAGAGGATGATGCCAGATGCTGTAAGCCCCATTTTCCTTCTCTGCAGGGAAAACTCCATGCTCACCAGCACTGTGTCCAGCTCAGGCTCTGTGGGCAGTACTGATGTCCACACAGCCCCTGATTTCCTTTGCAGATGGGAGACATCTGCCCTCCTGCTTATCTTTATGGACTGAGGGTGGTTAGGGCCAAGCAACCTTTCTCTGGTCGGTTGTACATTGCTTCTCTGACTCAGTCTCAAAGCACTCTAAAGACCCTTTCTAACTTACAAAACCCCTGGTAACTTACAAAACCCCCCACTCTGAAGTTGCAATGTGTGTGTGTCATGTCTTGTTTTATAGGCTCTGAGCCTAGAGCTCAAGCTGTGTGTTGCAATCCCATAAGCAGGGGTCAAACTACCTTTTCATAGGGGTAGCATATCAGATTCCTGCATATCAGATATTTACATTTTGGTTCATAATAGTAGCAAAATTACAGCTATGAGGTAGCAATGAAGTAATTTTATGGTTGGCAGTCACTACAATGTGAGGAACTGTTTTAAAGTGTCATAGCCTTAGGAAGGTTGAGAACCATTGTCTTAGAGAAACTCATGATTGAGTATGAATTTCCTTCTGATCAAAAGCTGGTGCTATCTCTCAGCCCTTGTTCTCTGCAAGGAGTCGTGATTGTCACACTGTCACTTTAAGCAACTTCTCTGAACACATACTCCTCAGAGCTGCAAAGTGAAGCAGCAGGCCCCTGAATTGAGTACTGCATCCATTTCCTCTCTCCCCAGCTTCCTTTCTAGCCTGTAGAATCAGGTCCACCCATGAGCTCTACTCTACCGGACTCTGGCTTGTTTCAAGTGGCACATTGTTACAGTGCACTCAGAGACAGCCCCTGCCTCCCTCACAGGCAGGGATTTTATTCTCCATCATTACTTTTTAAAAGGTGTTCAGCTAGAAAATTGCATATTATTTCCTCTGTAAAGGTTTCTCCTTGCTGCCTTTGTGCAGCTACAGCTGTCATAACCACAGTTGATATTTTGTGTGCCCGTGCATGCAAGTGCTGGCGTGGAGAGAGATAATCAGGCAGTCCTCTTGGGCAGCCGCCTTCCAGTTTGGCTTTTATGAACTGGATTTAAAAAATAAGTAAGTCAGATCATATCATTCTGCTGCTCTTGCCTCATAGAAGTCAGCATGAACCTTTCACCACAGCCTGCCGGTCCTGCACCTCCAGGCATCAGCCTGGTTTTCATGCATTTGCTCCTCCCCCCTTCACAGCTATGTGCCTTTGTGTTTGTTATGTTCTTGTTTCTATCCCTTGGATGTGCCAATGTTTGTTTCTGCTAAGAAGCCTCTGTATTTTCTTCTAGGAATAGCTCTGCCTAGATGAGTCTTTATCCACTGCTTTAGTTTATGTTTGTTCAACTTCCACCAATCCTTGTCTTCCTCAATTCAGTGTGGTACCCCAATTCTGGGAACAGTCCAGGACTATGGGTATTCAGTGAGGTGTCCTAGCCCTGAGAGCAGTCTCAGGCCACAGGTGTTCAGTGCATTTTTGTTCTGGACTGACAGTAACAGAAGCCTAAAGTAACAACAGGGTTGCAGCAGGACTTGGCCAAAGTGCTGGCAGGAGAAAGGATATTACGGGGAGGTACAAATGGGTCTCTGCTGCTTTGTCTCTGCTGGCCCTTCTTTGCTCCCAGAACTACACTCTGATGACATGGGTGTGGGAAGGCAGCAAGCCAAGGATGCAGGTAGGAAGCACAGTGGTGGTGGCAGGAGCAGGCTGGTGTAGTGCCAGCATTCCCACCCTCAGCTGATTGTACAGTATGAGAGGCCCTGTGTGGCTGTTATTCTGTGCAAACCTGGGCTTTGTCCTAGCCTGGGGCAAATGGGGCATATACCAAATGAATGCTGTGCTTGTTTCCAACCATATAGTTTCCCTTCCTGGGACTTGATGAGACTGTAGAGTGATAAATGGCTTCTTACCACAGGCTCACTCGAAAAATTATATACCAGGTAGACTTTTTCAGAAGCAGTAACTTATTATGTGATGTTTTTTGCCATGTGTTCTTGCTTACCAACTCCAAAGTGTCATTAAGGGAAAGGTTTAGGTGCATCCTCTCCCAGGACTGGTGTGTGTGTGTGTGTGTGTGTGTGTGTGTGTGTGTGTGTGTGTCGGCATTTGGCATGTAAATAAATACATTTTTTTTAAAAAGGGAAAGGAAGAAGGTGCCAATAGGTACACTGCATAGAATGTATCACACACATAGCTGCCTCTGGA
This sequence comes from Mastomys coucha, assembly GCF_008632895.1. Lineage (NCBI taxonomy): Eukaryota > Metazoa > Chordata > Mammalia > Rodentia > Muridae > Mastomys > Mastomys coucha. The sequence goes on along the minus strand of NW_022196903.1, from coordinate 83,096,399 downwards.
ACTTTCTGTTGTCTCCTTTCTATGGTTTTGTTCTTTGCTTCCATGGGCCACATGGAAGATATGCTTTGGCTGTATAGTCCCTCACAGTCCCTCTTTTCTCCTGTCTCCTGCATGGACAGGGCATGCCCAGTCGGGGTGTGCCCTTAGCATGACAGCCTGTAAATAGAATTTTTGGATGGAAGCAGCATCAGAAGGTACCGTCTCCAAATGAGACCTATTTTCATGCCTCTCTCTCTGGTAATAAAAGGAATGGGGGCTGCAGAGAGAGTCTGTGAGAGCTCAGCAGATGGTAATAGAGTGTTTTCTCAAAGTTTCCTGCACAGCATCAGTGAATCTCAGGATGCATGTGGAGTAATGAGGAACAAAAGACAGGACTTTGAATGTCCCTCTCAGCCAAACATTTATGAACTGGATCCTTTCTGGCACAGGTACGTGGTTGGAAGATGAAGGATGTGATTCTAGAAAAGTGGTCTTCCCTGGTTACTTTATGTTCTCTGGGCAGTTGTCACCTTATCCTGTGTTACCACACAGCAAGTTTTTCCTTGGCTCCTGCCTGTTCCATTTGGGCTTGATTTAGCCAAGCCATCTGATAATTCATGAAAGATCTGTACCTCTGTAGCGTCTTCCTGAACAGTGCTGATTCTCAACATGTCCTGATACATAGCTGGGATGGGAAGGGAAGAAGGAAGGAAGGACCAGATCCTGCAAGGTGGTTTCTCTTCAGACCCAGAGCAGGCAAACACAGGCATGTCCAGGACCCCAGCACTGGAGTATAAATGCACCAGTCCCTCACAGCAGCACTGCAAACTGAGGAGGCTGGAGCAAAGCAGCACTGTTAATGCTCATGGCAAATCAGTGTTAGAGCCCAAGCTACTGAGCCATCTCCCTCACTGTTCATGTTTTCTCCTACATCTGCAGTGCTGTATTCCTTCTGTCCTCTCACCACACTAGCTGTGTGTGGACTTGGAAGACAGTGTAAGGACCTACTGGTAGAGAAGAGTACTGACAAGTAAGCAGGCAGACATGACCACATTCCCTCTTTGCAACTTATGTCCTCGCAGATACAAGAGCGCACACAGTAAGGTCATTTCTGGCAGTAATTTGGCAGTTGGATGAGTATTCCTTGTGCTAACGGCTGCACTCTATTATTGTGATGATGATGTGAGGGCCACTTAGGAGATGAGGCTGCCGATGGCATTTATTATTACAGTATGGGTAGGTGTGGCTTCCCACATCAGGCCAGAACCCCAAGACCTTGTGTTTTGCATTCAGCGACAGCAGAGGTGCCTGCTGCTGCTGCTCTCTCTTCCTCCTCTTCTTCCTCTTCTTCCTCTTCTTCCTCCTTTTCCTTCTTGCCAGTTTCTTAATTTGTATCCTTGACTGACCTTGAAGTCACCCTGGAATTCTGCTGAAATCTGTGGTGATCCTTTTGACTCTGATTCCATTGTGAAGATACACACACACAGTTCAGGTCTCACTCTTGTTCTCCTGGAGTGCTGGTTTCCTTACTGCTGGCCTTTTCTTGGGTATTGCAGTGACTGTATTCCAATATGATCCATTTCCTTGGATCTTCTAAAATCAATATTGGTTTTGAGATAATTTCACAGCTGAGACCAGCCTTGAACTCATCATCATACTACTTCAGAATGTCGAGTGCTGGGATTATAGGTATGCATCACTGTGCCTGGCTTTTCTTTATTAAATTTATGCCATCAACTCACTCATTGAGAGAGAGCCATAGTAGCACTCTCTTCTATGGCTATTGGTATGTTTGCTGAGGTGTACTAGCCATCACCACAGTTGAAGCTTAGAACATTTTATCACCCCCAAGAAGAATCCTGTTGACCCTCGAGTCACATCACATCCCAGTTGCTGGCAGGTACTCACCAACTTCCTGCCTCTTTGTTTGCCTGGCAGGAGTCCCCATCTGAACATGATCTTGCAGTATGTGGCTGTTTGTACCCACCCTGTCTCTCCTCCCCCTCCCTTCCTCTCTCTCTCTCATCTTTGAGATGTTGTACCATGTGTTTTGCATATTTACTATTTCTCTCTGCTCTGATCCATCCCCATTCCTACCTAGCTACTTATCTTTGTGTTCTTCTTTTTTTTTTTTTTCACCCATCAAGTTGAATTTGTGCCGCTCACATATTCTTGTAGTATAGCCTTCCACTTGGAGAGTGGTTAACTTACCAGTGTTTATACACTTAAAGCCCCTTGGATGGGAGTGAGACTTCATACCCACCTTCCCCTTCCTGCTGGGATTTGACCTGGCTTGAGCTTGCACAGGTCTTACATATATTGTCACAGCTGCTGTGAATTCATAGATGCAGCTACTCTACTGTGTCTGGAAGTCATTGTTTCCTTATAGTCACCTACCACCTGTGGCTCTTACAGTCCTTCCTCCCTTACTTCTGCAATGGCCCTTGAGCATTGAGTGGAAAGTATGATAAAGATGTCCCATTTGGTGATGAGCCTTTAAATCTCTTATTTTCTGAACTTTTAAAAGTATGGGTTTGTGTTAATTGCCATCTACTGTAGAAAGGAGCTCTTCTCATGAGGGCTGAGAGATGCACTCATCTATGCATTCATCTATGAGTCAGTTGTCCATTTAGAAGAATAGTAGAAGTAGGCTCCTCTAGGGCCTGTGTCCTGTCTAACCTTGGGTTCTTGGCCTGATAATGGTGTGAAGATAGGGGTCTTTTCTTTTAGAGTGGGGCTCAGGTGTAATCAGAAAATGGTTGATTATTCCCATCATGCTTGTGCCACTATTGCATGCTTGTGTCGTGTCTTGCCAGGGCAGTAATCACTGTAGCTCTTGGGGTTCACAACTGTGTAGGTTTGCTGATTAGTTTTCTCCTTTGATAACAGGTAGCATGCTTAGCACCTTCCAGCATCATGGAAAATAGCCAGTGGGGATGAAGCTTCTGGATTCATCCTTGATTTTCTCCATGTTCTATGACTCAAGTATGTGGTGTCTTCAGCAAAAAGATTTTCCTACCAAGTTTGGGGGTCTCTGGGACCTCACTAGCTAACAACTCCAAATGAGGTAACCCATTACAGGCACTAAGATTTTTTTTGTTAGCCTGTGGCTTATTTCTTGTTGTCTGGTTTTCAAGATTCATTTGTGTATCAGGGCTTTTTTCCTTGCTCTGGACAAATTGTATCCCATTGTGTAGAAGCACTGCACTTGAAATCCATTCATTAGTTGATGTCATTGTGTGGCTGTGTGTAGGAAAAGGGAAGGGGACTGCTTCTGAAGGTATGATTATATTATGCTATATTATGTTATGTTATGTTATATTATATTATGTTGTGTTATATTATATCATATGCAAACTATATATTGATGTTTAAAAGTGCACGAATGTGCTTTAAAAGCCCGTGGTAGTTCTACAGGTGGGTCCCTGAGGCAGGCTGTCAGAAAATAAAAGTAAACACAGCATAAGCACTGACACGACCTCCCAGAGGTCTTCATGCTGGTGCCTTAGTGGAGATGATCTCAGATCATCTCAAAATTCTATTTGTCTTTGAGATTTGGCTTTTTACATTGAAAGCCAGTTACCCATTGCAACAGTGGATAGATAGGAATGCCTTTCTTCCTGATTGAATACCTAATAATAACACTTTTATTATCACGAAGACAATTCTTGGCTGACATTTAACTTGAATGCATTACATTGAATCAGATACCGTGTTGGTGCTTTATATGCACACTCTTAATTAACCTCCCTACAGCCTCATGAGACAGAGCTGCTGTCAGTCTTCCTGGTGTAGAAATTAAGAAACTGAGACTTAAAGAAGCTGACCATGGACACTCAAGTAGAAGACAGATTCATGTCAGGATTTCTGACTGCAAAGCAAGCCTGCTGTCTGGAGCCCTTTTGTACATATCCTTGAACATTAGTGAGTATCCTGACAGATGGAAAGGAGGGACTTTAGGGCTGGTGATCTAGATGTCTCATCATTTACTTTCTGTTTGTGTCCATGCCTTGCTGCCTAGCATTTGTGAACAACATGCACTTCTGAGCTTATCTCAAAACCTGCCACATGAAAAGCTGCCCTTTATCAAAATCCTACGTAACTCAAGTGCACACTAAGTGTTTGACATACATTGCTGCCATACAGGTTATGCATGGCATCCAATTTGAGGGTCTATGGTTTTCTTTTATCCAAACATATCTTCAGATAGGCTGACTGCTTGAAGTTGGTTGCATAGGAAAAAGGAATCTGTCTTCATAACTCTACGTCTGTACCGCCTGCACCAAACTACTTAACCTGAGTCTTATTTTCTTTACATATTCAATGAGAGATTTGTTTAAATCTTAATTTTTACAAAATGTTTAAAGCTGTGCATTTACCTCTTAGACTCATTGGCTTGGTTATGCAGTGTTTTGTGTTTTTTATTAATTATTTACTTACTTTATATCATGTCAAAGCTTCCCCTCCTTCCTCTTCTCCCTGTCACTCCCTCTCACCTCCCTCATCTACCTCACCTCCCCCATCTATCCCACCTCCCCTTACCCTCCCATCCACCTCTCCTTGGGCCCTTCTCCTCAGAAAATGGGAGGCCTCCCATGGATATCAGTCAGCCTTGGCATATCAAGGTGCAGTAAGACCAGGTGCATCTTCAGTTGAGGCTAGGCAATGCAGTCCAGTTAGGGGAAAGGCAGGCAATGTAGTCAGAGACAGCCCCTGCTCCTGCTTTAGGAGTCCCACATGAAGACCCAGCTGCACAACTGTTACATATGTGCAGAGGTTGGCCATGTACTTTTAAATATAAAATTGTTAGCCCTTTTACAAAATTTCAGAGTATTTATTTGACATAGTAATTATGCATATTCGTGGATAACAATGATAATTTGATTCATGTATATAATGTGTAGTAATTGAAATTTCTTTTATATTCTTTTAATTCCCAAGTTATTTAGTAGGGTGCATTACTAAAATTGACTTTTAGTCATTCTTTTCACTGCATTGTGTAGTTGTGTTGTATTGTACCTAAAGAAGTGATGAGTTTTTACAGCTGTGGGATGAACTCTCAGGGAATGGAAGCATTCACGTAGGGGATTGGAGGTGGGGGTGGGGGTGGCGGCTTCTAGATGTGCCCATTCATCAATCTCATTGGTGTATTTAGTGAACATTCTAAGCCTTTCCTCATTTGTCTTCTTTTATTTTTGGGGAAAGTGTTTCACTAAGCCAGTGTCACATTCTTCAAAAATGGTCACATTTTGGTAAATTTTGCTGGTGGTTGCCCCTCCCCCCACCAAAGATGGCTTTCTGTTGCCTCTGCCTCCCAGAAAGCATGTGCTTCTCAGCTCCATGTGTTCTGAGCACTGAGCACTCAGTGTGCACCTGTTCCTCAGTCCAAGCAGACTGTCAGTCAGGTTGTGTGGCCATGCTGATCTCTTCCTGTCTTCCTGTCCTCAAGAAGTCTACTTGTTCCATCAGCATCTCCACAGTAGAGTGCTGAGGCCTCCAACCTGTCAGCTTTGCTTTGAGTACTTTAGTTTATTAAGTATGTGGACACTTACTTTGCATTATTTCTTTGGGAATACTGATCTGCTTTATTGGAAACAGCCTTCCTTGTGTTTAGGAACATTTTTCAATCGAAGGCTTTCTTATCTGATATTAACACATTCACACTGGCTTTCTTCTACCAGGGAGGTATCTGTGTACCTTCATTCATTGTATTTTAGAACCTTTTATTTGTATCCAGGGGATATCATTAGGACTTTGCTATTTCATTAGGGCAGAATAATGTGACCACTTAAGATCTCTAGAACCTGTGACTATATCCCATATGCAAAAGGGACTCTTCAGGTGTGATTAAGTTAAGGATATCATGAGATGCTGAGGTTGCCCTTTATTGTCCAAGTGGCCTCAGAGTAACCCGAGGATCCTTAGAAGGTAAAATAAGAAAGTCAGAAAGGATATAAGGAGGGGTGAGGTCAAGCTCAATGTATAGCCACAAGTCCCTAGATCCTAAAATCCATTAAAGCCAGAGACTGTAAGGAAAAGATTTTTCTAAAAAGGCTCCGTCCCTGAGAATATCATGGACTTATCCAGGTAATCCTCATTGAAACATCTGCCTCTGCATCTGTAGGATACATAGCATTGATGTGCTTTTAGCCACAAAGGTTCATTCATTTTGTTGTTGGTGGTAGTGCTCTAAGAAATGATGCAAGGGTCCCTGAATAAGTCAATTTTTTTTTTTTTTATAAATCTGTGACCATAGTTGGTTTTTATTTTGGTTACTTTTTTAGGGCTGCTATAAACATTACATTCTTCTCTCTTTCTCTTCCCCCTCTCTGTTTTTTTCTCTTTCTCTTTTTCTCCCTTTCTAACTCTATGACTTTCTGTGTTCAAGAATATTTTATTTCTTCAGGACTTACTAGGAAGTTTACAGTGCATTTGCTTAGTGCTTTTTGCATAACTCAGGTCTGTAGTGGAGATCCTCACCCCTCCCAGGCTTGGTCTCTGCTTGCTGTGTCTGAGCTCTGGAGAGGTCTGTTCCATTGTGCTCGCTTCTATTAATTTTTAAAGTGTTTTCCTTGTTTCTATATGGTTTTTATTTTTAAAAAAACTTTAATTAATTTAAAATTAATTCTTTGATAATTTCATACAATGTAGTTTTGATCATATTACCCTCCCCCAATTCCTCTCGGATCCACCTCCACCTCCCTACCCATCTAATCTTGTGTCCTCATTTTATTTTTTTAAGCTCATCAAGTCCAATTTGTGTTGCCCATATAGTTTTAGGTTTAATGGTCATTCCCTGGAGTGTGGTCAACACATGAAGGATCACATCCTTAAAGAAAACTTACAGTTCCTCTCCTAGCCACTATCAATTGCCCAAAGCTCCTTACTTAGGGGTGGGACTTTGTGCTCCCTTCCCCCTTCACACTGGGGTTTGGTCTGGCTTGAATTTGCACAGGTATTGTGCATGTTGTTATAACTGCTGAGTTTACATGGTGCAACTGCCTTGTTGTGTCCAGAAAATACTGTCTTATTGTATTCATCTACCACCTGTGGCTCCTAGAGTCCTTTCTCAACCTTTTCTGCAATGACACTCAAGCACTGGGTGGAAAGGGTGTGATAAAGATGTCCCATTTCATGATAAGCCTTCAATAATCTCTTATTCTCTGAACTTGAAAAGTGTGGGTCCATGTTAACTGCCATCTGCTGTAAAAAGGGCTGAGAGATGCACTCATCTATGGGTATTGTGGTAAATCCCTGGGAGTCAGTTAGAGCTCTGAGCCTATGACCTGTCTGACCATGGGTTCTTGGCCTGTAGAGTGGGGCTCAAATGCAATCAGAAAGTGGTTGATTATTTCCATGATGTCTGTGAAAGGTAGCCAGTGGGGATGAAGCTTCATGGTCACTAGTCACTTGATTTCTCCATGTTCTATGACTCAGGTGTATGGATTCTTCAGCAGAAGGATCTTACTGATAATTTCCAGAGAGTAATCAATAGATCAGCATAGTTTAGGAACCTTACTGGCCAACAACTCCAAAAGAGGTAATTCATTCCTGGCACTGAAATTTTTATTTTGTTAGCCCATCGTTGTCCCATTATATGATAACTCCATTTAAAGTATTTTTTTCTAGGGTGTATAGGTATTTTCCTTGCATATATATATATAACATATATATGTTATATATATATATGCACCATGTGGATGCAGTGCCCACAGAGGCCAGACGAGGGCATTGGATCCCCTGGAACTGGAGTTATGCATGATTGTGAGCCAAGTGTGTCTACTGGGAATTGAACTGGGTCTTAACTGCTGAGCCATCTCTCCAGTCCTCATTTAAAGACTTTCTATATGTCTATATTTTATGAAGCATTTACAGAAAGTTTCCATATAGCTTTTTTGTTAATTATTCCTTCTTTTATCCTATCTTCCCTTCCCTACCCCACTTAACCCTTTCTGTTCCATTATTCCACCTTAACTTTTTCTACTACTATATTCTGTATCTACTCTTAAACTCCATTCCCCAATGGCCCATTACTAATTTCCTGACATCTATGGGTATTCCTAATAAAACATACATGCCTGAAAGATTGAAGGCTAACAATCACAAATGAGAGAAAGCATATGACATTTTTCTTTGTAGGTCTGAGTTACCTCACTCAGAATGATTTTTTCTAGTTCCATCCAGTACTTATATATTCCATAATTTTGTTTTTCTTAACAGTGGAATAATAATTCATATGTAAATGTAACACATTATTTTTTTATCCATTCATTAGTTGATGTAAATTTAGTTTGTTTCTACTTCCTGGCTATTGTTTCTAGAGCAATAATGAACATAGTTGAACGAACATTTCCGCAGTAGGGTATCCACTCCTTTGGGTATATGCCCAAGAGTGGAATAGCCGGATCATATAGAAGATGACCTCTACACTGATTTACTTAGCAGTTATGCACATTACACCCCCACCATCAGTGAATAAGTGTCCTCCTTTCCTATCCATGTTAGCATTTTTTTTCAATCTTACTCATTCTGACTGAGACAATATGAATCTCAAAGTTGTTTCACTTTATATTTCCTTGATGTCTAAATGTGTTGAATATTTTTAAAAATATCTGTGTTTTATCTTTTGAAAAGGTGTTTAGTTCCATGCCCTATTTGGGGGGTTGTTGATTTTGTAGATGTTGACTTTTTTTTTTTAAGTTCTTTGTATATTCTAGATATTTTTGTTTTTTTCTCCTATCCTCTTCACTTGAATGTTAATGTCCTTCGTTATAGAATTTTTTTAGTTTCATAGGGTCCAATTTATCAGTTGTTGGTCTTAATGCTTACAGTTCCAGGGTCCTGCTTAAAAAAAATATTTTCTTGGGCCTTTAATAAAGTTCAAACATCCTAAGTTCAAACAGTTTCCCCTCTATAGGAGTGTTAATGTCTTTGATCCATTTGGAGTTGAGTTTTGCACAGAGTGAGGGTTTGGATTTGGTTTCATTCTTCAGCCTGTAGCTATCCAGTGTGAACAGCACAAAACAGATGGCTGTAAGCATGCAGGCTTATACATGGACTCTCAGGTCAGCCCTGTTGATCAGGTGTCTCTTTATGCCATAACATACTATTTTTTTTACTACATCTCTTTAGTACTTCATATCCAAGGTGGTGATAGCTCCAGTAGTTTTTTAATTGTTCAGGATTTGTTTTTGGCTACCCTGGGATCTTTGTGTTTTCATATGAAATTTAAGGGTTTTTTTTCAATTTTTGTAAAGAATTACATTGAATTTTGGTGGGAATTTCATTGAATCTGTAGATTGCTTTTTGTGGGATGGCTGTTTTCATATTACTAATCCTACAATTCATTAGCATATCATCTTATGGTATTGTCTTCAGTTTTGTTTTTTTCTGGTGCGTTGTTTTCATTGTATAAGTCTTTCACTACTTTGATTAACTTCATTTCAAGTTTGGGTTTTTCGTTTTTTGTTCTTTGGGTTTTTTTTTTTTTAATGCCACTATGAAAGCTACTGATGCCTTGATTTCCCTCTGTGTATATTTGCCATTTGTATATTGAAAGACTACTGTTTTTTTTTTTTTAGCGTGAATTTTATATTCTGCTAATTTTGTGGATTTGTTTATCAGCTGTGATTTTCTGGTGTACTCTTTAGTGACCTTTATGTAAAGCATTATATTATCTATAAATCAGAATGTTTTGACTCCTTTCCAGTTTTTCCTCTAGATCTCTTTTACTCAGGTTATTGCTTTAACTAAGTCTTCAAGTACCTATTGAGAGGGGGAAAGGGGAGTGGACACCCTTGTCCTATTCCTGAACTTAATGGAAATGTTTCCAGATTCTCTCTACTCATGATGTGGCCTATGAGGTAGGTCACTGTAGATTGCCTTTATTATGTTGAACTATGTCTTCTGTACTCCTAGGTTTGCCCAGAGATTTTATTGTGAAGGATATTGCATTTTGTCAAAGACCTTTTCTCATCTAATGAGATGATCATATTGTTTTTGCCCTAGTGTCTTTTTAGGTGACGAATTACATTTTTTAAAGAAGTTATATATGTCGAACCATCCACTGCATCCCTGGATGAAGCTGACTTGATCATGGTGTATTATCTTTATGTGTTTGTTGGGAAGTGTTTTGACGAGAACTTTTGTGACCATGTTCTTTAGTGATATTTTCTTTTCTGTTGTTGGAACTTTGCCTAATTTTCATATTAGAGAAACACTGGATTCCTAAAAAACTTTGGAATGTTTTTATGCTTTACAGAATAACTTGAGTAGTAATGATGTGTGTTCATCTTTGAAGGTCCAGTAGAATTCTGCACTGAATCTATTTAGTCCTGGGCTTTTTGGGGTGTGGAAGGGGATCTTCAATAATGCTTCTATCTCAATAGATGTTATTGGGCTATTAAAGTTATTCATTTCATTTTGACTTAGCTTTGGTAGGCCATATACCTAGAAATTCATCTATTTCTTTTAGATTTTTCAGTTCCCCCTCTTTTATTGAAGATTCTTTCATATAATATTAACTGGGTTTTCCCCTTCCCCAAATCCTATCCACCTCCCTACCCACCAACTTTATGTCTTTCTCTCTTTCAAAAAGAACACAAACAAAAATCTTTAAGAAACAATAAAACTAAAACCCCCCAAAAATAAAAATAAAAAAAAAAAACAAAAAACAAAACAAAAGTCAAAACAAAGCAAATGAAACAAAAAAGTCCTCAAAAATACCTACCACTGAGTCCATTTTTTTGTTAGCCAACTACTGCTAGGCATGAGGCAGTGCCCTGGACTTCGTTGGAAAAAAACTGATTTTCATTTTCAAGTAGCAATCAATCGCAGATAGCTTCTAGTTAGGGATTGGATCCCATATCCCCCCTCCCTCTTAGTGATCTGGCTTGAACCCATAAAGGTCTTATGTGTGGTGCTCTAGTCTCTCAGGTTCATATGTGCACTGGTCCTGTTGTACTTGTAAGATACTGTTTCCTTGGAGTTATCCATAACCTTGAGCTCTTATATTTCTTCTCCTCTTCCACATAGATATCTGATCCGTGAGGGGGATGGATCTCTGAGCTAATTTCCATCTGTTGCAAGAGGAAGTTTCTGTGATGTGGGTTGAGCAAGTCACTGATCTATGTGGTATAGCTGTATGTAATCAGGGGTCCTTTTATTGCTGTGCTCTTTGTGCAGAACAATAGTATTAGGTTTTCCCCTAGATCCAAGACCTATCTCATTTCATATTCTTGGCCATTTTAGTAGTGTTGGGTATGGGTTCCATCTCATGTAGTGAGCCTTAAATCCAATCAAGACATGGTTGTTTACTCCTCTAACATTTGTGCCACTGTTGGACCAGTATATTTTGAAAACAGGACATTGTTGTAGGTCTCAGAATTTGTATCTGGTTGATATGGATAATTACCTTTCTTCTCCAGTAGCATTCAGAATACCTTTCAGTTCCATAAACCCTAGTCAGTAGGAGTAATGCTTCTGGTTAGGCACCAGCTCTACTTCTCCATGTCCACTGACAAGTAAGTGTTGTATTCAGCAATAGGGGCTTGTCATCAGGTTGTGGAGGGTAATCAATAGACTTCGCAAACCCTGTGATATCTAGGGGTTTTCCATGAGGCCCCTTTGTCCAACAACTAAACAAGATGTAACCCATTCCTACAGCTTGGTGACAGAGATGTCTTATTGAGGCATTATCTCCCTTATTATTTGATAACTCCATTTAGATTCCTTTTATATTAGGAAGCTTCTGTAGTATACTTCCATATGGTTTTTCTAATAACCTATAATGTTAGTTATCTTTCCCCATAGTCCCTCCTTTACCCTTCTCTTCCATCCCCTTCCCAGTTTAATCCTATTGTAGTTTCCACTTTGTATCTCCATAACAATATATTCTGTTATCTCTTCCTTGGGAAATCTCTTCTCTGCCCTGGTCCCTTTCTAAGTACCTCACCTCTGTGATTAATCAGATTATAATACATTTTCAGAGCTAACACACAGATATAGGAAAAAATATACTGTATTTGTCTTTTAGAGTCTGGGTTACTTCACTTGGGATGATTCTTTTTCTAGCTCCATTAATTTACCTTAGAATCTCATAATTATATTTTCCTTATCAGCTAAATAATATTTTGTTGTATAAATATACCACATTTTCATTATCGACTCATCAATTGATGGACATCTAAGTTGTTTCTACATCCTCGTTATTGTGAATAGCACAGCAATGAGCATGGGTGAGCAAAAATCTCTGTCATAGAACATAGAGTCTTTTGGGTATATGCCAAGAGTCACCGTTGAATCTTGAGGAAGATGAATTCCCAGCTTCTGAGGAACTACATACTGATTTCCATAGTACTCTACCAGTTTGTACTCCCATCACCATTGACCATGTATTTTCCATTCCCTGCATCCTCACCAGCATGTATGATTATTTATCTTGGTCATTCAGCATAGGGAAAGATAAAATCTCAAGGAAGTTTTTTTGGTTTTTTTTGTTTGTTTGTTTGTTTGGTTGGTTGGTTTTTGGTTTTTCGAGACAGGGTTTCACTGTATAGCCCTGGCTGTCCTGGAACTCACTCTGTAGACCAGGCTGGCCTCGAACTCAGAAATCCACCTGCCTCTGCCTCCCGAGTGTTAGGATTAAAGGCATGCGCCACTACTGCCCAGCTTCAAGGAAGTTTTAATTTGCATTTTTCTTATGACTAAAGCTGTTGAACACTTATATAAGTGTTCAATGAAAGCCATTAGCATTTCGTCTTTTGAAAACTCTGCTTGGTTTTATACCCCAGTTTTTAATTGATTATTTTTGGTCATTGTTGTTTTAATGCTCAGTTTTTTTAGTTCATTATATATTCTAGATACTAACCTTCTATCAGATACACAATTGTTTTTTAAAATATTTTTTATTTTGTTGGTTGCCACTTTGACTGAATGATGATGTCCTTTGTAATACAGAAGTTTTTCTGTCCCATAGCAAATGAAATTTCAGCTCTCCGCCAGATTGCCACCATCATGGACACAAGTCGAATGCAGCCCATCAAGCTGGCTAGGGTAAACAAAGTGCTGGGCAGGACCAGTTTGGAGGGACAATGCACTCAGGTGCAAGTGGAATTCATAGATGACACCAGGTGCTCTCTGTCATCCAAAACATCAAAGGCCCCGTTAGAGGGTGGTATGCTCACCCTATTGGAGTCAGAAAGAGAAGCTCAGAGGTTGCACAGACCTTGCTGCTGGGTCCTGAATATCAACTACTTAGCCAATGGAATAACCTGCAAATGTTAAATAAAGCATTTGCATTTTAAAAAATGAAATTTCAATTAATAAATGTTGATGTTTGGTGCATAGATATTTTATCCCCTTAGATTACATATCCTCTTGGTGGATTTTTCCTTTATTGAGTATATATTGTCCTACCCTATCTTTTCTGTTTCATTTTGGTTTGAATTTTGTTTTTACAGATATGAAAATAGCTAGTACACTGCTTGTTTCTTGAGTCCGTTTGCTTGGAATACCTCTTCCATTTTTTACTATGGAGTGAAATCTATCCTTGATAATGAGGTGTGTTTCCTGGATGCAGCAGAAAGATGAATCCTGTTTTCTAACAGTCTGTTAGTTTGTGTCTTCTTACTCAGGAGATGAGACCATTAATATTGAGACTTGTTCATGAGCAGTGTTTCTTGATTTCTTTTATTTTGTTGTGGTAGTTGAATATTTCCCCCTTTCTTTTGATTTACTATCTGGGGTAATTTATTTATTAAGTCCTGTTGGGTATGGTTAACCTCCTCAGATAAAAGTTTTCACTATAGTTTTGGAACAAGTGGATTGGTAGATACAAATTGCTCAAATTTGGTTTTATCATGGAATGTTTTTCTTTCTCTTCTGTTTGTGATTGATAATTTTGCACCAGGTAGTGTAGTCTCAGCTGATATCTGTGGTCTATCAGAGTTTGTAGTACATCCATTTAGATCCTGCTGGCTTTCAGAGTCTCCATTGAGAAATTAAGTGTTATTCTAATGGGTCTGCTTTTATATGTGATTTTGTCTATTTCTCTTACAGCTTTTAATATCCTTTTCTTATTCAGAACATTTAGTGTTTTGATTATTATATTATGGGAGATTTCTTTTCTGGTTCTGCCTATATGGTGTCCTGTACATTTCATGTACCTTGATAGGCACCTCTTTCTTAAGATTGGTGAATTTTCCTTCTATGATTTTGTTTAAAAATATTTTTGTGCCTTTGACCTAAGTTTTTTTCTCTTTTATTCGTAGGTTTAGTCTTTTCATAGTGTCCCAGATTTCCTAGATATTTTGTCCCTAGATATTTTTATATTTAACTTTTTCTTTGACCTATCCATTTCTGCTTCTTTATCTACATAGCTTGGCTTTCTCTCTTCCATGCCTTGTAATCTCTTGGTGAGGCTCCTCCCTGAGGTTTTTGTTTGACATCCTAAATTTTTCAGTTTTATTTTGGTTTGAACCTTCTTTAGTGATCCTTGTAAAAGTAGCTTTAATTCACTTGTAGTAAATGTTGTCTCTGTGGCTTATAGCCTACATCTGCTAACCTAGGCCTAGTCCTGGAAGCTTCTAGCCTTTGTACAATCTAATCTAGGCCTGGAATGTGTCCAGTCTCTGAGACTTAATACTGACTAAAGCTCACCCTTTCTAGTTTTCTCTTAGCTCAGACTGGCTGGTCAACTCAGCTGTTCTGGCTCAAACTCCTCTCCAAGCTGACTGACTCAAATTGGGTTCTTTCACTTCTAACTGAGTTACTCCACTTGGCCTCAAACTAATTCTCTAGCATTCTCTTCTAATCTTCTGGCTCCTTCTCATTCTCTGGCTCGTTCTGTATTCTAGCTTCTCTCTTCAACCTGTCTCTGTAAAATTCTACTGGTAAAACTGTCTCTGAATTCCACAAACTGACTGAATAGAAGTGACTAGAACTCAAGAGATCTGCATGTCTCTCTCTTTTGAGTGCTGGGATTAAAGGCATATACCACCATGCTTAGATAATTTGCTCTATATATTAAGCTGGCCTTGAACTCAAAGATCTGCTTGCCGCTGTCTCCTGGGATTAAAGGAGTATGTGTATTCCAGCCAGATCACATAGACCTAGAAGGGTCTTTGGATGTGATCTCTTGCCAGACCAACCATGTTCGGAATTAAAATTAATCTACAGATCCTATTTCTACTTCCATGTGTTGAAATGTTTTCATTATTTCATTCACTTTTGTGTTTTCACTGTCTTTTTTTAAATTTTTGTTGCATGATTTCAATTTATCTGAATTTGTTAACATTTAAGAACATATTTTAAGTAAATAGAAT
>NW_022196903.1:83079163-83080468 GCF_008632895.1 Mastomys coucha | reverse complement strand
AAAAAAAAAAAAAAAGACAAAATCTTGGCTCTTATTGTGGTACAAGCCCAAAATAAGAACAATTTTTAAGACATTGGATTTCATTGTAATAAAGCTGTATTTCAGTGACCCTCACATCATCAAAGGATTTTACCTCCATCCTAGCTAAGCTGAGAGTTGATAGTTCTGCTGCACCAAGAAATGAATTGTAGGCTCAATTTTTGGATACAGACTTCCTGTTATGGTCAAAGCTATTTGACTTGAGTGAGTGATTTTATTCTCAGCCCACAGAGAACAGGTTACATACATTTAAGAAATGGTATAAGTTTTTAGATGGTCTATCCATAAAGTCATTCAGCAACTGTTTCAATGAACAATGGTTCTGTTTGGAGGGTGGCACAGACATTAGGTGAGGGTAAGAATTTGGTTCATTAGCTGTGATAATTTGGAAAAGCATTCATCTCAGAGAAAGAGTAACTTATTAAGTCTTCTTCTTCAAACTTGATACAAGAGTTACAAACTCAAGCGCAAAGCATTCAGTCTCACTCTTTGTTGTTCTCTTACAAGCAACCTCCCTAGTTAATTGTCTATGTTTCTCTTGGATATATAAATACTTTTGAAATATATAAGCTGTTCTGAAAACCATAGTATAGTGTAAAGACATGAAATAAACAATACTACTAATAGAGAGGCTGAGATAGGAGAAGCAAGATTTCAAGACCCTTATGTTGTACACAGCAAGACACTGTTATAAACAAACAAGCTGGGCAGTGTATATAGATTGAACAGTGTTGGACCGATTTCTTCAATTACCGAAGTAGAGAGATCATTGGATGACAATCAACAAATTTCCAATTCCTCATATTATTGGATTTCAATCGATTAGGATATGTTGGTAATATTAATTTTCAAATTAATATATTAAGGAAAAGTAATTGTCAGTTCCTGTTGTTTTTGTTGTAAGAGATGGAATTAGATTAGTGTGGATTTGTTGAAAGATTACTTTCTTGCTTCTTCTGGGGTGTAGTTTTGCTCCTTATGTTGATGTTTTCCATCTATTATCCTTTGTAGAGCTGGATTTGTGAAAAGATATTGTGTAAATTTTGTTTTGTCATGGAATATCTTGTTTTCTCCATCTATGGTAATTGAGAGTTTTGCTGGGTATAGTAGCCTGGGCTGGCATTTGTATTCTTGTAGGGTCTGTATGACATCTGCCCAGGATCTTCTAGCTTGAGAAGTCTGCCGTAATTCTGATAGACGTGCCTTTATATGTTACTTGCCTTTTTTCCCTTACTGCTTTTAAAATTCTTTCTTTGTTTAGTGCAT
>NW_022196903.1:83044145-83078177 GCF_008632895.1 Mastomys coucha | reverse complement strand
TGATCCTGGTTGTATCAGAACTCCTCAGAGTCAGGCTGTCTCTGGGATCCTGTGATTCTGAGATCCTGTGACCCTGAGTTTGTTAGAGCACCTGGGAGTGCAGCAGCTTCCTCTGGGTGTTGTGGGACTGGCTGTGGAGCCTGGGCTCAGGGTCTGCTCAGGACACCAGCCCAGAGAGTCTGGAAGGAACCCAAGCCACTCTGCTGGCAGAGTTCCTGTGTGCCTGCTCCCACTGGTCCCAGATACTCCAGGTGTTGGGACAGATGTTGGGTCCTCCTCACTTCTGATCCAGAGAGTGTCAGAGCGCCTGGGAGTGGAGCTTCCTCTGGGTTTTGGGGGACTGGCTGCAGAGCTTGTGCCCAAGGTCTGCTCATAACACCAGCCATGTTTTCACTGTCTTAAGGCATTTATTCATCTTCAAAGTCCTTGAACATATTCATAATTACTATTTTGAACTTTTTGTCTTGTGCTTCAGCTAAATTGTATTTTTCAGGTCCTATTGCAATAGGGCTGCTGGTTTCTAGAGGAGGCATGTTATCTTGGCTGTTTGTGATTGTGTTTGGGGGCTCAGGATCTCAACATCTGGAGTTCTGGTGGCAATATCCAGTTTGATCTTTGTTGGATAGCTGTTCCATTCCTTAGCTGCTGTTTCCCATTTTGGATCCTAGGCAAATATAGTAGCTATAGGGTCTCCAGTAGAAAGTGCTTTTACAGGTTGACACAGAGGAATGGAGATGAGCGAGGAGGAAAGGCTGATAGGAACAGACAAAAGGGAACCATGGCTCTGCCCAGGTGGTGGAGTCTCCAGGGAATAGTGTGAAGAGGGGTTCCTTCAGGCAGGCTGCACGGACTAAGTTTGGAGAGACAGGAATGAATGAGCCAGAATAGATGGAATTTTAAAATATATCCTTATGATCCTCTGAAGTTCCCCAATGTCTCTTGTAATATCTCTGTTTTCTTCTAATTTTATTATTTTAGACCCTCTTTTTTGGTTAATTTAGGCTTTGTCAATCTTAATTTTTTTAAAGAACTAACTCTATTTCTACTTCATTAAGTTTAGCTCTGAGTTTATCTCTCCCTATTTACTTTTTTCCTTTTCTTTTATCTTTCCTTTTGTGTGTGTATTGAGGGGGATTCTTGTTTTTCTGAGGCCACTATGTGCATCATTAAGTTATTAATTTGAGATTTCTCAAAAAATTTCATGTAGGTACTTAATTCTGTAAATGTCCCCTTTAAGACTGTCTTCATTGTGTCCCATAGTTTTAGGATGTTGCCTTTTCATTTTCATTACAGTCGAGGAATTGCAAATTTCCTTCTAAATTTCTTCCTTGGCCCAGTTATTGTTTACCTATGTGCTATGTAGTTTCTATGTGTTTGCATACTTCTTGCCATTTCTATTGCAGTTGATACCATTCTTTATTGCATTGTGGTTAGATAAAATACAATAAAATATTTTGATTTTTCTTATATTTGTTGAGACTTGCTTTGTGTCCTAATATGTAATTAATTTTAGAGAACGTTCCTTGGACTGCCGTGAAGTACATGTATTCTTTAGTGTTTCTGTGGTATGTTTTGTAGATATGTTAGGTCCATTTGATTTATGTTGTCTTTCAACTCCAGAGTTTCTGTGTTGCATTTTCTTCTCAGATGGCCTGTCTATTGGTGAGAGTGGTATTGAAATCACTACTATCACTCTGATGCTGTCAATATATTATTTCTTTTATGAAAATGGTGCTCTTGAGTTTGATGCTCATCTGTTTAGAGTTTACTGAATATGAGTCATCCTCCTTTTCTCTTCTGACTGCTTTCATTCTGAAGTCTATTTTGTCAGAATTTAGTACAGCTATGCCTACTTGCTTCTCAGCTCTGTTTGTTTGCAATATCTTCTTATATCCATTTACAGTAAAGTGGTGTGTATCATTGCTGGTGAGATGTGTTTCTTAGATGCAGAAAAAATACAGACCATATTTTCTGGTCTAATCTATTTGTCTGGATCTCTTTATTGGGAAATTGAGATCACTAAAATTAAGAATTATTATTGAACAGTGTGTGTTAATCAGTGTCATTTTGTTGCTTTTGTGGTTTTTCCTTAGATCTCTTTTGATTAAATGTTCTGGGTTTATTCATTCCCTGTTCCTTCTTGTACATAGTTTCCCCCTACCCCTCTTCAGAATTATATATTCTTCTAGTAATCTCTGTAGTACTGGCTTAGTGGCAGTTCTTAAATCTATTTTTAGCTTGGGAAATTTTTCCTTCTTTGGTTACAACTTTATTGTTTTGCCAGGTATGATAGTCTGGGCTAACATATGTTGTCTTTCATAACTTTTAGAGGGATATAAGTTCAAGCCCTTCTTGGAAATGAGGGGCAGCAGGAAGAGTGGACCTCTCTGTGTTTGATTTGGATAGAGACTTGTTTCTAGGTTCATGATACTTGTCTTGGGCTGTGTCTGTCCAGTGTGCCAGTAATCCCTGATTTTATATCATACCATCTGCCTCTCAGTGCAAATGGTGGACTAAGGTCCTCTGCCAATCCAATGAAAACATTGCCAAGCATTGAAAACAGTTTCAGAAATAGAGTTTAAATTTTCACAATTTTTTAGACAGGGTCTCCCTAGCCTAGAACATACTGTGTAGACCTGGCTAGTTTCAAGCCCATAGAGATCTGCCTGCCTCTGCCTCCTGAGTGCAAGTAATGGGATTAAAGGTGTGTGTCACCACACCTGATACTTTGTCACAGTTCTGAACATTAACCCCATATAAGGACATTTGTATAAGAAAATGGGAGACTTTCAGACAAAATAACAAAACTTTGGCCATTTTAACTGACTCTATTCCATCTCTCCCTCTTCAAAGCTCCTTGATAGTCTCAAAAACACACAGGTAGTGTGTTAGCCTCCTGTCAGACACTGTCAGACACTGGAGCTCTTGTCAGTGTTGTTACTGCTTCCTGTTTCTCTGAAAGACCACACTTAAAAGATCATCTTCATCCCACCCAACTCAGTCTCTCATTACAGACCTCCCCTGCACCCCCAGAGAAATTGTCTAAAAACAACCGTAGATAATTGTTGAAAAATAGTCATTTTCCAACAGCCTGCAAAGGTGATTATTTAGGCAACAACCTGGTGCCAAGAAGTCTAGAAAGAAAAGCAAGGGCTTTGAAATCCCTGCTACAGGTTCCTGGAACATTAGACTGTGTCAGTGTAGACTGTGAGATCCCAGACCCAGACCTAGACCGTTGGTAATCATGTTGGAAGACGCTAAAGTCAAATCTCAAAGGAAGCAAGGTAACCACATGTGAGAAGTCCTCAACTTCTCAAGATTATCAACAGCAGACTTGAATTATTGGAGGTCATTTCCATCACTGTAAAACTCTGTCTTTTCATTCACATCTTCTCTTCTCTGCTTGATCCCTCACATGTCAGCATAGTGTATTGATTCTGGTGTCTGAACTGTTGGGGATTTGTTTCTAGTATTTTATCTCTTAGTGGTGATAGTGTACTCCTCTCTCTCTCTCTCTCTCTCTCTCTCTCTCTCTCTCTCTCTCTCTCTCCCTCTCTCTCTCTCTCTCTCTCTCTTACATATTATAGATTTTGATATAATACTAGTCCTTTTATGTACAAAGTGGCACACACTACAGTATTTCTTTCTTTCCAGTGAAGGGTTTGTTGGTATTCTCTATGACTGTTTGTATGGGTGTCTGGATCTCTTAGGAGTAACATCTACTTGGTTTTCTTTTATCCAAAATGACCATCTTTTTTCCTTAAGGGTGAGATGAATCAATTAAAATTGTATAATTATCTATTGCTAAATATCAATTTTAAAAATTAAGGGGCTTTTGTCAGTGGGTGGGGTTTGCACTGTTGAATCTGAGATCTGGCTCAGTGGGTGCTTTTCAGCCTTCATGCTGCTCAGTGCTGCTGGCCAGGTGTTTTCCAGGGTAGCCATTGCAGCTGAAGGCCTCCCTGGAGAAGGACCTTTGCATGTTTCCTTCTGGCTGCTGGAAGCATGAGGGTCTGCAGACCTCAGCTTCTTCCTGGCTGCTGGCTGTGCTCCCTACCTCACAAGCCTCAGTTCATTTTCATGTGAGAATCTCCCTAGGGCAGCTCATAACATGGAAGTTTATGGGCTAAGAGTAAGCAAGAGAGACAGGAGAGCAGCAGAGCCAAACAGAGATCAGAAGTGACATCACACTGTTTGACATACCCTCCTGATTAGCACTATCCCCAAGTTCAACACACTCTTAGGGAAGGGAACTGTATAAGGCCTGAGTTGGAACTGGAGGAGAGTTTTTGCCTCGTGGAGGCTTACCACATATTTCTGTAACAGCTCATTTATTTTTTTCATATGGGTTTTTCTGTGTTTTCTCCTACTGTTGTCTGCCCACCTTTCTCCAACTCCTGTCTCCTTACTTCTATATCTTGCTCCCTGTCTCCTTTCCCTATCTTAACTCTTAGGGTGTTCACTGCTACCTTCTTGACTACCTTCTACTCTCAGGGGCCCCTGCCCTCTGCCTCTGCCATTCTTTTGCTATTCTGGTAGCCATTTGCCTGTGTTGGCCAATTCCAAGCTTCTCCTTCATGTCTATTTGTCATCCCTATCTGCTGCACTCAGTGCCATGCCCACTATCCTTATTTCCCTTTACTGCCCAATGCTTAGGGCGTATTGTATCACACTACAGTTTTTATTTTAAAGAATTGAGTATGTCCTCTGGGGTTTGCCTATTTCATGCTCATAATTTCTTTTTTATAAATTAGAAGTCATTCATTTGTCTTTGGGGCAACTTACACAGTATATTAAAATATTTTATCAGTGGGAGATTTTAATACCCTGCATATTTGATGAACCTATTTTATTTTTAAGGTGATACTTTTGTTCTGTTTAGGAGCATAAAAGTCCTTATCTTTTAGAATAGCACCTTGAAGCCTACACAGATGAAGTGACTTGTTTGCATGCTTGGGACAAGTGTTTGTGCATATCTTTGTGTTTGAGCATGTGTGTGTGCACACTGGTGTCTTAGTTCTTGGTTGTTAAAGCTTGGTGATGTCATCTGACTTTTTATTACATTATTTTGTCCTGTATTTAAAGCTTTCACAGTAAAAAGCTTTTTGTCCTTGTGACATTGTCCCATGACATTAGTTTGATCTGGGTTGCATCTGTGTCTCAGTTACCACTTTTGCCAGTATATTTCCTCACTTGAATGAGTCTAGATTTGCAGTGCGAGACTTGTCTGGCTGCTTTCTTTCCCTCTCACCTCCAGCATGGCCTTTGTACCCTGGTGGCATTTTTCTAACTGCTAATACCTACCAGGTCAGGCTCAACTCCTATTTCTGTCTGCACAACTGTGATGATACACTGCAGAGGCCTCAGGAGGCCTCTTGTCCTTGTCCTGCATTGGTTTGGGTCCTCTCACCTGTCTGGGATGAAGCAAACAGAAAACCATGTGCTAGTGAGGGGGAGTCTGTGGACATTTGTAATGCCTCCTTTTTGCTTCAGAGTTCACTCTCAGCTCTAGATGTCCAGATTGGTTCTTGCTCCTCCTCCGAAGGGCGGGTTTTATTTTTATCCTTCAAGATTGTAAGGTTGGTCCTGGCTGCCCAGCCCAGCAGGCCTGTGGCTCCTGCTCTGCCTACTGCTTTGACTATCCCTTCTGTGTTGGCTCTTTAATCTTGGTTTTGGACCTGACTCTGTCTTTTCAGGCATGTGTTCTTTCTGCCCCTGCTGTGTGTGGAGCTGCATTGGTGCATCAAAGTGCATACTCAGTGTTGTCTGATAGAAGGAGGTCCTCTACTTATCCACTGAAGATCCCTTCCACTCCTGCTCAAAGCCTGCCTTGCACTGTGCACATTGTCATCATGGTGATATTTGTCCTGTGTATCAGAGGCAACATACTTGGTTTGACTTAGTATTTTTTTTTTTCAAAGATTTAGTTGGGAATTTCTTTAGACAAAATAGCAGTCTGCTTGCTGCTATTGGGTCATAGTCTCTCCAGCACATCACACTGCAAAACTATCAGTGCACATAGTTGCTTCCCTATCAGGACTGAGTTCCATGAGCACATCTAATACAGCTAAGGCCCCTTTTCAGGAAAAGGGCCTCATTCATAATAGACATTTGGGAACAGCCAATGAGTTGCTGAGGACCTCTTCAATAGCACCTGGAGAAATGCCTGTTTCTAGAAAGCCTTCTGACTATAAACTTTGTCTGTGTTACTTCCTGTCTATTATTGCTCATGGAGATTTCATTACCAGCCTCACAGATGACTAGAGTACGTAAGGACATAGTGCCTTACCTAACCTTACTATGGTCTTTTGCGTGCAGGCATTGGTAAGTTTCAGGCTCTAGCCTGGGCAGTAAGTCTATGATAAGACATCTCTGCCTAGAGCTTTACTTCTGCAGGTGTTTGCTGATGTGTGTCCTAGTGGCTGCTGTCTGAGTGTTCAGTATGAACAGAATCATAGTATGTCATTTGGAGGCTGGGTACATGCCTGGATGAGCCTCCTTGTCCTTCCTGCCCCAGTATCCCCTAGGGAAGAACAAATGAAGAGTCTCATGATAGTTTTGCCTTCAGATGACATATTTCTGCTTGGCTGGAGCTACAGGTCAGAAAATGGCAAGTCCGAGCCCTGCAAGATATTCCAATACTGGCTGCTTAATTGTATCAGATGTGCTTCTCCTCTGATTGCACCAGAGATCATTCACAGTTGGTGCTAGGCTGCTGAGAGGCCCCACACATATTAGCCATGCCTGTGTGCCTGGGACACAGCCTCATCAGCTCATCATTGTGCTTTGAAAGATCCTATGAGAAATCCCTGGCATTCAGTCCACTGTCTATGTTTAGCTTTGCTGGAGTATTGGCATTCCGGAGGCATTCCAGGAGCCTTCTTGAAAGATCTTATAAGAAATCCCAGCATGTAGTCCCTTGTCTATGCTTAACTTTGCTGGATCATAGGCATTCTGGGACCTTCTTGGGACTTTTAGATTCTTAAGCCTCTGGGGAGCCAAGTTGCTTCTTTGCTCTACTTGACAGGTAAGGGGAAATACATAAGAGGAAGGCAGCTTACTCAGGACTAGAGAGGCCACTGTCTAGCTTTCTGCCCAGCCCCTGGCCTTGCATTGCCTGAATGTTGGCCCTTTCCTCCAGCCCTTTTAGTATGTGCATGCTCACACTGGTATGCAGGCAGCTCTTATTGCACTGTTCTGGAAGATTCTAAGCCAACAGGTGCATCACTGCCAAGAAGAGGGGCTTTCGGAATCTTTACCCCTTTTCTTGTATTTTTGAGAGATTAAGACCCCTCTGTGGATACCATAGTGTAGCTTAAAATAAAAAGCTCAGGATTTGGAAATTGTGTGGACTCATGTTCACAGTAGACCTCAGTCGTTGATAAACTTGTGCTCTTGGGGATGGTGAGGGTAAGTGCCACCAGGAGCTGAGTGCAGTGCTTGCTCAAACAGACCTCATGTGGGTAGATGATAATTAGGAGTAATGTTCCTCGGCCACATACCCCAGACTGTCTGAACCTCTCAGGCCCATGATGACTGCATCTGTATACTGAGGACAGAGGCAATGGCACTTGATACATAGTACTGGAAAGCCCAGTGAAGATGTGAATATTCTAGTCTATATTCTCAGCTACCCTAAGCTCCCAGCTGCCTGAATGCTGTGGACCCTGCTCATTTCTGAGGGTACCCTCAGCCTTCAGACAGTCTTGTAGGTGTGAGAAGCAGAGAACACTTCTGTTCTAGTTTTAGCCATTGCACCAGAGAGATGGTCTGTGCAAGCAAGGAAGTAGTTCAGAGTCATCTAGCTACTTTAAGGAAAGGACTGGGCTGCACCCCCAGGCTTCTAACTCCAAGCTGTTCATCCAGGCTCTCAAAGTCATGATTGAAGTAGGGAGGCTCTGTTAAGCTGGCTTCAAAGGACTCATTCAAACACATCCCTTGGGTGGGTAGAAATATATACCCTCCTCTTTAAGACTCTACCTCTCTTGCTGTACATGGGGACTCCTGCCATGATAGCTCAGCATATAGGACAGTGGCATGGTGTACCACCAAATATCAGGATTCCAAAAACAGTGCCAGACTCTGCTCTTTCCCAACTGTGAGGTTGGAGGCAGCTTGGTGCTTTAGCCAGGTCTAAGTTCATCTCTGCTCTGTAAGCTCTGTATCCTATATGCTGAGCTATCATGGCAGGAGTCCCCATGTATAGCAAGAGAGGTAGAGTCCTAAAGAGGAGAGTATGTATTTCTACCCAGCTAAGGGATGTGTTTGAATGAGTCCTTTGAAATTCATTCTCTTGCTGTGAGTTGTTGAACAGTTACTTGCTCCCTCTGCTGTATCTCCTGTCATGGGGATCCATTGTGACTCTTGTCCCTGATTAGCTTAATACATCCTACTTTCCTCTTAGGCTTTTGAAGGGACCTAGAAATGTCCAAGAAGCATGTAGAACAGGACTTGGCAGACAGTAAGCATTCAGTAAATGTTAGTGATTATCATCTGCAAAATGGTTGTGCTAATTACCCACTTTGAAGGGCTGTTGTGAAAATTGAGGATAACACATATGCATGACCTGCCACAGCATAGGCTGTCTGTGCATTACCACTGTCCTTCTCATTGAGCATGACTGTGAGCAGAAATGTCAGCTGCCTTCTCCCTGTGGCACTCATTCAGCACCACTGCTGCCAGCTAACTCAGGCTTTGTTCCCCTCCAACTAGGCCAGGGAACTGGAGAACAGAGAGGCCGAGCTCAGCCGCCGTGACACCTTCTACAAGGAGCAGCAGGGGCGCATCCAGGAAAAGGTAAGACTGGTTCCTTCTAGATAGGTCCCAAAGGTACCTGACCAGAGCCTACCACCATGATGGGAGAACAGCAGGTCCCATGCTGGCTTACTCCAACACCAGTCACCCTGTGGACATGCCCATCCTCTTGCCTCCACAGGAGCACCACAATCCCAGCCTTTCAACAAGTTGCAATCACAGAGATAATTGCTTTTTAATTGGCCATTTTCGGTGAATGTAGCTGGCTCTACTACAATCCAGTTTTAAAAAATAATTCACTCTCACCACAGGGCGGTGCTGAGACCCAGTATACCTTTTTTACTTGAGTTAAGCTACATTGGGTAAAAATAATAATAACATGAAGCCTTGCTGTACAAATGCATTAAAGTTGTATCATCGATTTTCTCCTGGGACTTGGGAAGATCAAAGTGCTCTGCTGCTGCATACTTGCTGCTGTTCTGAGGATGAGCCGGGCATGCCAGAGTCACAGGCATTTTTACCTGGTTAAATGCTAGCAATTTATGAAAGAAAATTTATTTTGTAATGTGCTTACTTTGGGAGGTTTAATTTGTTGATTATGGCAGATTTTCCAAAGAAATGGCTTATAACATGGAAAAAGATGGTTGGGAAATTTTTAAAAAAGTATTCTCCCTCATGCCTAAGAAAAGTATTCTTTCTCTCATGCCAAGCAATCTGAGCCACCAGCTATTGCAGGCAAGTCTTCTCCTGTCATTTGTCATGGTTTGGAGCTTTGAAAGTGACAGTTTGCCTGAGGGGCCTGCTTTCCACGGGGGTTTTCTCCTGCAGCATGCCACAGCAGAGTCTGGCAGAAGTGTGGGTTCTGGATTTCCAGGTAATGAGGACAAGAGGGCGGTGGCTCCCTGCTTCACAGCCACCTGCTTGCCCACTTCTGCCAGGCATGTAGAGGAAAGCCAGCATTGAGGATAGAGCCCTGACAGTGATACCCTGCAGTCCTAAGCACGTGGCTGAGCAGTGCCAAGCGGCCTTTAAGGAGCCAGCTATCACAAAGCAGCGCGTGCACAGGTTTGGCTGTAGCATGCCATGTTAAGAATTGTGATTCTGGATTACAAAAAGGAGTTTTAAAAAAAAATCCACCAGCTATGGCTCTAATTCTCACAGTCGCCCATATGCTCTCAGGCATGGAGATATTCTTTCTGGTTATATGTGCAATACTGTTTCCTGCTGTGCTCTCCTCATCTCTGACTTGGGCTTGGCTACTCAGAGCTTGTGCACGTGCTTCTGGAGGGTGGGAAGAAATGGACTTGTAGCAGCTTTCCTCCTCTAAGTCTGTGTTCCTTTCATCTCACTCCTCTTCCTCCTGGGTTTCTCTGTAAGGCCAGTGTTCTGCTCTGCCACGGGAGAGGCAGTCCTCCCACCAGGTTCCTCTACTTCCACTCTTCCTCCCCACTGCTGGGAAAGAGGCACCCCACTCCTCACACACAGAGAATTTTACATGCTTGTGAATAGTTCTATGTTTTGACAGGAGCTGTCAAAGTATGCTCTCCTTTCTGGTAGTGCTTTGCTAACTATAATAGAGAGGAAAACACCCCACATCCCATCAGATGGAGATCAGATAGTGGGGTTGCAGGGAGGCCGAAGAGTAAGGCTTACCTGTATTAGTTCTGAAACAGGGGTTTGATCTTTTCCATGAATAAGCTTATTCTGGTAATGGTTGAGAAGAGGAAATACAGCCTCTGACAATCTCTCTATAGCTGCTGCTTTTCTTCAGTTTGGGTTCTGTTTGCTGAACACTCCTAGACTTGCCATTTGCAGCTCCCAGACCTTCCAGCCATTGTGCTCCTCCTCTCTCCATCCTTCCTCATGCCCTCCCTCAACATCTCCTTCCTGTTTCTTCCTCTCTTCTCTTTCTTTTCCTTTTCTGTTTCTTTAGTATAGACACTGACAGCAGAACCTGATCTAAGAGGAAGTGGGGAAGATGTGGGCAGTGGAACCCCACTTGGTTCCATGACATGGACAGTGGAATCTTGCCCAGAAAGAGAAGGGCTCATTCTGGAGCTCTGAGCAAGTCAGGGTGCAGGGCAAGGCAGGAGAAAGGTGGAATGTGGGGTCCTCAGGCTGGAATTCTGCCACCTTCCATCCTTGGGGCCAGTCCTGGGCTTCCATGTGGGCCTCCCCTGGCCACTATGACAGGCAGAGAAGGAAAGTCTGCACCATCCAAGCTCGTGGTCCAGAAGAAGGGGACTTTGTGGTGCTTTTATACTGCTGTGTTTATTCTGCCATGACAGCCTGTTAGTGTGGAAGGAGAGGCTATTGTACTTAGCAAACTTTCCAAATAACTATACACTGCACCACATTGAAAGGTGTAAGTGTAGAGTGTTGAAATTTTCCCATGGTTAACAGTGAACTGTTGAGGACATGGGCCATTAGAAGGGTCTCATGCATCCGAGGGAGAACTGTAGACATACTAGACACGGGACAGTCATCCATCCAGCTGAGCTGACAGAGCCTGGGTGACAGTGTCTGAAAGGCTAGGTTGTCTCTGGTGCTCTACAGTTCTCATTTCTCTCTCTGTCTCCCTTCCCTCATCTTTGAGCTGGAATCATCTGTACTGTCTGTGAAGAGGGATGGAGACTAACATAGGCAGTGCCATGGAAGTGTTGCCCTAGTTAAGATGCTGATTTTGCCCTGTAGCCACTTGGGATCCTGGATGATGTCATAGTGGGTTCTTTAGTTTGGGATTAGTGCATGGACATGGGTATATAACATGCATGCTGTGAGTTTGAACCTAGGTATGCTGAGGTAAGTTTCAATACTGAAGATGATCTGTCCTCATCTCCTGCTCTCTGGGCTTCATAAGGCTTTTAATGAATGCCTACCAGGAGTACCACAAGCAAGACATTGTGCAGGGGTCTGGGGCTAATTCACACTGGCATTTCTCACACACTAAGAGAATTTTTATTGTGTGTTAGATACATGCACCAGGAAAGTGAAACCCTCACTGTCCTCGGAGTTGTGCTCAGAGGACCTCTTACCATCTTGCTTGCACTCTAGCTGAACATGCACTCAGCTGTCATGTTTGTGAATTCTTCTAAGAGATGAGAGAACTGGGGCAGGATCCCCACAATGTACCTGGAATCAGCTGGGGTGACTTGTGCCTCTTAAGCCAGTGCATTTGCTTCTGGCACAGACTCCTGTGAAATGCCTGAAAAGCCCACAGAGCTGACTGCTTTTGCTGGCAAAAGCTCAACTGATGCCAGGCAGTGGTGGCGCATGCCTTTAGTCCCAGCACTTGGGAGGCAGAGGCAGGTGATTTCTGAGTTCAAAGCCAGCCTGGTCTACAGAGTGAGTTCCAGGACAGCCAGGGATACAGAGAACCGCCCCCCAAAAAAAAAGTTCAATTGGCTGTGACTTAGCATGGCCACCATTGAACGGAGTAAAAGAGGGGACAAGTATGCTGTAAGGTCCTGTAGGCATCCTCTCGCTCAGCCTTGGTCATGGAATAACAACCTTGTGCTGGGTATGTTTATATCCTCTGATCTCAGTTTTCTTATCCTTGAAATGAGGTGATAATCTGCCCATTATTTTGTCATAAGTGATTATTTGTGTAAAGCAAACATCAGGATGCATACTGACATAAGTAATAAGTTCTCTTTAATATTATTTTCACCCTTTCCTCTTTTTTAATTTTAAGTACATAGCCATTCCACATCGATTCAAGTCTGTTGTTTCAAACTTGGAAGCCTCGGGTGTGGAGGGGAGGTGGTAGGGCTTGGGACAGGCCATGGATACTCAGGTGTGGAGGGGAGGTGGTTGGGCTTGGGGCAGGCCATGGATCCTCGGGTGTGGAGGGGGAGGTGGTGGAGCTTGGGACAGGCCATGGATACTCAGGTGTGGAGGGGAGGTGGTTGGGCTTGGGGGAGGCCATGGATCCTCTGGTGTGGAGGGGAGGTAGTGAGGCATAAGGAAGGTGTGGCTCCACCTTGTGGAGTCCTCTGGAATAGAGAAAACTGATGCCTATGCTCTAGCTTCTGGGCCATAAAGACCCCCCTAGCTCTGTAAAACCTCATCTTATTTTCCCAAACTTGTCAGCTGCATGGTGGAGAAAGCTTCTGTAAGCTAGCTTCCAAGACTGAATTTGGAGAAAGTACAAAACTCAGAAATGTTTGTATTCTTCCTGGACTTTGACTCTTCCCCAGCACAGACGTCTGTACACATCCTGCTTGCCTGTTCCTGAGTGATCCTTTCTTCCTCCTTTCCCTCTGATAAAGAAGGGCTATAAACAGATCCAAACAGTCCTGATCAGCCTTCTTGCTAACACACTCACAAAACCTGCCTGACTAGGTACAGGTATCCTTGCCTCTTGGGATGTTGATCAGTGTATTCACAATGTTTTCACTTACTAGTGAGCATGTGCACACCATGGAGGTGTAACCTTCACCAACAGGGTGAAACTATTGTACACTAAGCAGAAGGGCCACCATGAAAGAGGTGAGAACAAGTGAAAGTCTCAGACAATGCCATGGGAATACATTGACAAAACCATGTCAGAAAAACTGAGGTCCTGGTCTGTTATAACCAGGTGTGGACATACCAAGTAACATAAAAGATTCTCCAGAAGAAGCTGTGGGGCAGTGCTCAGGAAAGCCTCAGACCAGATTCATGGAATCTATTCATCTGTCCAGTGAACAGAAAGAATGAGCAGCCTGCCACTGCAGACAGCAGTGATGAAGATTGTAAACCATGTGATGGAAGTAAAAGAGGCCAGGTGTGGAAGAGATGTGTGTGATCTATCTGCATAAAAGCAGCAAAGCAGATCTCGGGGTTACAGAGCTTAACAGTGGAGATGGCCTGACTGGAAGAAGATGTGTAGCATGGGGATGGGACACTGGTCACACTCAGTAAAGCCCTGACTAGAAGAGGATGCATAGGTTGGGCAAGATCCACTCTCTGACCTATGAAAGATTGAACTGTCAGTATGTTAGACTTTGGAAAAAAGGGACTGCCACTGAGGAGGGTATGCCACCAGGGAATGCCTGATACTTTCTGCTGCTTTGTCCCTTTTCCTGGGGCCAGGGGCCCTCCCACAGATCATAGCACACACAGTACATACAATGTTGACTAGTCCATGCTAGTGTCTATGGCATTCTCCCTCCTTCCTATAAAAGCCGTTGAGCACAATCCTGATCAGTGTCATTCAGAAAGGGTGATTCATCGGTGGGGGCCAGGAATGCAGGGTTGGGCATATAATAGGAGCTTAGTAAATATTTTCCAGAGGAAAGAGAGGAAAGTATGTGCATATAAACAGGAAACAAATGCATTCGGGTTTCTGGAGGGGAAGAAGGGAGCTTTGCCAAGAAGGCTGCTTAGTGGAAGCAGTGTTTGGAGAATGATCAAGATGCCCATGGCAGCCTAAAAGGTAGAGGCCCAGCCTCAGCAGAGGTGCCCCACACAAAGGCCATCTGAGGTGGGGCTGAATAGAAATTGGCATGTGATTTTGAGGGACCTCACTGAAACATGTGGCCTTAGATAGTTTTAAAGGCTATAAGGCCTGAAAGCTGGAGAGAGATTTGAGCTTGAAAGCCTGGGAGAATAATGGTACCATTTAAGGAAAGAAAGTCATGTGAGCTACTGCTTTTGGGAACAGTGATGAGCTTAATTCTAGACATGGGCTTATGAGGCAGAATGTCCAGCACATGATTGAGAAGTGTTGAGCAAGAAGAGTGGATCCTAACAAGACAATAGTCACTCTGATTTTGTGAACTTATGCCATGTGCCAGGGCCCTTTCATAAGTTATCGCTGATCCTGGCTTCAGCCCTGCAAGCTAGATTATATTACATGTGTTCTACAAATGAAAGAACTCAGAAACAGGCTGAGCAAGCTGCCAGAAGCCGTGCAGCTGATAGATGGAGTCTGCTCCTTTCACCACACCATGCTGCCTCTCTATATCAGCTTGGAAGAGAATGTGGGAAGCAGGCCGGATTCTGTGGGGGCAGAGAGCATAGACCCAAGAAAGCCTGTGTAGCAGGACTTGTGAGCCACACCCAGGGAGCCTCATCAGTTCTCCTCATCAGTTCTCTCATTAGTTCAAGAGAAGCTAACATTGGGCTTTATAGGGGTGAGGTAAGCATGTGAGGAGGAAAGGGCTGGCTCTGTTTTTAAGAAGTTTCATCAAGAATATATTGGTGGTTGAGAAAGGAGTGAAAAACCTGTATATCAAAAAGGAACACTCCTATCACCTTTTGGAAAGGGTCTAACAAAAGCTAATCCAGAGTCAGAAGTGGGCATGCCAACAAATGGCCACAGGTTCTTTAGGAGTGAAGATTTCAGGCCACATGGTGAGTAAGCTTGTTGTTGCTGTAAGAACAGCTGCACAGACATGTCCATTAGACACCTCTGTTGAGTACAGGAGGCCTACCTTGTGTTATGGTCCAGAGATGCCACTGAGATGCAGAGCAGAGCACTTTTGTAGAGATGAAACAAGTGACAAGGACTCCTGAGGGAAGCCTTGAGAGAGATGAAGCCAGAGTGGGGATACAGAGGCAGGACAGCAGAGTGATCTGAAATTAAAACAGTGGCAAGTGGGAACATCAGCCACAGGGACAGGAACCTACCTCCAGAGCAGGTGAGGACATGTGTCACCCAGTGACCTTACTGCTCCTAGCCCAAAGGAGGCATCTGAAAAAATCTGAAGCCAGAAATCTTTTACCTCAGTACTGGGCTGGGAGACAGAGCATTTGTCTGCCTGCTGCTCCACTGGTGCCTTGTTCTGCTCACAGCACCTCACGTTTGTATGTTCTCATGAGCTGTGAGTGGGAATGGATTAGCACATTGTTTAGAAATGCCTGAGCACCAGAGAGACAGAAGATGCAGTGGAGCTGGGAACCTGTGCCCTGAGTCCTTTCTCTGGTATGTGAGAAAATAGCCCTGCACTTGAGTGGCTTAAGAACCACACAGTATAGTATCAAGTGCTGGGTTTTCAACACCACTTGAAGCCTTGTGGAGTTTACAGTCACATAAGACTGTTGGGAGTCCACATTTTTACAAGGACATCATTATTCGCTTTGGTTACAGGTTACATAATGAACACATGGCATAGAGCCCATTGCTGTGTATCCTTGCATCAGCTGAAGCCACCATCAGTGATCACAGCTAGGGATAACAGAACAGTGTACTGCTGTTGTCCTCACATAGCAGGGACTCCTGTTTCCATGTCTCAGTCTATTAGCCCTCTAGTTTTTCCATTGTAGTGTGGGGAGAGTGTTAAGCTCCCAGTCTATGGAGTTAGATGCTGTCTTACACTAGTCATGTTAAATATGTTTCTCCTTGCTGTGAAACAACTTTCATAAACAACTTAGGGGAGGATTAATGACTCCTGGCTTATAACTCATATATGGTGGGGAAGGAAGGCACAGTGGTAGGAGGTTGTGGCACAACTTGCTGACATCTTGGCAAGCCACAGAGCAGAGATGAAGTAGAAGCAGGGCGGGGCTATAACACTCATAGTGATTCTTATTGCCATTGTCTGTCAACTAAGACTTTTGTGTCAAAGATTTCACAACTTTCCAAAATGGTCCTACCATGTGGGGACCAAATATTCAAGCAAGTAGGTCTGTGGAGGACAGTTCATATTCAAACCATAACCTGTCTCAGTAGGCATTCAAGATTGGCATCCCACCTCTACCTCCATCATCTTCATCATCTCCACCATGACCTCTACCTCCACTGCCTCCATCTCTTCATCATGTCTACCATCTCCACCTCCACTACCACCATCTCCATCATCTCCAACAACTCTACCACCACCTCCTCTACCTCTGCCTCTACCACCTTTGCTACCTCCATCTCCTCCATCATCTCTTCCATCATCTTTACACCTACCTCTACCCTATCACCCCATCACTTCCACCATTTCTATCACTTCCTGCACCATCTCACCATCTCTATTACAACCTCCTTGATTTCCACCAACTGGTCCATCTTTATCTCCACTGTCTCTGCCTCTACCAACATCACTTCCATCTTCACTATCTCCACCACTCTATCTCCTCTACCTCCTTTTCAACTCTACCTCTATCAGCTCCATCTTCACCATCTCCACCTTCCACTCATTCCACCTTACCTCCACATCATCCACCACCTATGCCTCCTTTACTTCCACCACCACCGCTACCATCTTCCTCTCCTCTATCACTTCCATTTTCAGCATATCTACTCCTCTACCTCCTCAACCTTCAACCTCATTTATGTGTTCATGCACCATGTCCACCTCTATCTTCACTTCTACCATCGGGTCCACTACCAGTCCAGCATGAATACATACCTCCTCTACCTCTATCTCTGTGCTTCTACCTCTGTTCCACCTTTACTTCTACTACTTGCACCTCCGTACCACCCACTCTGTTGTGGGAAATATTTAAAAAATGGCACCATCTTGTACTATACCCAGCTACTCAACCAGATGACAACAGTGACTGCTGACCTGGCTGCAATGCTTGCTGGGAAAGCACCAGGTATGTTATGAGTGATTCATTCTCATTCCTTTTGTTCCATCCTCAAACAAGTCCAGGAAGTGGAAACTCTCACCAGCCTACAGGGCAGAGAACTGGCATGGCCATCCACAGCAGTGATACCACAAGTTGAGTGAAATCACAGATAGCAGTTAGTTTGCTGCCCTGAGGCCCTGGCCACCTGAATTCAGGGAATCAATACTTAGCATCTGCAGGGCTCAAGTCAACACTTTCTGGGGAAGGTTCCTGAGCACACAGGAGTACTGCAAGCACCCCTCCCCATGGCATGGTTGCTTCTGCCTTACCGTATTGTTCTTTGCTTAAGCACCTTAATGCCAATTTCCAGCAGCCATGGACTTTCTACCCAGGTACTTCACGTAAATCTCAAAAATGTATTCTTATGCAACTATAATGTCCTCATCTTACCTCAGGGGATAGACATTAATTCCTTTGACTTTTTTTTCCCAAAAATACCACCTTCTAGGATATTTGGATTTCTATTTGTTTGGGGTATAAGTCTTTATCCAACAGTCACATTACAGTTGATTCATAGTTCTAAAGCCCATGGTCATGGTCATATACTTTAGGCTTTTTCATGACAATGGCTTGTTCCATTTTTTTCCTCCTTCAGTGCATGGAACCTGAGCCAGAGAAGTGAAGTTAAATGCTGGGAGAGCCTGTTAGGAAAGGGAGTTGCCACCCACGTCAAAGGCTAGCCCTGTGGCCAAACTGCTGCTGGCTACTACTGATTGTGTTGTGTGCTCTTTAGTGTTGCTAGAGTCCTTTTCACCCCGACTCAGTCAGTAACTTGGAGTGGTTTCTGTGCATTCCTGAAGTAGCCATAATGTGCAGTGCTCCTGCTCACATGCATTGTGTGTTGGTCCCTGCAGCATATTAAGTCTCCTAAATGGACACTTACAGGTTGGAGAGCCAGGAGTGGCTTTTCATCACATGTGCAAGTTGTCACCCATTCCAGTTGGAGAGGATTTTGTTAAATAGTTTTCAGTAGCTAGCTACTCTAGGACTGTTTCCACTTTTTCCTTTTTAGCACTCCCCTCACAGGCCAAGATCAGCTGGATTTGACCATGTGAACCCCTTAGTGTTCCCTGCTGGTGTGGTAGTGGGAGGCCAAAAAGGTTCCCCCTGACATGGGATTTAGTATCCTGTGACCTAGTGCTGGGGACTGTGTCCTCATATCACTGAGCTAGTACTTCCTGGCCCACCTTCACCCTCCCTCCATCATGGCAGCCTGGTAAAGTCTTTTACATGAACTGAAGCCACTGCTTTCCTTCACACTATTGTACTTTTTTTCTGGACTCCACCCATGATCCAGCGTCTACTTGTGCAGCAAGATTTTCTGGTGTTTTTCATTGTCTTTCCACTGCAAATCAGAACAAGGCCAAGATTCCTCAGCCTAGGCTGCAAGACTTTGGTTTGGGTTGGGCTTGTGTCTCTAGGCCCTTCCTAGCCTGACAAGAATTGCCTGTTCTGGAAGCCCCTTCCTACCACTCCCTGTGCTGCCTACATGTGCCTGCTATCCCAACAGAGCTGTTCCCTGTCATGGGCTCACCTAACTAACTTTTTCCCCCTCCCCTTTTTTGTCCCCAGTGTTCAGAGCTCTGCCTGAAATACCCAGAGGTCAGCATACAGCAGTATACGCAGCCAGGCCTGTGTGGACCTGAAATGGAGAGTATTCTCTGAATGGCACTGGGTGCTCTTTGCTGCCTTCTCAGTCCCCAAACTCTGCTTGAGTATGTGTGTCATAGGAATTACTGGGCCATCTGCTTGGAGCTTACCCAGCCATGGAGTAACATTGCCTTTTCCTTAAATTGTCTGTTGTTTATTTCTTAAATAATATATGTCCATAGATAGAAGAAAAAAACAGAAAATACAGATAAGCATAAAGAATAAAAGGAAATTAACTAGCTCATCCTGTCCTTTAAAAAAGTGACAGTTGTTCACCTCAGTGCTCACTTACCCAGCCAGACCAGGGTAATGCTTCAGTAATTGCAGAAATGGGACCATAAGTACACATGCTTCCCAGTGTCCTTCAGTTGTTGGTTCTGCCATCAGCCTTTCATATCCAGTTTATCTCAGTCTACCTAGCAGCTCCCTGCCCCTTGTCCATGCCTTAATTAACTAGTTACCTATCAGTACACTGTCTTGTTCTAGGTCTTTCTGGCACTAGTTTTCCAGAAAAATGCATATGTAGACTTAAAATTTCTGGGTCATGAGTTCTATACATCTCCAGGGACAGGGGTGATGCATACAGGAGAGGCTGATGCAGCTCATCCTCCACTGCAGGTGTGTGACAATGCTGGTCTCCCCTGACTTTATGTGTGTGATATTTTCCTCGTCACCTTTTAAATGAATTATAGATATAATGCTTGTTTGCAGAAAGCATGGAAAACATGGCTGGCTGCAGATCCAACTCTGGGGTAGCTTTCTGCAAATACTTTCTCTGCTGGGTGCCTTACTGCAACAGTACAGGCATAGATGCTCACAAATAGGGTTGCAATTTATTTTGCAACTTATTTTGTAGCTTGAATATAACAATATGTCTTGGAAAACTTTACATACCAGCTTTCTCTGCACATCAATCTCACTTGTTCTTTTGACAAGTGCATGATGGGAATCTCTTATGTTTATTTGGTGGTTTCCTGTTATTGACATGGAAGGTTATCATCTCTGTCACAATTGGTTTTAATGGTTATCCCTAGATTCTCTTCAGGAATATATTCCAGTGAAAAGATTTTTTAGGTTGCTCCCCCATGTTTGTGCCATTGCAGCATCTGATCTCTTGTAAGAATGACTACATTTTACAGTTATCAACATAAATAAACATCTTTTTAGAAACACTATTTTGATTCCATATTTTTGTTTTGGGGAATAGCCTCTTTATATCAGCCAGACATTTTCTGTTAGGTCATTTGTGTTTTTTAATTGATTTGTAGACCTTTTAAAAATGATATGTTTATTAATGAGTGATTAAAATATTTATTGTTAGAAAAATTCATTTTTCCTGGTATGTTTATTCATAGATACTCTTTGTGGGATTTATTTAATTTATTTACTTATGGGGTTTTTTTTGTTGTTGTTTTCTTTGTTTGTTTGTTTTTTCGAGACAGGGTTTTTCTGTATAGCTCTGGCTGTCCTGGAACTCACTTCGTAGACCAGGCTGGCCTCGAACTCAGAAATCCACCTGCCTCTGCCTCCCAAGTGCTGGGATTAAAGGCGTGCGCCACCACCACCCAGCTATTTACTTATGATTTACAGAGTCACTTTTGCCCAGGGTCGGCTCAAATGATCCTTCCACCTCAGCGTCCTGTATAGCTGGGATGACTGGCTGTTTGGGCAGCTAGATATTGGTGATCTATCTGTTTTGTGATTAAATTTAAATGTTCTTCCTTCTCCATTTTTACTCTTTTTGTTATGATTATTTTTAAATCATATTTATTAGTAGTTACATAGTTCCATTTCTTGATTTGAAACTCTGGTCCTGTCTTAAAAGTGCTTGTGTATAAGAGCTCTTACCGATGCTACAAATCTCCTGTTATATCTCCCCGTAGGTGATTATCACTGATGGAATCCATAGCCTCACACAGATCTGACTTCTGCCCTGGCTCTGGCTAACTGACCTTATGTCAGTGAATCACCTCTGCTGAGATTAGAGTTCTTGTTCTTAGGGAACTGAGGACATGAGGTGGCCAGGCCTGCCAGGATGTAGTTAGGTAACCAACAGTCTCCTTTCCTTTCCTTCTGTGCTCATGGGTTCAGTTCATCTTATTGATAGACAATTGCTGTGGTTTACATGAAACCAAATTGCTTTCCAGGGCACAGTGGTGGCCAGTTGTTCTACTTCCACCCTGAAGAGTGACGAAATTGTTACAGAGTCACTGAGTCCCTGCTACCATCTGGCCATGTGTGTTGTGTCAAGAATTGGATAGAACAACTCTTCACCCTCATTTTTGTCTGGAACTCATGACCCTCCAGTCTCTCATTAGAATATGTGAAAACAAAAGGCAGGGGAATGGCTCTGGGCTAGGCAATATCTGACATCCTACATTTGCTCTCCTATCTGTCATTTGTGATGCTCTGTCCTTTTCCCCTTTGATAAATTGGACATTGCTTGTCTTGGGCATCTTCCCATTTACTCTGAATCCTCAGGAGTGTGCAGCACCAAAGTCTCTCCTGTGAGTGAATCCAAGCTGAGGCTGGATGCATCTGGATGGGGAGATTTGAATTCATTTAGTGTGACTGAATGTTCTCTTGCAATCTCTCCTGCCTTGAGTTTCAATTCCCTCATATCAGTGCTTGATTCAGTCTCAGTCAGGAGATTGTTCTCTTTGATAGCAGAGGGAGTTTAGGAGTTCTTTCTTTCCATCTTGCTAACTGACCACCTTTCACCCCAATATGAGTCCAACCCTTCCTGCTCTTATCACTCCTAATCCAGTTTTAAAAGCTTCCCCACCCCACCCCCTTTCTTTTTTTTTTTTTTTTTTTTTTAAGGCCCAGCTTTACAGGCATCGGTTCTCCTGACCCTTTCCTTACATGCCTGGACCATTCCTTAATGTCAATTCTCTGCTTTCCATTGGAAGCAGGTATTTCTAGGAAAGTAACTACGAGGTCAGATCTAGGCCCCTAAGGCCTCTCCTAGAAGTATATGGAACTCTTGAACTCCCTTCCTACAAACTGGTCTGTTCCACTGGGCCCTGTGTCTATCTCACCCTGTGAGCTACAATCAGTAGGTGTCATGATCTTCAGGGGGTGGGGACAGTTCACAAGCTCCTCCTTTCTTTTAAGAACATTCATTTTATTTCTCAGGAGTGTTTGTTTGCATGTTTGAACTCTTGCCCTCACAGAGTGTAGTCTTCCCCCTGGAATGTTTGCAACTCCGGGGGATGCTTAGTAACAGCTGGAGACAGCTAAGGAAATGGTGCTGTGTTTAGCTAGTAAGGGACCAAGGGTATTGCTTCCCACCAGGAAGAGCCCATGTTACCGAGCTGGATGGCTCGAGACCAGCAATGGTGCCAGAGCAGCTTTTAATACCTCATCAGCCTGAGGTGTTTGGTAAAGGCTAGATAGGCTTTACCAGGCATGATGACACATGCCCATAACTGGAAACACTGAGGCAGGAGAATCACTCAGTCATAAGCCTTCTGAAGAACCTTCTCTGGGTGAAAGAATGGGGGAGCTAAGAGAGACAGACCACAGGATCATTTGCTGGGATGCACTGGGGTGATGGTCCCATGCCTGACTTCCCTGTTAGTCCTTTGCTATCCCCTGAAATCTCTGTGCCTTACTTTGTTTGTTGCCTCATTGTAGCTCATTATTCAGGATATGCTTCACAGATACCAGCAGGGTGTGCTCAGAAGGAGCAGATGAAGGGAGACGACAGTCTCTGATGACAGAAAGGGTGTCTTCCCTTGGCCTGTGGGTGTCCCTTGCTTAGGACACCATGAGGTGCCATTTCTGCCAGGACTTGGTTTGGGTTGGCTAGCCAGGGGAACCTAATCCAGAGTCAGGTCTGCTGCAGTGCAGTGATAAGAGCTGCTGGTTCATGCTGTTTCTGAGGCCTCTGCAGGCCTGCCTAAGCATCACCTGGAGCAGGCAGGGCGGAAGGTTTCTCTTGTGGCCTCCTTTTAGGCCGGCATGTAAAGAACCTTCTCCAGCTTCCATCTGTGGCATGTCTCAGTACTGGGCATTTACCAGGGGCTTTATCTCTAGTTGCCACAGTCTTCTGAGTGTATGCAGCTATTCCCATTGTATGGAAGAACTTGGGGCTATGGTACACAGAGTTGCTTAGTAGATGGTGAACATAGAGTTTAAACATAGTACTGGCTGATATGAAGTCTGTGGTTTTGCTTCCACTGTTGAACTATGATTTTTATATTGCAGTGGCAGGAATTTGAGCCATTAAAAATGGGAAGTGACCCAGCAGCCAACAGAGTTGGATGCCTCGTTCTAATTA
This sequence comes from Mastomys coucha, assembly GCF_008632895.1. Taxonomy (NCBI): domain Eukaryota; kingdom Metazoa; phylum Chordata; class Mammalia; order Rodentia; family Muridae; genus Mastomys; species Mastomys coucha. Next base: position 83,054,941 of record NW_022196903.1, on the reverse strand, counting down.
TTCTGCATCCTGGCTCAATCATGGCCCCTTTAGACTGCTCTCATGTCACCTGGGAAAAGTTAGTCACAAGTACATCTGGCTCATCTTTGGGATGACCCTCTTGAGTGCCTGTGGGATTCATTCCATTTGCATTGCCATTTATCATAAAAATTTATTTGCAAAATAAATTTCCTACAATTTTATCATACTCTCAAATTGGTTCAAGTGTTCACAGTGAAACAACCTTAAATAAGCTTTAAGAACCGGATGGAACCAAGCAATCCCTTCCCCCTTTTTTTTAAAAGAATTTTTTATTTAAGTATATGAGTACACTGTCGCTGTCTTCAGACACGCCAGAAGAGGGTTTCAGAACCCATAACAGATGGTTGTGAGCCACCATGTGGTTGCTGGGAATTGAACTCAGGACTTCTGGAAGAGCCCCCAGTGGCACACACCTTTAATCCTAGCACTAGAGAGGCAGAGGCAGGCAGCTCTCTATGAGTTTGAGGCCAGTATGGTCTACAGAGTAAGTTCCAGGAGTTCCAGGACAACAGCCAGAGTTGTTACATAGAGAACCTGTTTCAAAGGGGCTTATGTGAAAGGGCTTCTTAGAAGCAGCACACTGTTTTGTTTCTTTCTGAGATGATCGGGAATATTATAAGTTCCTCTGCTATCACAGACTCTCCCTAAGGAGTACTGTCTGAAAACCTGTAGGCGCCTGCGCTTCCTGTAGCTCCCTGGAGGAATGTAGGTCACTTCATTGTCGCTTGTTGAAACGGTCAGCCTTGGCAAGTTTCTTTGCTGTTCTAATGGCATCTAATGAGAACACCAGCTTCTGGCAAAATAAGAAGCTAGAATGTAGAATCTGCTAGTTTGCTGGTGCTTCTTGGATATCAGCCAGTGACTTTGCCTGTCTAGAATAAAGACTGATATTTACTGCACTCTTGTGTGTGGCACACTGTGCAAGCATTTCATAAGTATTAGCTCTTACAGCCTGCAGCTCAGGAAATACTCAAGAAATGCCTGTTGTGTGAACTCAGTGAACAAGGAAGGGTCTCCCCATCCCTGCGCTGAGGCTGTGCTGAGAAGGAAGGGAATGGGAAAGAGGACTGGCTTGTTCAGAGGAGCCAGGAAAAAGCTAGTATAAAGGGTGTTGCCTCCAGTAAGAAGAAGCTGAGTTAATTCCAAACCTCCAGGGATGTTTGCCTGTTCCTGTGAACTGGGTATGAGGTAACAGAGCAGCCTGCCAGTACTATGACAGTGTTCAGTATCATTTCTATTTTGTGACATTTTAAAAAGTGGTAAAGTCTAATTGTTAATGTTTTATGTTTTATCGACTATGTCCTGTGGAAACTATCTCACTTTCCTCCTGAGCATCTGATCTAAGCAGCACATCACACCAGCACTCAGTGTGTGCACCCTCTGGCCACGCCTGTCAGTGGACTGGAATGGGAGTCACTGAAAACTCTTCCCAGCCAACCCCAATAGATACTGCATTAGGATGCAGATTCCTTGTTTCTGTCGAACAGACTCATACATGTAAATGACTGAAATTATGAGGCAAGTCTGGGGAAAAAACACCCTGTATCAGTAACATCAGAAGAGGATGGCAGCGGTCAGGGGACAGTCAGACAGACTGAAGAGTATGAGCAGAATGGAGGAGAAGGGTTTATGTGGAAGGTGGCCTCCGAGGGTGCTGACAGGAGAAGCTTCCAAGTTGTGAGAACTAGAGTCTCTGGCGTGTGACTCATCACCTGCTAACAGACTCTCAGGCCTCTGCTAAAACAAGGGCAGCAAGGATACAAAGGTATGAACCTGCTTATTTTTCACAAAGAAGTGCAGGAAGAATAGGCATGAGCTGATATTTTACCAACAAGGCTGAAGCGGAGTAAGAGGAAGACATGGGGGCGGGGCACTTGTCTGACTAGAGATTTTATATGTACTTTGAATTTTGAACCATATTGTTTTCTTTACTCAAAAATTATATCATCTGTAAATAACCTCCCTCTATATCCCAACAGGTAACACTGACTAAACTCAGGGACACACGCATACACACCCACACAAACACACATAACGTGACATCAAGTAGGGGTACTTGTTAGAAAGTAGGGTTTCAGCAGAAGGTACAGTGAGATAAATTAGTAGAGGGTGAAAATGAGATTCATATGTGTGTGCATATGTGTGAAATTATCAATGAATTAAAAATACATTAAAATTACATCAATAGCTCGTTGCAGTGGCACACATCTGAAACCCTAGCCTTTGGGAGGCTGAGCCAGGCTAGCCTAGGCTACATAGTGAGACAAAGAAAACATAGATCAACAAAGATAGGGGAAGTAAGTTTGAACAGAAATAAATATCTTCCTGTGTTTCAAGGATACACCATGACCCTGTGAAAGGAACATCAGTAGGCTTTTGGTCAAGGCAAGATGACTAGACTAATTTCTCCCCACTTTTTCCAAGAACAACTATGAACCCTAAAAGTGTTTCTGGGCAGTCAAAGCAGTGCTCGGAAAGAGATGGAGCAATTCTGGCTAACTAGAGACCCAAGATTGAGCATGGGCCTGAGGCCCAGCATCTCCCAGCTCTGGTATAGTATCACATGTCAGGCTTCCATGCTCCTTTGGATTGAGAGGAGGTGGGCCCAGTAGCAACAGTAAGGGATGGGAGCAGGGAGGACATTAAGTGGCAGGAGCCACTCCATCCTACAGAGCTGACATCTCCTGTCCCCAGGTGGTAATCTAGGGGCTGAGAATGCTTTGTCCTATGAATCGGACTCTATTCTCCACTTAGGGCTGTTACCTGGCCCACATCAGCAGGGGATATGATACCACAACAGTATCCAGGATCTATTCCCTTCCCCCACCGGGAACCACTTGGAGCTGTGGCACTGGAGTCCCCTTCAACACCCAATAACAGAGGGGCATTCTGCCCTGCACAGGGACATGCTTTCACCTTTAGGGTCAGCAGGAAACCCACTGCCCTCAGATGGCTGAGACAAACCCAAGGAGTGCAGTGTTGCCTCTGATTCCAGAAGCTGACAGTGAAAACCCAAAGAAGTTCTCACCTGAAAATGAAAAAGGATACAAAATAAATTAATTATTTTCTACAGCATTGTGACAAAATACTTCAGATTTATTTTGGCTCGCAGGCAGTACATTCCATGGGGTGTGGCAGCTGGGTAGGTCCATTCTGGTGGTGGGAGCTTGCAGCCATCACCTTCTTAATTAAAAAAAGAAAAAAATGTTCAGGGAGTTTCTTCAAAGACTTATCCCTAGTGACTCACCTCTACTTTGTTATTTGAAACACACAACAAAACAAGAAGCTGACATCTGTAACCTACCATGCTCCAGGATGCAGGGTCCAGGAGTACCACCATGCTGCAGCCCTCCTAGAAGACAGGTATGGAAGGAGCCTGGAGACAGTAGTGGCTTGAGTCCTCACAGGAGTAATGGGACCCAGTCTCTGAACTACAGCCACAGGTGAAGGCCTAGGTTAGAGGGGTGTCTTGCCCTCATCCTGGCATCTCTTCAGATGGGCGATAGGCCCTCCTAGGGAACTGAGATGTAAGGATCCTAGGCAAAAGACTAAGTGCAGAGGGAAGGAACAGAGGAGCCATCAAGTACTCAGCTGTGGCTTCAATCTTACAATCTTCTATTCAACCAAATTGCTAATTGAATATGAGAACAGAAACAGTTCAAAATTTCTATATCCTTGCACCTTGATTAGGAGGATGCAGAAGCTGTACTGAGGACAAACAAGAACTAGGGAAAGGTTCTGTAGCAGGAGCTGTGTTAAAGAGATGCCCAGACAGGTGCCAGGCTGCAGGCAGAGAGTTGCCTTGGGCTCTGAGGCAGGAGCACTGCTGGCCAAGGCTGGAGAGCTAGGCGGCTGCCGAACAACAGAGAGCTGCTTGAGAGAACTGAAGAAGCAGAGCTAGGTCTGAAGAAAATAGATCTTTAAATGCAGGGATTTTCATTGTGGGGAAAAGGATGCAATTATGGCACAGAGTGGCTCAGCAATGGACAATATGTTGTCACAATAGCGGATATCATCTTCATAGAAGTGTGCAAGCCACATTTCTGTGGGAAGAGGCATAGAGAGTGAACCCTTACTGCCCATCATAGGAAATTCATCTCTTATATTGCAAGTTGACAAATCATGAAATCACTGTAAAAACAGCAATTTAGAGACCCAGAGTGAGTGCTGAGGAAAGGGAAATGGGTACTCTGAGCAGTAGCAGTGATGTTGGGGTAGGGCAGAGGATCCTGGGGTTGGCTCCTACTATGTGTGTTGAAAGATGCATCTGTGATCTGAAGGTGGTGTTGGACCTCCCCAAGTAGTGACTGCAGAACTCTAGGTCCCTTCTATTTCCTGGTCTTGTCTCCATCCTAATCATTCTCAATTCTTATGGCTCCAGTGAGGAAAGCAGCCCTCTAGGATGACAAGCCTTAAAGTGAATGCTTGGCCCCACTGTGCCATTGCTTCAGGAGAGTCCATGGAGGATCGATGTCCCCAGAAGACATGAAGCAGGTGAACCCAAGCCACACCAGGAAAGATGATACACCTGCCTATGACCTGGTCATCATGGATTGTCCTAGTTAGGGTTATTGTGATGAAACATCATGGCCAAAAACAAGTTGGGGAGGAAATTATTTACTTCAGCTTATACTTCTGCATTGTAGTCCATCATTAAAGGAAGCCAGGATAGGAACTCAAACAGGGAAGGAACCTGGAGGCCCAGGAGCATGGCAGAGGCCATGGAGAGGTGCTACTTACTAGTTTGCTCATAATGGCTTCCTCAGCCTGCTTTCTCATAGAAGCCAGGCCAGATCTTATGGAGGCATTTTCTCAATTGAGGGTCTCTCCTTTCAGATAACTCTAGCTTGTGTCAAGTTGACATAAAACAAACTGGCACATAGATATAGAGGTGGGTCACCCCAAAGTCTAAAATGAGCTGTTCTAGCCATCTCTGGTGAGCAGAGGCTTCATCGGCCTGCATGCAGGCTTATCCTGTGCACCTGGCTCTGGTACACAAGAACAGCTGACCGGCAGGAAGTAGTCCAGTCAAGGCTTACTTACCCAAGGTGCAGCCACATGTCAGTCATTCCTTTTCCTCTTTCTAGCCGGTCTGTCCTCCTGGCTTACTGTTCCCAGGCTGTGTGCTGGGAGATGCCTGTATATATTGTCAGCTACTCAGTAGTCCACAGGGGAAGTAATGCCTGGAGGAGTGGTATGCTGAAGGCAGCCCAGGCTTCCCTTCTATAGGAAGTGCTTAGCATCACAGGCCATCATGTTTGCCACATTTGGATATTTTCCAAGTTGCTGTGTTTCACCAGACTCCTGATATTTCTATTTAAGAGTATATTTCTTACTTTTATATAAATAGGAGTAGATGTTTTGCACCCAGATATTTTGATTTGGTATCCTATCCTGGACATCTCTCATTGGCAATATGTGCAGCATTTCTCATTTCTTCTTAGGGTACACCATAATTTATTTACTACGCACTCCCTCCATGGTGGTTACTAGGGTTTTTTCCTGTTATAAACAGTACAGCTGTAGAATCTCTTTAATCTATATCTCTGTACTCTATCTGCTTCCTCAAGACAGTGTGCTCATTAACCATGCCAGTGCATATCACAGCAACGCCTCTGGGAAGGCTGCGTAGATGTGCCATGATAGCCGCAAGCACTGTGCCTGGTATAGCAGGCCTTTCATCTTGGCCAGTTTGATTGGCAAAACATCTCAGGTCTTCTTGGGATTTTCATCAATTAATAGTGGGGCTGGGTGTGTATCCCTGAATTTATTCATCATTTATCTATGCAGTTGGTTCTGAAGGCTGTGCTACCAGCTTTGGGAGCACTATGACAAACATCTCAAGAAGAGCAGTCTATTCTGAGGGACAGAGTATGAATGGTGGCCTCTCCTGTGGGATGACCTGGGGTGTGACTGGCTGATAAGATACCTGTGGTGACATATGACTAGGTCAGACAGATTCCCAAGGGGCTTCAAATGTGGCCCATGGTGGAGCTTCAGTCCTGAACAGTGTAGAATGCTACCTTTGGAACCTGTTTCTCCTGCCTCTCATGTCCCTAGCTACCCCTTTATCCGTAGCTAGCTACCAGCCCACCTTCACAAGAAGGCAGGGACCTGTCTAGGTAGAGTCTGAGTATGTCATACCTTCTGCCCAAGCTTCTGGGTTTGCAGGGAACTGAAAGGACTGTGACACAGCCACTCCCACAGGAGACAGTATGGAACAGTGGAAAGTGCAAACTCCTAGGCACCAGCCTGGATTTGTCTCCCAGCCCTGCATCTTTTTAGCTAGTGGGCACGTGTGAAGATATATGGGTACCTCGACCCTCTGAGCCAAGAGTAAGCATCCAGATTTGATGTCTTAGAGCTGTTGTCAGGATAGAGAAGGAGAGTGCCAAATACCAGGAGTAAAGTGCTGTGTGATAGCTGTGGTACTAATTGAAAGTCCTTCCCTCCCCACCTGGAGGCCTGGCCTCCCTCTTTGATTCATTCTGTCATGAATGACTTTCTTTCACCAATCAGTATTGATAATTATAATCATGACAGCTATAATCCACTCAATACCTACTGAGGCCGGGCCCCATATTAGACACATATTATAAATGATCTTTTGTATTCCTTACAATCATCTGTAGGGAAGATAAGTTACTTCCATTTATACAAGAACAGTTTGAACAGCACCTTGTAGGAGCCCAAGATTCCTGAGTCTGGTGCCTTCACTCAAAGCCCATGCTTCAAAGGCTGCTCATGAGGACAGACAGTCTCCTGAGGCTCTCTCCTCACCTGCAGACAGGTGTGTCAGCCATACTGTCCCCTCTACCTTTAGGCTCACAGTTCCTGACACATTAGCTGCATAACAAGGTCAAACATACAAGAGGGCTGTAGGCTGTAGCTTCTCATCCCAGTCCTGTTTTATTTATGAGTTAGTAATGCTTCTTAGATGTCTTTGCATATGCTGGGCTGTATTTGTGGATATGAAAATGGAACCTTTTAGAAAATACCTTTTCAAAGCCCCCAAACGTTAGGATTATGTTAAAAAACCTCTTGGTTTTCTCAGTTCAGTGACATTTCCTGTTTGCCTTTGCACAGCCGGGAGAGCAAATATGCACTTGGGGCTGCAGATTTAGTTCCTGTTCTCAATTGCATAGTTCAGGGCTTGGATCATCTGCTCTTTGGTTTTTTAGAAAAAGCAAAATACTTGAGTCTGTTACTTTTCTTTGTAACAAGTTTTTCTTTTGTCTTTTTAACTGTGATGGGTACTAGATACTAATAGAGGCTAGGGAGAATGGGAGGATTTGAGTCTAGCTTCCTCCAAGGCCAGTGCTATGGCCAGATTCCAAAAGCAGGAAAGGCTTAAGAGTAGTACAGGTGTCTTCCCCTGTCCTGTAGTAGGGACTACCCAGCAGTCTCTCTTGCTGGGAGAGTCTTAGAGCCTTGAATACATATTAGGCTAGAACCTTTTGTGTGCTTAATATTGGTAATTTTGGCAATAACAGAAGAGAATTATTTTTAACTCAGCTAATAAATTGCACAGCATACACAGTGAACTATATTATCCCCCAAAATCCCACTATCTACCAACATTTTAAAATTGTTCTAAAATTAGAAATTGGAATTGGTAGGAGTTGACAAACCATGAAGAAAAGCTGTCCCATGAAGGAGAGAAACTAGTGCCTTTTCTGTTCTCCTGAGAATGGCCAGCAGCCAGGAAAGGGAAGAGTCCATGAGAGGGGCACAGGGATAAGATGATAAGAGAGTGTTCAAGTGGCTTAGAAAGAAAGGAGGGAAGGAAGGAAGAAAGGAAGTCAGTCAGTCAGTCTTCAGTTCTTGCCCTCTAGCAACTGAATACAAAGGACCCATACAGTATCCCATCTTTCATTTCCAATTTTGAAAAGTTAGGTTTGTAACATCAGTGGGCTTTAAGGGCATGTTTCACACATCACTCAATTGGTTTCTTGTGGGCTGGCTCTTGGAGTGTCTTGAAGAGCCTAACTCCTCATACTTGCTGACTTTGTTTCTTTAGTGCATGGACTAGAAATATACATGGTAAGCAGTCCTCTTGTTACTGAAACTGGCTACAGGACATGCCTAGTGACTGGGTCCAGTAGACAGAGAGCCCATTCCCGGAAGCAGCATGGCACCCTCACCACCCAGAGGGTGGGAGAGCAAGAAGGAGAGGCATGGCACAGATAGATGGTGCCTAGGACTGTGGTCACCTGGGCTTATCGTAGCCTTGAATACTGCACACTTTGTTTCCAGAGAGAAGCTGTTGCTTGTTTGGTTCAGATATAAAGAATGCTGAGTGTTCTTGGCTTTCCTGACTCCTTAACAATTCCCATATTCCTTTTTCTTCCCTTTCTCTTCTAAGAGAACTTGCGCCCCAGTTTGATAGGGTTTCAGGATGCCTCATGCTGAACTGCACCCATTTGAAGATAGAGCACCTCAGTAGAGAGTGATTCAGGGACATGTATCTCAAAGCCAGTGAAATCTTGGTTTTAAAAACTGTTTTGAGTCAACAGGGTTTTTTTGTTTTGTTTTGTTTTGTTTTTTGTTTTTGTTTTTGTTTGTTTGTTTGTTTGTTTTAGAATGCATTTGTTCAGAATGCATTTGTGGCAGAAAGTCTCTTTCCTTTAAACAGAAGCAAAAGCTACTGAACTGTTTGTGGACCATGAAACTGGGGGGAGCTGGCATGCTCTTTCACCCTGCCATGGTCTCTGTGCTATTCCTACGTGAGAAGCAGAAGAAAGAGCCAGACTCTAAGAGGGTAAGAAGCACAGGAGTCCTAGAAAGAGGAAAGGGGAAGAAAGAGATGGGCTCTGGCTGCCTGGGTGGGTGTCCCTAGATTGAATGCCCGGGAGAGGCAGAGAAAAGGCACAGTAGTAGAAGTACCTCAGCAGTTCTGGGACTAGGCCTCCCCTTACCTGAGGGCAGCAGAGCTGAAGAGGCTGCCTGATGGCAATGATGGTAAGGTTCAGTTGTGCTTGTTGCCACCCTAAGTCAAAAAGCATCACCAAACCAAGGCCCATTCTGTTTCAAGGTCATTTTCTTTGGCTTACATTTTTTGTTTTGAGGAAGGGTCTACCATGTTGTACGTGGCCTGGAACTTGCAACATTCCTGATTCAGACTTTCAGTTGCTGAGACTTCAGACCTACACCTCTGCAGCCAGCCATGAAGCTCTTCTATGAACAGACATCCTTAGAAGTATAGCTGTGTGCCAGCATGGAAGCACATTAGCCTTCTCCAGGACTAATAGCTTGCTCAGCCTTCAGTTTCAAACAAGAGGACTCGCAGGTGATTGGAAAGGATCTCTGTGAGTGAGATCTTTTTGCCCATGTGTTCAAAAGTCAGGAAGGAGCTGTGGTAGCTCAGTGACAGAACCCATGTTGAGTATATATTAGGCCCCAAGTTTGGTCCCCAGCATCAAAGAAAGAAACTAGGAGATGACTATGTCCCCATTGTAGTTTGGTTATTACATTCCAACCCTAAGTGTACAATGGGAAGATGATCTGCTCTGCTGCTGTTTCCTCCAGCAGGGCCAGGTCATTGAGTGTTCACTACTCAGTGTGCATATGATCATCATGCCAGAACACACCTGGGTTCTGGGACTGGAGGGCCTGGGAGGCCATCTGTGGGCCAGAGCTCAGCATATACCCTAGGGATATGTGAAACTTATGACCTGTTTGTCTTCAATCCCTGCCACTTTTCTGGCAGAGAGTTTCTCACCTCAGGTAGGGCCCTTGTTGACCTTAACATCCACCCCGCCCAGCCCTTTTTGGAAGAGACAGGATCATCCTTAGGTCCCTGGGTTCAACAGCCTTGGAGACCTACCCAGGTCCTGCTCTGCCTCTCACTACCTGCAAGGAAGATGAGCAGATACAGGCAAAGCTCTGGAGCAGGGCCAGAGTGGCTCAGAAGAGACCCTATTCCAAATCTTTCCTCCTCAGTGAGGGCCAGAAGATGTGTTTAAGTGGGACACGTAGCCACTTAGACTTGACATTCAGGATAGCTATGAAGGTGTACATGATAGGAGTATTAAGTCTTAAAGGTTACACTACCTTTGAGGTGAGGTGGACTGCATGGTTGGACCTGTAAGGGTACATGAAGGACTTGGGAGGCCTTCTTTATGGAGCATTTGAGGTTTGGAGTGTCACTTGGCACTTGCAGACATGTAGGCATAGAATGGTTCAGCACACTGTGCCATATGAGGCAGTAGGTGGGCTGGAAGAGGAAAGCTGGGTTAGCTGCTGAAGCTCCTGACCTTCCAGTGGACAGCATCCCAACTCTCCACCTTGGGACTAAATACCTGAGATAGCAAGCTGGTAAGGAGGACAGGCTTACTGTGGCTCCTGGTCTCAGAAGTCTCTTCCCACTCCCAACTCAGTCCTATTGCTTTGAAATTGGAGTGGCACAGCACACCATGGTGAAAATATGTAGTAGAGGAGTCTACTCATCTCATGGCATCCTGGGAAGCAAGAGGGTGAAGAGGAGCAGGAAGGGGTAATGCTGATAAGGCTTTAACATTCCTAGTATGATGTAAGCTGGAAGTAATAATGGGGGAGGGAGGCACACTCGGGATACTTGTCACAGTTCATAGACAGGTCTCAATGACCTTACAGATTATATGGGCCCAGGCTCTATCTACTAGGTAGAAGACTGAGAAATAAGGTTAAGTGGCAGTCAATGCTTACCTATCTCCTACAGTGCATATTCGTTTGAGGCCAGCCTGGTCTACAGAGTGAGTTCCAGGACAGCCAGGGCTACACAGAGAAACCCTGTC
>NW_022196903.1:83032494-83044043 GCF_008632895.1 Mastomys coucha | reverse complement strand
AAAAAGAATCAATGTCAAAAATCCTGTTACAAGGCCTAACAGGTAAGGGTACTTTGCCACCAGCCTGTTGATGACATGAATTTGATCTTAAGAATCCATAGAGAATTGACTTCCAATAGTTGACATCTGACCTACACACACACACACACACACACACACACACACACACAACATCAATCACTCAATAAATCAATCAGTAAAAATTTTTAAGAGTCCATGTGAAGGGCCCACCTTGATACTTTATTTTTACCTTATTCCCCAGGCTTCCATGAACACTGCTTGGTACCCCTGTTCTCCATGCTCTAGGAATAAAGAACCAGTAGCCTGCCTCAGGAGAATGTCCAAAGTTTAGTTCCCAAGCCCTTTGGTTTGGAGCCATTTACACTCCAGAATTACGGAGGGCATAAAATGTGTGCTTCCATGGGTGATAGCTCTCCATTCTGGCTGCATCACATCAAGTGAATCAAACCAGATACCAGAGGGTAGAAACTATGTGTTCTCACTCATCTGTGGAAGCTGAGAGAGAATATTGCTCAGAACCACTTGCTAGCCTCTCTGCCATCCAGGGGCCCACACAACCTTATTTAAGCCAGAGGCACAGGAGCGAGGTACTGCTGATTATGGGCCATTGGCTTCCTCTGGCTAGCAGAATTGGATGTGTGTTCAGGACTTGCTGAAGTTAGTCATACGGGTATGCAGCTGGAGGCCATGCTGCCTGAAGGGTCAGCATGCTACCACAGGGCCTGTGTGTTGACTTCTTGTGGAGAGAGCAGAGATTATCTGTGGTTAGAACCACTATTGCTACAAGCTCTCTGTTATCTGTGGCTGAATCTAACCATAACTGATAAATAGCTAATCACTCATCTAGCTGCAGACCTTGCACATGGATGGGAGCTGTCCCCTGTGTTTACCACTGAGCCATTCCTTCTTGAGTCAGCTGGGCCCTGCCATGGCTATGTTCCAGTTAATAGTGATGAAACAAGAAGATGTTCTCACCACTCTGCCCACTCCACAGCCTGCTGGGTTTTGTGGGATGGCATTTCCTGTCCACCCCCCGAAGAGGGCTAGACAACCTCCAACAAGCAGGACAAGCCCTGCATCTTTGGGGCTGAGGAAGTGATGCAGCCCTTGGGAAATACTGGGACTCTTGCCTATGCCTATAGAGGCTGCAGATTGAGGAATGGGGCTATGTGTGGCCTGATGGTCTACCTCTAGGATCAGGTACCCTACAGAAAAAAAGCCTGCATACCACTGTGCCCACCTCTCCAGGGCAGCACACTCCTGTGCCCTTGGCCTTGGCTTTCTCCCCCAGTACCCAGTTTAAAGGGCATGACCCCTCCAAACAGAGGTTTCAAAAGTTAAAGGTTTTCTGAGAATGACCACACTGCAGTAGCCGCAGATGTGCTCTGAATGTTAATGGGAAAGTCACTGAGCAGTCACACACAGGGATAGGGAAGGGACCCCTCTCCTCTGCGAGTAAACATAAAAGAATGATAGAGAGAGAAAAAAAAACCTTTCTGACCTGCATCCCAAGCCAGGTGCTTATTTTTGATGGCAGAGCAAGCTGTGTCCATCCTTTTCATGTAACCTTCATGGCTTCACATGTAACCCTGGGATTCTCCTGGTCTTTTTCTCCAGGAAGAGAGCCGGCAAACCAACCCCTTGTCCCTGTGAGTAGTCTTTCATGGTTATCATCTCCATAGGCATAGTCCATCCCTTCCCTGGTCAGGTTTAGGGACAACTGGGTTCTTACTCTGGGGAGGCTCTCACAGCCTAATGAAAGTAATCAGGTCACATCTGTGGCCAGAATCTGACAGGCCAGAGTGGCTGGCTGGTTCTGTCCAGCCAGAGAAGACTTCTTGAAGAAGACAATGTGATAGCAGCTCATAAAGAAGGTCTAGGGATTGGTCTTGCTGAGAACATGGAGAAGAGGCTGGGTCGTCCAGTGAAGCAGAGCTGGTGTCATGTCAGGAGGAAAGGGTCCAGGTAGAGCAGCCGAGGGCACCAAGGGGCCTGGACTTGGCTGGAAGCCACATGCCATTGTGTTCCTTAATATCTTGCAGAAGACAAGCCCCTCCGCTGCTGTGTCCCCAGGGGTGACCTAGTATGGGCTTCAAGCAGTTTGAGAACCTACTGCCCAGGAAACTTGGACTTGTTGGTGCCAACAAACCCTGACCACAGCTCTGTTAGACTGTGTAGTCCAGCCTTCTGCTGAGTCCCTGTCCTGGCAGGTGCCCATTAGAGCAGCTATCAACCAGTTCCTCCATGTGGTGGAAACACAGCATTCCAGCCTCATCCCTGTGACTCAGTGGCCCTTTTTGATGGGTACTTCCATGTACCCTGCTATGCACCTGCTTTCCTTCTGTCTTTTTTTCACCTCCAACTTGCAATTCTCTACGGCTGAGCCCTGTGTCAAGAACATCATTTATGTGAAGAAGCCGGTTGCCACAGCAACCCGGCAATCGGCCTGCTGCCTGGTCTGAAGTCTCCAACTAGGTCCACAGAAAGTGCTCATGGAAGGAGGGGTATAGCCAGTTGGGCCCTGCTCCTCTGTTCACAGTTTGCCACTCATGTGGATGCAGAAGCTTGCAAAGAAGCCACACCTGCTGCTCCAAGTGGGCAGTTCACAGGCCACTGACTGGCAAGCTGTTTGTACAGGTGCCCATGCTACAGCTGCCACTGTTTTCCCTATGACCTGCCTAGCCTGCACAGAGAGGCCAGTAAGGGAAATATACTGGCCCCAAAGGCATGCTAGCTTTAGGGGGCTTTCTGGTTCATATACCAGCTGCTCAGCAGTGGGGTGGGTTTTCTTGGAACTGAGGAAACAAGAGACCCAGGATTCATCAGCTCTGAGAGGAAATAGTTTTTAAGAATATTGAAAATGCTTTAGACTTCTGGATAAAGAGTATCCCCAGCAGGACAAGGCTTGCTGTGGTGTGCTAAGTAGAGTAGGGGCTTGGGCTCAGCAACATTTCAGGTGGCTACATCCTGAATAGCAAGTGATTTATACTGAATGATACAGGTGCACCACATCCCTCAAGGCCTTGGGAGCAGCAAAATCATCCCACCCTGAAATGAAGACACATTGGTTAGGTAAGACCTTCTGAGAAGACCTGCAGATGTCCCCAGAGCACCTTGGAGCCCTCAGGGCAGCTATTTCACCCAGAAAAACCTATACCCTGCATAGTTATCTCTTTTCTCATGTGGACCCCAGTCCTCTATTCAGAGCCAAATATGAGGGGTATTCTCTATGCTTGTGGCCACTCCTCCCTCAAAGGACTGCCATGGTGACCTTGGGGCCACCTCCACACCTGGGCTATATAGCCTGGAAGTCTCTCATGACATAATTGCAGTGTCTAAAGAGACTGAACTGAAACCTGGGACCAGAAGCCACAACAGTATCATAGCCAAGCTGGCCTTCATCAATGGACACCATCCCTGCCTTCAAAGCTGTCTAGAATATTCATCTACAGTATCCCCAGAAAAAGCCCCTGACTCTCCCGGGGTTCCCAGCTCATAATATGGTTTACTGCTTTGGACTACAGACCTGGCCCATGGAATTCTTATCACAATATGTCCCTAGTCCACATCTAATCTGGAGATGACAGTATCAGTTTTCTTATTGCTTTAACAAAATATCTCACCAAAGCAAATTAAGGCAGGATGGATTTATTTTGGCCCATAGCGTGAAGGTATGGTGTCTCATGGCCAAGATGGCACAGCGACATGAGAGTAAGTCCACTGGTCCCATGCCATTCACTGTCAAGCAGAGATGAATTCTGGTGCTCAGCTCACTCTCTTTTTATTCATCATTCCCATGGATCTCAGTGCATGAGAGGATATTGTTCACATTTAGGGTGGATCTATAAACCATGATTAACCTAATCTAGAAAATTATGCACAAACCTGCCCAGAGATTTGTCACTAAGGTGATTATGGGTCCTGTCAAGTTGACAATTAATATAACCAGTCATGGTGACATCCATGCCCCTGTCTCCCTGCATTAGCCCTGCTTCCCTAGCCTCTGACCTCCTGGTTTTACTTCCATGAGACATGAGTTTAGAAACCTTCTGCTCCTGTTACCACCTGCCTCAGGACCTGTCTGTCATACTGACTCCTCTGAGATCCAAGCCAAGCTCAAGCCCTCTGCTGTAAGGCCACATATTCGTCCCTTGACCCATACTTCAGCCTTCCTGTGTCTCAGCTGGAAGTAGTGCTCATTGGGACTGACTTTCCCTTTCTCAAATAGCTCTTACTGCTTGAACGTCACTTCAGCTGATTTGTATTTAATTGAGTGATCTCTAAGCTCTGACAGAGCAATGTGTAATGATCTGATTCCTGGGATGGGAGTGTCGTCCCCTGCTCTGTTGCCGAGGTTGTCTGCTGGCCCTGAGTAACTCATTCATATTCTCCACTTCGTTTCACCCACCCTGTGGGCTGGTGATGCAGCTTCCTGTGCTGGCCTACCTTGAATGAGGTCGAGACAGATGTTAAAGCATGCCTAACAGCTCTCGAGTCTTGCTCAGGAATTGTTCTGAAGGCCATTAATACAGTCAGTCCTGTTCTGTTATTATTATCAATATTACTATTATTACCAAAAAATGAAGTAATGCCATACAGTGAGCAAGGCTGAGGAGGGAGACAGGAAGATGCAGAGTTAGCAAAGCTCTCTGGGGACAGATACTGAAGCCCCCTGAAGGACATAGATGAAAGATTGACTTGAGGGGCCAGACCCCTGCTGCAGAGTGAAGACGCTGTGCCCATTTTAGTGTCCAGCATGGCTCTGTTCTGGGCCTGAAGAGAATCCACTCAAATAGTTACGTTAGCTCTGTGGGGAAAGCAGACTGTTCCCGCTGTAGTGTGTATAGGGATCCAGGTATCCCCACATTCAGAGGGTTAGGGAACAGCAGAGAACAACTGCTGATCTGGCCTGGGGCTCTGCTGTTTGTTAGGCACCATCTCCATTACTGAGTGTGAGAGTTGAACCTGAAATGTCTCCCTGGGTTCATGTGGTCAGTACTTGTCCCCAGCTAGTGGCACAGTCTTTGGGAAGTTGTGTCCTGGCCTAGAGGAAATAGTTCCCCAGGAGTCAGACCTTTCAGAGTGTGTCACATCAGGCCCTATTACCTGATTCCTGGGAAGCTGTTATCCTCTCTGCCTTCCTCCTTTAAAATGGAAACCATAAACTGAACTCAATCTTTCCTTAAGTGGTTTCTGTCAGATATTGTGGTTACAATGACAAAAGTAGGTAACCCAGGAGAGAGAAGTAAACAAAGCCTTCCAGGACCACCTTGGGAGAGCTAGATGGATTTGGGAGGCCTGTGCTTGGCTGCCACTCCATTATATTTCCTGTCTCACCTTGCCAAATCCTTCCTCTCACCAAGTCACAGTGATTCCTCAGCCACTTTCCCCTAAAATGTCCAAGGCACACTCCAGTGTCCCACCCTGCTATGTACCTTTGTTTGAGTTCCCTTCCCTGAAACACAAACTGGGGGAGATGCATAAGGTCCTAACTCCCTCTGGGACTGGCTTCTTCTCAATATTAAACAGGGAGTCCTGAAGGCTTCTGAGGGCTTGCAGTCCACGGGAGCAATACCTCTGAAGCTGAGCAGCTTAGCTTGTCTGCTGTATTGGGCAACCCAAGCCTCTTTATTTTATTTTTTGTAATAGTTTATTCATTCATTTTACATACCAATCACATCCCCCACTCCCTTCTCTCCTCCTAGTTCCACCCTTACAAATACTTTCCCTCATTACCCCATTTCTGCTCAGAGAAGGGGAAGTCTCCCTTGGGTTCCACCCTGGTTTGGGACATCTAGTCCCAGCAGGACTAAGCATATCCTCTCCCACTGAGGCCCAATCAGGCAGTCTAGTTAGGGGAAGGGGATCCAATGTCAGCCAACAAAGTCATAAACAGACCTAGCTCCAATTGTTAGGGGACCCACATGAAGATCAAGCTACACATCTACTACAAATACGTAGGGGTCTAGATCCAACCTCTACACGCTCTTTAGTTGGTGGTTCAGTCTCTGTGAGCCCCCCATGGGTCCAGGTTAGTTGACTCTGTAGGTTTTCTTGTGGTGTCCTTGACCCCTCTGGCTTGCTCACTTCTATCCTCCACTCTTCCACAAGACTCCCTGAGCTCTTTCTGATGTTTGACTGTAGGTTTCTGCATCTGTTTCCATCGATGCTGAATGAAGCCTCTCAGGAGACAGTTATCCTAAGATTCCTGTCTATGCAAAACAAAGGGCCATACAAGCTTCCAGCATGAGAGATCACAAGTAGAAATGGGGAGGCCTGCCAGAACACATGTGGTGATAGGTATTCTCTCTGCTTTTATTTATTTCATTTAAAAGTCATATCTGCACACAGTCCAACACTCAAGCCATTGTAGAACTGAGCCCAGCCTTTGTGTCAGCCCCTATCCCACTTGCCAGAGAGTTACCTTTCTCAGTGCTTTCTTGCATATCTTTCAAAAATTTTAATGCATATTCAAGTATATATTTTACCCACATGGAATCACACTGTATTGTTCTGCAACTTGCTTTTTTCTACTTTAATAATATGTCTTACAGTTCTTTCTGTTGGGATGGAGAAACCTTTCTCATTCTTGTTAGCTGTAACCTAGCTAAAATAATAAATTCTTCAAACTGGAAAGAACTTCCAAATCAATGTGATCTAATTGCCTCATTTTGTTAGAGCCTGGAGGACTGAGGTGACTTGCCAGAGGGTACAATGTATTAGGGAGAGAAATAGATTCCTCTGAGAGTCCTCTAGAAAGACCTCACCGGGGCCAGCACTGGAACTAACAAGTAGGAGTGACAATAGCCAGTTGCCCATTTGCAGCAGGGAGGAAAGAAGGGAGTGAAGAAGGCTTAGCTGCCCTCTGCACATGCTGAAAGGGGGCCTATAGGATTCTGTCTGAAGGTCCTGTGGGCTGCATGAGCATGGGTCTCCCATACCTGTCCTAATCAACAGAACTCACCATTGTCTGGAAGACTGGCATTCTTCTGTAAGCCACTGGGTCTTTGCTGTACTCTTCTGTAGTTTTTGAAGGACATATTGGCAGGAAGGTGTGGCTCCTTTCTCCATACATTGTCCTTTGCTGTTTCCTGGCTTTATCCCCACACACTACTGTGCCTTCTGGCATTGACCCACATGGCATAGCTTGGAGGGAGCAAGGCTAAGCCATAGCCTAAGAACCATAGGTTGCTCAGAGCTGCATGGTTGCCAGGTTTGAGGTGGGTCTGTTGGCCCTAAACTGTCGTATCCAGGCCATTTGTATGCAGCAGAGCCCTCTGGTTCCTAATTTATGGGTACAAGTCATTGGCCCAGCTTGTTCCCCCAGGTACTTGTCCATCATCAGTATGTGTTCCCACCCCGGGGATATGGGATGTGAAACCACAGACCTGAAAGGGCATGTCTTCCTGGTACATCCAATTGACACAAAGCTTTGAAAGGAGAGAAATGCTATTTTTATATTAAAGCAAACACTGATATTATGGAATAGCACAGAAAATTCAAGTTACATTTCAAGATAAAAGAGGCAATTTCAAAGCAATTTTATCCTTCTTTGCCTCAGGCATGTCAGGCTTTTCCCCCCTGGACCCTGGAGGGTGTGTGCTAGCTCCCCTCTCCTCATGGGGACTTGACTGAAAGTGCATTTGTTAGATTGAAGTCCTTTGCCCCAGAAGTGGAAGTTTATCTTAGGAGTGAAGAGACCAGCCCTGATTCTCCTCTGTACTAGACTGTGTCCTCTCACCACTGCCTTGTGTCATCTGCTTTCTCTGGCTTCTTCAGCACTTCTCTTGATTGGCTTTGGTTTACCTTGACCCTGACCACATGGCTATCTCTTGTGTCACCTCCATTATTATTGGACTTCTCTGTTTATCTCTCTGGAAATCTGGTTGGCTCATCTCATTTTCTTAGGCATGCTCATAGAACACTGGCTAGGCTGGGAATTGCTGCTCCTATGGGTTCAGGGTCACCTTAAAAGATACACTTAGCTGAGTCACTGTCTGGGTTGCTGAGCAGACCGGGATGGTGATCAGCTAGCATGTTCTCAGAGAAGTGAGCTCTGTGCCCCCAGCACACGCTGCTTGTTTCATGGACATCCTCTCCAAGACCCTCCTACCTTACCATGCTTCCCACAGTACACCATAGTTAGGAGTACCTGCCCACTGCCACAGAAGTTGCCATGATGGCTTTCCTCCCAGCGGGTTGCCCAAATAGGCTTCCTCCCAGGCTAAGCATAGTGTCACTGGCAGCTGGAGGAAAGGGTGAGGGAGCAGAGCCTCCGTGTGGGGAGGCCCTGTTTGGTATATGAGATCTGCTGCCAGGACCAGAGGTACTACAGATGCATGAGATGCTGCTTGAGCAGGCTGGCATCTTTCCCATGGAGGCTGGCTGTGTTTCAGTGCCATTGACTGTCCTGCATGTCTGTGGGCCGTGATATGTGTGAGGTTCTTCTCATAAGAGTGTCATGTTGTCTTTGCATAGCAACCCTCATGTCTTTTTCTTCTTCTCCTGGATTAACACAGCAGCAACACTGGTTAATGTACTGGAGACACTGTTCCTCTAACAGATATTAGGAACAGAGCACACTTGCTCCTCAGGTGACTCATCCTGTCCCTATTCCTCTCCGACTTTTTACTGAAGGACTTGTTCACTATTGTGTAATAGGGGTGGCACAGGGGATGGCATGGAGAGCTACACGGACCCGGATTTTCACCTTGCCTCTGCTGCTCACAGGTTCTGGGACTTGTGCAGGTTTGTCTGTCGGAATCTCTTCTCATCCAGCCCTGGCCGCTGGTGGGAGATCTTAATGAGGTCTCATGTATTAGGTGATGAGACCCTCTAGCCATTCTGACCTTTTCCCAGTGCATCCCCATAAGGCCAGTGCTGGAGGTGCCCTCCATACCTCATTTCCTCCATCTGGAGGAACATGAGCATGGAACTTTTTTTGTGTGGACTGTCCTATGTAATTAGTACTCTTGGTACCCTAAAGGAAAGCAGTAACCTCAGTCTTTGTAGGAGGAGACACAGAGTCTGCCTTATGTTTCAATGAGGATCGCAGTGTGGGAAGTACATGGAGAGCTCCCTCCAGAACAGCTGTCAGGATGACACTTTGTGGATGTGCTCTGATAGCCCCTAGAAGCTTCAGGCCAGGTTCCTCAGGTCCACACTTCAGCACTAAACCCAGCACCTCTCCAGCTCAGTTCACTTCCTGATGGGCTTACTCTCCAGACACATAGTAGGCAGACTGGGGACTAGAGCCAGACAGCTCCTCCTCAGCAGGAAAGCTTGCTTTGTCTGCTACTTGCTTGTTTGAGATCCCCTTTCTCCTCAACTAGAAAGTTACTAGTTAACACATGATTATCAATACACAGAGCACTTGAATATGCCAGGCATTGTGCTGGGCAGCATGCCCTCTCCCCTGATAAGCAGCCACACTTCTTGCACACAGATATCCAGGTAGCAGGTAAGGGAGCAAGTCCACTGAGCCTGGCTTTCCCAACTCCACATAGTCATGTGGTAGCAAGAGCTGGAACAGGCCTGCCAAGCCTGGGCTGCTTGGCTCCACATGGCATTAGAGATAACAAGTGAAGAAGCAGCCTTTCTAAGCCCTGATTGCTTGACTTTTTTTCTCTCTCTCTCTTCTTTCTTTATCACTTAAGTCTCAACACATTGGAGATGGTCCCTTCTAATCTGTTGTGCAGTGGTAAACTCCCTTCCCTGCCAGCTTACCTTGTCTGTCCCCTTCTAGCCCATAGGCCCCTGGGTCAGTGTGGTCCTTGATGAGCCAGTTCCTGATATTTGGGAGGTACTATTGCATCCCCATCACTTAAGTGGTAAATGATGTCTCCAGTGGCAGCAAGGAGGGTCTGTATTTGCTAGAACTCCCAGAACAGGGGACCCAAGCTGAGTGTCTCAGATACAAAGCTAATTGCATCATGTGTGACTCCTGAGCCTGGCAGCTGCAAGTCAAGATGTGGAAGATGATGCTGCCTCTCAAAATGCTAGAGACGGTCTACTTTAGATCTCCTCTCCACTCTGGTACTCTCTTGGCTTGTGAATGTGCAGCTCCAGTTTTCATGTGACAATTTCCCTGTGAATGTGTCTCTCATAACCAAATCTCCACTTCTCATAATGATACCAGTCATTCTAGATGGGATCACCCTTCTCCAGTAGGACTTCATGGAGCTAATTGCATCTATAATGACCTTTATTTTCTAGTAAGGTTATATGATAACAAATAATCAGAGCTGGGATGGGGGGCACACAGTTCACTTCATAAGTTGTGCTGTGTGTGTTAGAATTCCAGCAGGCATCTTGTTTAGTTTATCTAGACCAGACCATTATTGGCTACTCACCATCCTGGTGACCAGGGTATTGATACACTGGATGCCTGACCTTGGGCACTCCACAACAGTCTTACACTCTGTAAAACCATATGGATTCCCCAAAGGAAATTGAGAATTCTCAAGAGGGGCAGAAAAGGCATGAAGATTAGATTTACTCAGGTAGACCCACCCTGAAAGCTCATAGTCTCTTAAGAGTCATTATATTGGATACTGTATGGCTATGACCAAAACGCCTAGCATAAAAAACTTAAGGTGGATTTTCTCCTTCAGTGACTGGAGGATTTAGTCCATGGTCACTTGGCCCCATGTGTTTGAGCAGAACATTTTGTGGTGAAGGCTGCTTTTCACTCCTTGACAAACAGGAAGCAGAAGAGGGAAATGGGAAGGGACAAGGACTTGCTCCCAGTAGCCTACTTCTTCTAGCTGGATCCTATGTCTGAAAGGTTTTAGAATATTCTAACATAGTTGAAGCCCATCTACTCAGCCCATGAGCTGTGGGGATCTGGCACATCCTAACATGTCTAGCATGCAAGAGGAGAAAGTGGGCTCCAGACTCCATCTCAGACTAATATCCTTCTCTGGGACTTGGGCTTTTTCTCAACAGTGCAAGCAGAATTTGGGGATCACTTCCTTTCTTGAGGAGGAACAGTTGGTTGAGTAAGTCTTCTGTGTGACCTTATGTGCAGCTGGATCAGATGTACAGTGTCCTCCACCTTTGTGGTCTCCCTGATTCTTGTATTACTTTGAAGGAGGGAAAAACTTACTAGGTTGTTTTTAGCCATTCTGAGTAGTTAAAGAAACCAAGATGAAGTACAGTTATGCAACTTGCCTAAAGGTACAGCAATAGTAAGTGAAAGACCTAGGATATAAGCTCATGTCTCAAGCTTGGGGTCCCCTGACCTTAGAAAAGCGATTCTCGACCTTAGCTTCACAGTAACATCCCTGAGAAGAACATTTTAAAAATCCCTGTGCCCTCAATGCCCAGCCTTCACCAGTAACCAGCCTCTGAGGGTGGGCTCAGGTGTAGCTTATGAAAGTGACTTAGAAGCTGAGCAGTGGTGGCGCACACCTTTAATCCCAGCACTTGGGAGGCAGAAGCAGGAGGATTTCTGAGTTCAAGGCCAGCCTGGTGAGTTCCAGGGTAGCCAGGCCTATACAGAGAAACCCTATCTCAAAAAAAAAAAA
>NW_022196903.1:82970887-83032484 GCF_008632895.1 Mastomys coucha | reverse complement strand
AAAAAAAAAAAAAAGACTCAGGTAATTCCAGGGTACAGCCAGGGTTGGGGACCATAGACTTATACTCTGAAGGCTGGACTGAGGAACACAGCACAGCTGCCTTTAGAGAGCCTTAGAGAGCCCTATGGGAACTTCAGGCACATGAAGTTGTAGATATAAAAGCCCAATAGCATGTAAGAACCAGGTAAACTGAAGAACAAGGTCCAATAAAGTAGACTCAGCTTTTTTAAAGCAACTCAATGCTCTGTGGAGAGGCCTGCCACCTTATACCTGTATCTTAGGCCTCAGCTATGCATGAATTTGCAATCTTGTGAATAGCAGGTATGTGTGAGCTGGGGGGGTGGGGGGAGTCTTGCCTTTGATCAAACTCTTGAGCCATGTAGATCCCAGTGGCTTAGCAGCAAACTTCCAAGATGAAGGTGCCCCCTCCAGAGACCATCCAGCTAGAAACTCAGTGAAAGCGTTCTTCAGTGAGGGAAGGAAGGGGCAGGGTATGCTCAAAGCTACCTGCCTAGGGGCATCCTTCTCATAGAAGTCCTCTAAGAGAGATAAGACCTTTTCTCAGGAGTATCCCAGAAGGCCCTGTCACAAAGGGCTAAGAATTGCTGAATGTGCAGCCTCAGCCAACCTTGCTTCTGTAATTCTTCTGCAAATGGAACCTTTAGGATCAGCACAAAGAGCCAAACTGTCTCCTGCCTGCCTCTGTGGCCTGAAAGCGCAGCCCTCATATACTCAACTTGAACAAGCAGGATCCCTAGGGCCTATAGCTGTTCCTTAGCCCATGGAATTCCAGCCTCTGAACTATATAGCTATGGTTTGTCCTTGAGAATTTTAGTTCTTTTTTCTGCAGAGAACCAGCATGCCTCCACAGTGTTAAGACTCTGTGTAATTTTATTGAGAGTCATATTATCCATCAGTAGCAAAGTTAGAATTAAGACACACAGCTCTTGGTTTGACTTTGACTTTGTGTCAGGCTATATATTTTGTTTTCATACTTTAGATATTCACTAGCCAAATATGTTTTTCAAATGTTTAAAAAAAAAAAAAACCAACAAGAAGAAGAAGCAGCTAGCTGCCTGGTGTGTGTTAGAGTGCTGTTGCTGCTTCGTGCCTCCTCCCCATGCTCTGCCAGTGGAGTGATTACACTGGTGGGTTACTTGTCAGTCCTGCTTTCTCCATGTGCACCCTTAAAGTCCCTCCCTACCACAGCTGTTGTACATCCAGGTTAAGGATTGCTTCGTTCTCATAGCTATACAAGCTCTGTGCTGGCCGTTCTCACTAGCGCCTGCTCCCGGACTCAAGAAGTTCTGGGGATCCAATCCCAATCCATAAGCCCAGGTCTGGGCAATTGAGTCTGACCTCTCAGTACTGCAACAGTCTTAGAGATCGGTTTTCTCACGTGGCTTTAAACAGGACTTTGACCTTTTCATTCTGTTTATCCAGAACTTCTTGGAAGTTTTTCTTGAACAAACCCTGCATTCACCTTTTCAGACCCATTCTCACGTATACACAAATATAAAACCTTCTGAGGATTCTTAGGCTATCTCTCTTACTGTGTCAGGGCCAGGGCTCTTACCTGTCTGTTGCAGGCTGCTCTGCTCTGGTGGAAGGAGCCAGACACACATGTGGTCTTGCCTTCAGTTCTCCTAAGTTCTGTGGCATCTGTCCTACCGAAGGAGCTCTATCATTCCAGACCCGAATGCCAAAGGGTCACCCATATCCAGACACACATCTTGCCCTGGAATAAAAAAGGAGTTTCTGGATGAAGCCTCTCATCCCTGAAGGTCTAGTGCTTCCTGTTTAGTATTCAGTGCAAATCATTACAGAAAATGTGCAGCTATTGCCAACTAATACAGCTTTGCATTTTTGTTACTATGTGTGATATATATACATGCTATGTACACACATAAAAAAGCACACATGCCCAAGTAAATTCCTCTCCCACCCCAGCTACACACCCAACAAAATATACACAACCCCGGGAGTGGCTGAAAAGCTGGAAGGCTCCACCAAACCCATAAAAGAGGCACGGTGGAGATTGCAGATCCTACAGAGAGTGGCAGGAGGTTTTTGGTGTTTTGGGGTGTGTGTGTGCGTGTGTGTGTGTGTGTGTGTGTGTGTGTGTGTGTGTGTGTGTGTTTCTACCTCTTCACAAATGCAAATACTTCTGAAAGGGTCTCACCTACAACCACCTCACCAGCGCTCTAATTAGCAGTTCAGACCTGGAAGGGGTGTGGGACTTCGATGGCAGGTATGTTAAGAAATAAGAGCATAGACTAATGTCCTTAGGAATGAAGGGCACCTGAAACAGTAAGGCTAGATGCCTAGAAAAGGAAAGGGTTAGGGTGTGATAGAACTGTTTTAGGAAAATGGTCCTGACAGTTGAGGGCCCTATCTCTAATCATATAGGCCAAAGATGGTGAGTACAGAGTGGTCCAGAATGAATTTAAAATGCCCTTCAGCCATTCATCAAGTATACACTGGGTGGGTGGGTGTCATGGCACACACCTTTACACCTAGCACTCTAGAGACTGAGGCAGACAGATCCTTGTGAGCTTGAGGCCAACTTGGTCTACATAGTAAGTTCTAGGACAGCTAAGGCTACAAAGAGAGATTTTGTCTCAAAAAACAAACAAACCAGTGAAAATTAAATAAAAATACCCATTGGTTAGGCTCAGGGCTTGCCCAAGCATTGGCAATAAAGATACAAAGCTACCCTGGAGCTCAAGCAGTTCCCAGGGGAGTTAGATAATTAGCAGATGGCTATAGTACACAGTGAGAAATGCTACTGAAAATCATACATTAATACAGAGCATAGAGAAGACCATGAGAAGTCTGACTAGAGACCAAATACCATTCATTCAGTGGAAGGGATGCTACTGGGCCTCAAGGCAGGACCAGGATCTTCCCAGGTGGACAGGGAAGAATTAGCAGAGGAAGGAGTATTTAGAACATCCTGGAGGCTTCGAGAATAAGTAAGGCATTACAAGTGATGCACAGAGACTGAGGATAGTGCCAGGGTCATTAGGAGAAGCCCTGTCTCCAGCAGGAATTCTTGGCGGTCTTTGGAAGTTCCCAGCCCAGAGTGTCTTTAAAGACTGTTCTTACCACTGCCTGGATGGTGAGCTGGAGGCAGAGGATGCAACCACAGGAGACAGCAAAAGCATCTGCATGCAGTGCAGTCTATAATAGCCCACTTTACCATGGTGAGGAATGAATGAGAAGAGCACCGTAGGGAGAAGGGAAAGGAGTTCAGATGATCTGGAGGCAAAGCCATCATCGGCATTCAGCTGCAGCTTGACATGGAGACCTCAGGGGCAGGAAGCAGTGATAATTGACAGTTAATCTCCAGGAGATGGGTGGAGGGTGACATTCTCTAGTGCAGGAATGAAATGAAAATACCAGAGGTAGGGGTGTGGGAGAGAAGAGACTCTCTAGAAGGATACTGTTGAAAGGACAGAGAAAGGGAACAGGGTGTAGTCAGTTAGTTACAGTTCTGATAAAGACACAAAGGCTTTCCATGTTCAGCCAATACTAAGCAAGCGGACCCTGCCAAAAATGCACCCTTGTCCTGAATTTCAGCCATCTCCACCAACCAAGGCAAAGATCTGTGCCTCTCATTCTTCATCACTGCCAGAAGTGGTTTGTTCACCAGTAAGTGATCTAGCCCCTCACCGAGGTCACTGCTGTAGCCTCCAGTAGCTAGGCTGCCTCCACTGCTCTCCATTCAGGCTGCTGCATTGCTGCCCATAATCCTTCTAAAAGGGATCTCTGGTGCCATATCTCATAACACAGCCTCCAGTGGCTTCCTACTGTCCCTAATATAGGTTCTGCATGTGCGGTCATCCCTTGGATGACCTTCAGTATCTATTTATCTCACCTTGAAAGTCTGTCTGTGTTTATTGTTTTATCAAGAACTCACCTAGTACAGTCATCCTGTCAGAACCTGCCCAAGCCCTGACTTCATGTCATTTAGCCATCTGCCTGAGGTGGTCAGGCAGAGGGAGAGGCCTTCACTGACATCTAATGAAAACCACAGCCCCTTAAGTTTTTTCTGTGATCTTTTAAGTGGCATTGACACTGAGTGAAATTATCTGTTTACTTCTTCCATATCCAGAGTGTTAGCTCTGTGGAGCAAGGGCTTTATCCCCTCACCTGCTGTGCTCACTGCTTGTAGAGCAAGCCTTGCCAAATAGCAAGCACCCAATATATGTTTATTGAATGTACAAAAGAAGCAAGTGGTGGAACTATGGTCTATTGAGCATGTTCGCATCCATTTGTGGCCATGTCCTCAGTGCATTTCCACTGTCCATGAGGAAGCCTGCCAAGGGCTCGCTAGTATCTGCCATTCTGTGTCCATTGAAACTGGGATCAGTATCTCAGATGTGTGACCTGCGTCCCTCTACAGGTGAGAAATATACATACAGTCAGTGCTGGAAGAAAGTGTTATGGCAGGAGTGGAGTATCCAATGGCAATGAGAATTCAGAACTGGGGGACGTGTGGCTGAGTAGCTCACAGGGAAAACAGACAAGGAAATCAGCCCAGAGCCTTTGTGAACTGTAGTGACAGGAGGATGGAGTCCAGCCTGGGGAGGGCTAGGTAGGCACAGGTTCTGAAGACAAGAAATAGAAAGTGTGGGTTGAAAGGTGGAACTTGTGGGCTTTGGTGTGAGGACACCTATCAGGACGGCCTGCACTCAGGGCTGCAGGCTGGCTCCAGGGTAGAATGGGGATTCCTCTCCACAGGATGGTGCAGGGTAAGTATTGCTGGCTAGGACAGAATTGAATTTCAGCAGTCTTGGGCAGTGCAGTAGCTCCTTGTCCAGCACTCACACTCTTGATATCTTATGCTAATGATTTAGGTCTTTAAGAAAAAAGTTTGGTTTACTCTTTTCAGGTTAGAGATGACAAATTCTGAATTTGTTAATCACCTTTGCTTCTCTTCGAATTAGCATTTCTTCCAGCTCTAAAAAGCTGCTGATAGTTAGGCTGATTCCAGATTCCAGCCCACCCCCAGCCCACAGGTGGCCAGTGCTGGCTACTCTGGCAGCACTTTGTCCTGGGGCAGTCCTGTGTTTAATTTGTTCCTCTCAGAGTTCTGGTATTCCCTCTGGCCTCCAGATGTGGGCCCTTTCCCTCCTATACTGCTATTGCTAGGACACCCTTCACCTGGTTGTAACTGCTTCAGATCTGTGTTGGACTGTCACTTAGTGAGTTTTTCCTGAATCACAGCTGGACACAGCAGGGAAGCATGGGACTGTTGAAGAAACCTGTGCCTGCCCCACTCTGCTCTTTGGCTTCCTGTCCTTTTACCTTGGTGTGGTCCCTTTGCCTCCCTGGGCCTCCTCAGTTTCTTTATCTGCCAAGTTCTTACCTCAGAATAACTGCTTTGAGCTTTCCAGGAATCGGCCTGCTGGGCAGTCCCTACAATAGTGCCTGGCCAGGAAAGGCCGGTGAACCCTCTAATGAGACATATTCTTTCCCCTCCATTGGATATTGATTCTGTGTACATTGCTGCTAAGGCCAACATATATGTGACTGTTGCCTCTTGCATCCTCCCACAGCTTGTGTTCAAATACTCCCACCACTTGGGAAGGAATCCAAGTCCCTGAGCTTCAATCTGCCTGCCCTCCACAGGCCATGCCTTAGTCTTCTGTGCCTGGGTCACACCATGTGCTACCCCAAGTTGGTCTGCAGTAGCCTGCTAAATCTGTGAGTACAGACCCAGTGCAAAGCTGGAGCTTAGGAGCTGTCTTGCCTCCTAGCTAGCCTGTACATCACTCTTGTGGTTCTGGCCTTAGTTTGAATTTAATCAGCAGTTATTGTGCCAGGCCCTCTCACAGGCTCTGGGGATAGATCATAAGCAAAAGAGACTAAAGGCCTTTGGTGGTGGAGGTCATGCCCCCTGAAGAGCCTTCTTTCACTCCTCAGCTCTAAGAACTCTTCCACACTCTGCAGGCCTTGTTGGTTCATATGCATAAAGTGAGGGATGTTTTAATGTTTTAAGTTCTTAAAACACTTATTGAGTGTCCAGTGTGTGCCAGGCACTGTGTACTTCTACAATGCATTGCCCCCCCCCCCACTCTTATCAAGACTGTGCTGTCTACTCCATCATCTTTCTTACTCTGCAGAGGAGAGGACATGGCAATGCAAGTCTTGCCCATGACACACACTAGGAGGAGAGGTCCTGACCTAAGCTCCAGAAGCCTCACTCGATTCCTACATGGCCCTGCATGGTTTCTCCATAGTGATATCAGCTGAGTTCTCTTTACTGCTACGACCCTTCTCAAGCTGGGGTCTCCATGACACCCAGCCCTGCTTTCTTTCCCTTAGTAGATCATTCCTGAGTGCTTTTGGCCTAGGTGTATGTGTTGAAGGCTCTGGCCCAGGAACAGCTCTTTTCCAAGCATACAGGATAAGCTCTTGTTTCTGTATCCATTGTCATATACATAGACACATGGGCCTCACTCTGACCTGTAGTTGGTAGACTTGCTGCCGACTTCTGTGCCCCTACATCTTCCCATTCTGCTACTTCTCCTAGCTCTGCCTGGGGACAGTGGGTCGATTTCTCCTGCCTACGACATGTTTTGATGCCATCCTCCCCTTCCCGCCTTCCCACCTTGCTTCTCTCACCCTCACACTCTCTTTTGATCTTGCAAATCCAGGCCCTTGGAGAAATCAGACAGTATGAAATATGAAAACTGCTTGGGAAGTAATTGAAGAAACACTGCGACTTTTGAAACCCACAGAGATAATGCTCACACCTTCTTACTCACGTTATTTAATTTTTAATGGCAGATTTAATTAATGGAGATCAGGTCTTCTGCCTTCAGATGTGCTCAAGAAGCAGCTGCAGGCGGCGGAGGAGGGGCAGCTGTCTAGAGCAGAGGAAAAGGCATTCCAGAAGTGGAAACCTGAGGACTCTATGGGAAGAAAAGTCTCCAAAACTATCAGCTCATTATGGTGGGCACGGATGATGTGCGGACAGCACGGGCCCATCAAAGAGCAGTCAGAAAGCCCATGAGCTTCTATGGTAACTGTAGCTCCCAGGCCCTGGGCAGTCCAAGACCCTCCAGTGCTGATGACCCCTCCAGGAGGACGGAACTCCATTGTCCACAGCTGCCACAGTCTTTTAAAAACAGATCTGCTATTCCCTCACTTAAAAAGACAGGCTTAGTAGCTGAGGACTGTAATGTCAGCACTCAGGAGGTTGAGATAGGAAGAGTATTGTGGCTCTCAGTCCAGCCTTGTCTACACAGTGAATTCCAAATTAGCCTGGGCTACAAAGCAAAACCTTGTTTCAAAAACACAAAACAAACAAAGCCAGGCTTTTAGTCACCCCTCATTGGAACTCAGGTTCTGAGCCTGAAGTTGAGTAGACTGCACCCACTGTGTCTCTTAGCCCTCCCTGCCCTTGATCCCACTGCTTGACAGTCCCTGCTCCCCTTGTGTACCTATACTGCCCTTTGGATACCCACATATTGTTCTCTCTCCTCATGGGGCCTCCTTCTTATTTGTCTCATATCCACTCATCCTTTACAGATAGTTAGAAATAAATATAGTCTTTGTCTCAAGACTCTGACTTCTACAATGCTCTCTGTAGATATTTCACACACACAGCTGCAGGTAGGCACTTGTTCTCTTCAGCACTCTTTACAACAGTAGGAGCATTTTTTGGCCTAGAGGACATCGTGGGAGCTGCTTGATTTGAGGTACAGAGAGCTTACTCAGAGAGCCCTCACCCCCACTGTGCTCCCTCACAAG
This sequence comes from Mastomys coucha, assembly GCF_008632895.1. Taxonomy (NCBI): domain Eukaryota; kingdom Metazoa; phylum Chordata; class Mammalia; order Rodentia; family Muridae; genus Mastomys; species Mastomys coucha. The sequence goes on along the minus strand of NW_022196903.1, from coordinate 83,024,720 downwards.
GTGCTCCTTCACAGGGTGTGCTTACTCAGTGTGTTCCTTCACAGAGTGCCCACTCACAATGTGCCTCATAGAATGCTCTCTAATTAAAGTACTTGTCCACAAGGTGCTCACAAGTGTACCATGACCTCTCCCAGAGGCAAAAAGGAGATGGGTGGGGCTAAGATATAAGCCCTAGGACGTTTGCCAATCACTATAGCCCCTGGCCTGCTCTCATTTTTAAAAATATTGATGTGACAAAAATTGTGCCATAAAGTTGAGTGCTAGTCTACCATGAATTAGGCCATGGACTCCATTGTCAGACCACCAGAGGCCGTGAGGGGGAGCAAGAGAAATGCTTTGGTTGGGTTTAGATCAGGAATCAGCTCCCAAGAAGACAGTCTGATCAAGTTGGCAGGCTGCTCTGGTAAGTATCCCTATAGCTTAAACTACTGGCCTCATGCCCATTTGTAATTGTGACATTGTGGTGTCTGAGCATCCCATATGGCCAGGGCACAGACTCCAGTTTACTTGAACCCCACCACTATACTTAGTGTTCTCAGGATGAACAAGTTGGCCAGTCCTCAAGAAGCCCACGATTATGACAAGTTATAGTTTATAGGATCCTTGTCCTTAATGAGGAAGGCTGGAGAACCAGGGGCTCATGAACAAATGTACCCCCATTGTGGCTTGGAGCCCTTTCCTGTGCTTCTGGGCCAGTGGTTGTTACAAAGCCCACTGCCATGGGTCTGCACGGACAGTCAGAATGGGAATGGGACCAATGGGGGATTTTCACTGAGTCATCATGAGGAGAATAGAGGAAACTACAGGGGGGTGGCTGTAACCACTTCTTGCCTGTCTACTCTTCCTATGACAAATCCTACTGACCACATGATTGGCTCCATGTCCCCTGGGACAGATGCATGCTGCCTGCCATAGAGAGCAATGGCTCTAGGCCTCTTCTGTCTGCCCACAGTACATAGGCCCCATCTCAGCCTTTGTTTGAGTCCTCTCTTTGAGAGGGACTCAGGAGGTGACTGGGCCTAGAAGCCTGTGATCTGACCCTGTGAACACATATAGAAGGAAAGAGTTGAGTGGGTTTCTTATGTGGAAGAAAGACCAGCTTCTGTGGAAAGAACACGAGGTTCTCTTTGGCTTCAGAAGCTCTTCACTGTGTGTAGGTTGGGGAGATCTGTGTGCCTGCTTTTCCCTCACTCTGCAGTTAAGAAATCAAAGCTTGAGGAAGTAAGTGGTTTACCATAGACTGCGGCCAGCACACACCAAAGTGCTGTCATACTGTGAGCCAGGCCACATCCTCAGGAGGCTCCACCAGAAGCCCAGTGATCCCAAATAGGTCAGAAAGGGACATGTGCTGGAGGAATTGGGAGAGACTGATGAGGGTGCCTCTGCCTTTATCCTCAGCCAGAACAGCCATATCAGGGAATGCCACACCATTCTGAAGCAGGGATATGAGTGCAAGGACTTCAGAGGAGAAGCAGCAAGCTTCCTGAGTGTGGCATTAGTATAGATCTTCTACTGCCAGGCTGTGAGGAAGACCCATGTTTATTTCATGCCTGTGTGTGCTGGAGTTGTGCTTAGAGAAGGCTCCCAGGTGTGGAGAGGAAACTAGAAGGGATAAGCTAGATGACCTGCTCCACCTTCTAGTTCTTGGGCCTCCCTGCCAGAGACTTTGTGTTCCTAAGCTCTCCTGCACGAGTCTCCTTTTCATGCTGACCTCCCATCAAGCCTGCCTGAGACTGTAGACAGTGGAAATTTCAGAGAACAGGTAACGATGGAGCCTGATTCCAGCTGAGACCTGTGTTCACACCCCTCTGCCTTAGTTCCCTTCCCTAGAGACCTAATTGGACTCCACACCACATAATGTGCTTTCCTGGCAACCTGTATTCAGACTTCTCTTTCCCTGTCCATCCAGGGACTAGCTTGTTGCTTTTCTTCAGCAGGTACATAGAGCCAGGGTGAGCCTGACAAACGTGCAAGGAGGCACAGCCCTAAGAGTCCAGAGTCCTCTCACTGTCATGTTAGTTTGTTGCAAGGATTGAGGGGCCTGAAGCTGTTTGCTCATCTGAAACACAGAGAGTCCCTTCTCAGGAGTGAATATACTACTGTGCAAAGGGCCCGACCTTGGCACACAGCACAAAGGCATCTGCTACTAGTTTCATACCCCACTTAGGACATCTGACTACTTACCCTACACCTCTGTACAGGGGCCGCTTAATCCACCCTGACTCAGCTGCCAGGTGTGGCCTTCCCCTGCACTCTACATGTCTGACCAACTTCATGGATCTGAGTACTATGTCCCGAGGCTGAAAGGAGGTCAGTATCAGTCTTCTCTGGGAACAAATGAAGATGTCAGAGCTTTAGAGTAAAGGAAAGTGCTAGGCTAGGCCTGTGTGACCAGAAGTGATTGACAAGTGAAGCAACTTACTGAAAATAACAATGTAACACCAGGATCAAACACAGCTGGCATGTTCTTGCTCCTAGGTTTTTCCTTTCAGCCTGACTCTGTAGGTATGTATGTAATGGATAACTTCAGAAAGGAGAGGTACATGCTTTCAGAACCTCCCACAGTGCATCATGGGAAGCAGCAGAGCATGCCCCAGTCTAGGAGTCAAGACACTGGATAGCCCTGACACTGCTGTCACTGTATGACTTTGACTTGTCACTTGACCTCTTTAGGCAGTGTGGCCGACTTGTCCAGTAGGGATGGGAATAGATCAATGTCAGCACATTCTTCTTTACAAGTAGTAGATGTTTCAGGCTTTGTGGACCATGCAGGCTCCACCACAGCCATTCTACTGATCCTGCAGCATGCAAGCTGGGTATGTGTAGCCATGAAACTTTATTTACAAGCAAGGTAGCCAGCAGATTTGGCCTGTGGCCTGTAGCATTGCCACCCCCTGAACTAAAAGTTATCATGTTTCACCTTCAGCAGTCACTTTTCTGGGATTCCATCATAGTGATGAGCATGCTGTGGGAGCTAGGACCTATGCTGACACCAGCTAAGATATTAGCATCTGTCCAGTTCTATTGTGACTGTGTCCCACAAGCTTCTAGAAGATGATAACCTTTGGTAACTAATTTTGTGTTTTCTCTTTGTAGAATGCTGAGCTGTATAAACTGTCTTCCCAGCAATTCCATGAGGCGGCTTCAAAAGCAGAGAGCACAATAAAGTAAGAATCTGCCTATTGTTCTTTGTAAACTTGCCTGCATTTGTAGAAATCCCCATGTGTAGCTTGAAACCCGCTGCCACCTGCCTGATGGCAAATTTCTCTAATAACAAGACAGCCATCTGTTCATCAGCCCCCTCGGTTGGGCTGAAGGTAGCCATTGGCCATCAGTAATTACCCAGATTAGCACACAGCTCTTCTCAGCTCCTTGGTATGTTGCAGTGAGCTGTAGCCACTGCCTTTTTCTGGGGCAGCAGCTGCTTTGTTATCTAGCTAGGTGAGGGGCAGTGAACAGGATCCATGGGATCTGGGTTTCAGCCCTGGCCTGCTACTTTATGAGGAGTGGGGGAAGGGGGTGAGAGTGTCAGCATGTCCCCTGTGCTCCTCATACTCAGGACACTCATGCTGTGCTCCCAAATGGAAAAGGCTCAGAGAGGTCAAAGACTCATGCGCCAGTACTTAGCCCCATCTGCCATGTTCCTGTGTTGCTGTCCATGAGCACTCTGAACCAGGTTGTCAGAAGCAGGGAGGCATAGGCTTTTTCATAAAACATTTGGGGATCAGATCCCTGGGGAAGGAAAACCTTAAATGAGAAGATGGTCCGTATGCCAGGAGACTGGAATTCTCTGATGAACTATCAACCCCTTCTGTTCCCTTGGCAGTCTCTCTCCCAGCATGTTAGGTGAGTCACCAGAAAAGCCCATCATGGTACAAAATGGTTGAACCTGGCACCATGGGAAGAAGGTGTCAGAGGAGGGTTGCATAGCTATGAGGTAACAAGTACTTGCGAAAGAAAATGCTGTGAATATTTGTGAACCATGCAAAGAGCCAGGAGAATAGGGTGGAACTGATGTACAGTCAGAACAGACTTGAGGGTATGGTTGGGTAGCATAAGGAGCAGGGTTCCTTTTGTCCCCACAGTGTGAAACACTTGTGGCTAGGGGATGCTATAAGCAGCACCAAGGAAGGAACAGGAAAAAACAGTCTTGAAACCTTAAGTCCTAGAGGGACTGTGGAGTCTACAGTGTGAGGGCAGGACTTTCCCATCAGGTGGAAGGAGACTGGGATGGGATGGGTTCACAGCCCTGGGGATGTTGGCCTTTCCCACCATCGCCACGAGCCTGAATGTTACATGTCTCCTGGATAACAGAGGACAGTTAGGTGTGTGTCATCTGCCTACATCCTTGCCTTCATGGAGGGACAACAGGACCTATTTCATAAAGACTTCCTGAGCCTTATCTTCACCCTAGATTGTGAAAGCCTCATGTCAGACTGGGAAGGGGGATGGGAAGCCAGGTGACAGCCACTGTGGCAGTGCAACCCCTGACCATATGGGGTGCCTCTCTATTAGCAGGAAAGTAAAGCTGCTTCACCCTTAAATACCTGGTGCCCTGCTACCTGCCTTTGTGAACCTGACTGCATTATCACAGGCCGCTTTTGCATCCTCTTGAGCTCTAAAGACAAGGTAGAAATGGACCAATATGATTTTTGTGAGGTGAAAGATAGTGGTCTTGTGTGTTTGTAGCACACCTGGATGACCACTGCTTCTTGCTGAGCCTATATTGGATAGTAATGCTTTGCCTACCTTCAGTTTGGTTCTCTAGCATTCTATTACTATCAGTGTACACATGGCTGAAGAGAATTGTATACGGTGTCAAGGACCCTTTGCCTGAAATCACAGCTGATTGGTATAGTATTTTACATGTCACACCCACCCAAAGTCACAGAAATTAAAGACATGATCCCCAGCCATGATGCTGTTGTGAGATGGTAAAGCCATTAGAAGATACTGTCTAGAAAGGGGGAGTTAGACCACTAGAGGCATAGCCTTGAAGGGCATATTGGCCTTCATCTCCTGCTCCTTGCTTTGCAGCTGCTGTGAGCAAAGCAGGCCTCCTCTACCACAAAGCAGGCCTCCTCTACCCTGCATCATGTCTTGTGCTGCCACAGGCCCAAAGCCTCAGTATCAAGTGACCATGTTGTAAAGTTTCTGAATCAATAAGCCAAGTAGACATGTCTTTTTCCTCCTGTTAAGTTGATCTGACTTAGATAGTGGATGTGTAACAGGACTGGGGCTAAAGCTTAACTCAGACTGTTTCAGAGCTCTGTCTTATGTCTTTGTCTCTGCTGCCTTTCTTTTTTTTTTTTTTCTTAGATATTTTCTTTATTTACATGTCAAATGATATCTCCTTTCCCCGTTTCACCTCAGAAAAAAAGAAAAAATAATAAAATAAAATAAAACCCTGTTCCCTCCCTACTTCCCCTGCTTACCAACCCACCCTCTCTTGCTTCCTGGCCCTGGCATTCCCCTGCACTAGGGCATAAACCTTCACAGGGCCAAGGGCCTCTCCTCCCATTGATGACCAACTAGGCCATCCTCTGCTATACATATGCAGCTGGAGCCATGAGTCCCACCATGTGTACTCTTTGGTTGATGATTTAGTCTCTGGGAGCTCTGAGGGAACTAGTTAGTTCATATTGTTGTTCATCCTAAGGGGCTGCAAACCCTGTGCTCAGTCCAATGGATGGCTGTGAGCCTCTACTTCTGTATTGGTCGGGCACTGTCAGAGCCTTTCAGGAGACAGCTATACCAGGCTCCTGTCATCCAGCACTTGCTGGCATCCACAATAGTGTTTGGATTTGGTGATTGAATCTCTTTCTTTTTTTAAAGATTTATTTTATTATTTTTAATATATGTATGTCATGCACATGCCCATACATAGACACATTACACAAAAACACATATTAAAAATAATAATTGATTTTGAAAAGGGGGTACTGGATTTAGATGTCTTAGTGGTTAAGAGCTGACGCTCATCTGGGTTCAATTCTCAGTACCCACATGGCAGCTTTCAACTGTCTGTAACTCCTGTTCTGGGGGATCCGATATCCTCATACATGTAGGCAAAGTACCAATGTACATAAGAAATAAAAAAAAATGTGTGCCTGTGTGTCTATCTGTCTGTGTGTGTGAGTGTGTAGGACGACTGTTAGTTACCCCATATGGATGCCAGGAACCAAACTCAGGTTCTCTTTAAGAAAATGATCTTAACCATCGAACAACTCTCTGGCCCCTCTGCTCTAAGAACTCTCTGAACCTGAGGTAGGTGGTTGGGGCCTTAGGCCATTAGGCCTGACAGACTGGCTCAAACCTCAGCCCTGCACTTACTAGCAAGTCACTCCAATCAGTGAGGTCTCCATTTCCTCACCTCTAAATAGGACACACTTTGTAATACCCTACATGGTGGCACACAGTCTCCATAGAGAAGGGAGGCGTAGGATCGTGTCAACTGCTGATGGTGGTAGCAGTGTGATTTTTGCCTAGAGGCTGAGTCAGCAGTCTTCAGTAACCCAGCTGGATCTCTGAGAGATGATCTGGTCATAAGTTATTGAGTTCTTGTCAGTGGGATCAGTGTTCATGTGAAAGGGATGCTAGGAAGATGCCTTGTCCTTCCCATCCTGAGAAGACATGGGGAGAAGGCACTGTCCATGAAACAGGGCTATGGGCCTCACTACCCAGGAGCTGCTGGCCCTTGGGCAGAATGGGTATCCAGCCTTTAGGACTGTGTTCAAGAAGTGGATGTTCTTTGTGAACTGTCTGTAAGTTTCAACTTCACCAGTACTAAGAAATTTTAATAATGGCAGCCATTGAGTCACTTCACAGCACTTGCTTGGTAGAGAAAGATTTGATGAATAGAGTTTCCAGAATACTGCCTTTTCCCTCATGTAGTAAACAGTGCAAAGTTAGAAAGTATTTTCCTTAAATATCAAAGGAAAAAATGTTTGTGAGATTTTTCAGATTAGCAAATGATTGCAAATTGCATTGTAAATGTCACAGGAATGAATGCCAGCTGCTAGCAGCAGAAATGGTGGGAGTTTCCTTCCAAGACAGTGGAGCATCGCTAACAGCTCTGAGTAAACCAAATGATTACTGAGATGGTAAACTCTGTCCATGTTTTTGTTCGTTCATTTAGCACATGTGGCACAGCTCCTATTCCTGATGGCATGCTAGAACTGAGGTTCTAGCTACGAAGGACAGCTCCTTTCTCTGCTAGGAAGTGCCTAGTGACATTTGAGATATGAAAAACAGTTTCTTAAACTGAATTGCAGAGAAATCAATTTCCCAACAAATGTTCACAATGGTCTAATAGTACTGTGACATATGGTGCACAAGTTAGAAGTGTCCAGCCAAGGAACCTGACCTAGGCTGGATTTGCAGAGGAAATGACATTTGAACTGACTCCTGTGAGATGAAGAGGAGCTGCCAGAGCAAGGAAGGGGAAGCTACTTTCAAAAGCCCTGAGACAAGAAGTCTTGTAGTTCACTTAAGGAACAGAAAGATGGCCAGTGTAGCCAGAGTAATGAGCAGCAAGAGAGATGTAGATGAAGTTCCTAGAAGTAAGCAGGGGTTGCATTGACGTCACATGGCCTATTTTCATTTTATTAAGAATGCAAAGTGCACCTATGTGCTATTCAGCAACACCTCAAACAACCTTGGACCACATGGGCAGTAGGCCAGAGGAGCACAGAGGGGCTGAACACTTACTTCTAGAGCATTGCACATCAGTGCACACAGACCTCTGAGCAGCCAGGGAGACAACAGCACAGGCATCTGTGTACAGCACACCATGCTTGGTGATCACAAGTGGTGGTGCTCATTATAGAAGGCTCCTGTTGGTATTATTTTAATGTGTGCTCATTCTACTTTACAAAGAAAATATCAGCCATAAGGTAGTGTGCTCTATGACTTGGACAGTGGCTACTGCCATCTTATAGATGATGTGTCTCAGTTGCATCAGGAGACCACACCAAGTGATTGACAAATGCCATCTAGGTTTGCATCATGTGATTTGGCTGATTTAAGGGATAAATAATAAGCCACTCTACTACTATTCACTTGATGTTGCTAACAACACAGTTCTTCAGAACAGCTCACTGTGGATTAGCAGTGGATAAGTTTACCACACCCAGCTTTACTTCCTTCCTTTTATCTGTGGTCATGCCTGTGGATTCTCTCTTGAGCATATATATAGCTTTGCTACTGAGCTGATATATTTTCATTACAATTTAATTCAATTTTTTAAAATTTTTAATTCTGATTTTTTCTCTTGAAGAAATGTATTGATGATTTTCCAAACATTGGAGGATTTTCTACTTTTGGTATGATTGCTCTCTAATTCAGATTGCTAATTAGTGACTTGAGAACAAGAAACTGAAATTGCCTGGAAGCTTGATTTATAATCCAGTATATAATCTGTTTTGGTACCCTCCATAGTTACCCTTCACTGTCAGCTTCACTGGATTTGAAGTTACCTGGAAGACACCTCTGTGTGTTGCCTTTGAGTAGAGTCTACCTGAAGAGGGAAAGCTTGCCCTAAATGTGGATAGCACCATCACTGTGGATAGGAGGGGGAGGGGAGAGTGAATTGAGCATTGAATGTATCTCCCTAGTTCTTGTTCCTGAGACCATTTGCTCCTCTTGGGAAGAATTCTTGATTCCAGAACAGGAGTGTGTCTGCCAGAAGGTACAGTCATCCTACTGAAGAGGAAGCCGAGATTTCCCTGGCCACTTGGGCTCCTGGTGTCCTTCACATCTGTGATCCAGCCCACTAAAAGAGAAATCCAACTGTTTCGGTAAGGTGCCTGAAGAGCAGGAGGTCCTTTAGGCTACCTCTTGACATTCCCATCTCTGTATGATTAAGTTCAGTACGAAACCACAACAAGCCAATCCAGGAAGGATGAGAAATGGTCCAGACCCTTTAGGAAAGAGATGTGAGTCACCCCTCTAGGTAAAGAACCAAGACCTGCCTGCTGAGGGTGGAGGGAATGTGGAATGGGTAGGAGAGGAATGTGCTTTAAGTACCGGAGAAAGGAGAAGACTACCCTTCGTATGCAGTTAAAAGGGAATTCTGCAGTGGGCATGTCCCCACATCTACTGGGTAAAGTTGTGTGTTCATCTGCACGCCACTGCTGTTGTTACTTGGTTCTTTACCTAGAGGGGTGACTCACATCTCTTTCCTGAAGGGTCTGGACCATTTCTCATCCTTCCTGGATTGGCTTGTTGTGGTTTCCTGATGACCATAAAATCATCCGGCGATGGGAACACCAAGGGGTAGCCTAAAGGACCTCCTGTTCTCCAGGCACACTTTCCTTAGCTCCCTTCAGGAGAAACAGTTGGATTTCTCTTTTAGTGGGCTGGATCACTCACCCCTGCTGCCCTTCTCCATCATAGATCTTTCTTCGTGTTCCTGGTGGTTCTCAGCTGCATGTCAGGCAGTGTAGAGGCTCCAGGGATGTTTTCTTTTCAGAGATGTCCTTGGTGGCCACTCAGATGAAGCAGGTCATCTTATCGTCAGCAACTCAGCTGACTAGCTCCAATAGTCTTCCTGACAGTTAGCTGAGTCACCCTATCCCAGGGTGTGGCTTCAGAATGTTTCCTTCTTAAAACTCTGAACCATGGTTTCAGTTTCTCCAGTCATGAGAACCTTCTGGAAATACCCTTTCTGAAGCCTTTACATGAGCTTCTTAGCCTCTTACTTTAAGTGGCTCGGGAATTTATAAGTGTTTTAAAAGAAGAAACAAACTAAGTTTCTAGCCTCCTACCTAGACTCCTGGGCCTTGAGCTAGCTATGTGGCAGCCTCCCAGGGAATGCTATTTCTTTGCATCCCTGTGAGATCACTGACCTCCAGGCCTTCACTGAAGCCATGAGCTAATAGAAATGCTGTGGGCAGAATGACCCAAGAATGCACAGCCACCTCTGCATGGCCCTTTCTCAAGTCCTGGTCTGTTCATCCTGGTTTCCTTGGTATTTAGACACCTGTGAAGACTGGCTTTTATGGCAAGGGCGCAGAGGTCTCCCTCTGCTGCTCCACTGCTGCTGAGGCAGAGCTAGCAGCCTCTGAGAAATGGCTGGACTCAGCCAGCAAGTTCAAAAACCAGGAAGTTTTAATGTAACTTTGGCAGAGATGCTCCAGCAACACAGTGGGGTTGGTCTTAGAAATCTCCCATTATCTCCAGGGGCCTGAGTCAAGATCCTGATGACTCCAGCCTCCGGGTCAGTCTTTTTGATGAGGCCAATAGTCATGGTTTGGGGACTCTTGACTTGGAAGAATTGAGTTGTTGGTATAGATATGCATCTGCCTTTCCACCTCACGAAAGCACTATGGATGGAATTTCTCTAGTTTTCTGAAGGAAGAGATTAAGACCCCAGGGAACCGCTTGCATTTATTGTGCTACATCTATTTTTTATGACAACCTTCAGTCCTCTTCCCATGGGATTCATTCACAGCCTGCCTTGGCTTCTCATTGTCAGGAAGCATGTACTGTCCTCCTAGACCACAAAGAGCCAGCTTTAGAGAATCTAGAACAATCAAGCCAGGAGGAAGAGAGTTGTTAACTATTTCCTGAAACTGAATCATTGTGCTTCTAGGACTTTGATCCAAGGATCTCTGATTAATGTCCCTTGAAACTTGCTGGTTTGAGCTGCTACCCTCCCTGGACAATAATATTTACTACACAAACTGTATTGGTGACCCACCCAAGTCCTTCAGTTTGCACCTACTTAGTGAGCTGATGACAGTTGACTTATTAAGATGGTGTACATTGATTTGAACACAAAATAAAGCAGCATTCATTCAACATTCTTAATGCAGGTAGCACTCAGTTCTATCTGAAATCAAGGGATGTCAGTGGCTCAATTCCCTTCAGAGGTAGTTCAGTACATCCAGTTGATGGGCACCATGACACAGGTGCTTTGTGACCCCCTGTCTGCCATCTTTTTCCATCCTAAGGCAGAGGCTATATCCATGCAGGCAGACAAGGCAGCCATGGCAGGCTAGATGGCCTCTCAAGTACAGTGTCCTGGTGTAGAAACTGAGACAACTCTGGTGTTTTCCTGTGCAAATTCTTACAGAGAACCACTTTGGTGGCCATAGAAGCAAGTCTCCATTGTTCTCCACTTGATTCTCCCTACTCTACCTAAGGCCAGGGACAAATTACTAATACACAGGCTGACTGGATGCCTCAGTGTTGTCTGAGAGAAGGGGAGGGGACAAGAGGAGAGGAAAAGAGGAGAAGGTAAGACTCACATGCTTGTGTGCTTGAGCTTTTCTAAGCTGCAGGCAAGACACTACTCCCATGCCACTGCAAAATGATGTCTCTTGGGGGAAGAAAGAGCCATGAAAAGAACTGGCTTCCATAGCATGGTTTTGGGGATAAATGGTTGAATGCTCACTTGCTCCAGTCAGCAATGGGGTACACATCACAAGTGGACCCAGTACCCTCTCACTGAACATGCATGTGCTTGCCAGGCTACTTTAGGCATTGCCCTCCTGTGCCCAATAGGAGCAGTTGGATGAGCTTTTGAACTGAAACCCATTTGCCCCCTATGCGTCAGATGAATTCAGTTGTTAGAATTATGAGTCTGAGACTGTTTGGCTCCCACTTTCAGAACAGACACTGTTGGGTTATGAGTCCTTACATATTCTGCTCTCTGTGTAGCATGTCCTCCCATTTTTGTCTAGATTATTCTTGCTTAAGCTCCTTTTCTGTTTGCTGTCCTGTTATCCAGAGTTCATTCAGCATCATGCTATGTCTCCACTACCCAGCCCAAAACAAGGCATGGTAGAAGTGTACCAGGAGGGTAGGTAAGGGAGCCATTGTCCCAGGGTAACAGGTAGTGTTGAGAGAGAAAACATACTGTTCCATGGAAGCCTCTGCCACAGGAAGCAGGGTCTCCCCAGGGCAAGGACTTTGAGGTCAGTCAGGTGCTTCTGCAGATCACAGTTGTGTGCTGCTTAAGGTATGTTAAGCCTCTAGCAGTCAGTGCACATGATGCACACACAATATGCACTATTAGTGCTAGCTTACATAGTAGCAAGCACACCTGCCCTTGATACACAGAGTATGGTCACAACTGAATCTAGAGCCACAAGGGCCAGGGAGGGGAGGCTGGTACCTGGCAGCTGTCCTTGAAGAGTCTTGCCCTAGAGGCACTCTGGATACAAGCGCTGTAGATGGAGCGCTGCAGTTGTTTATAGGTGAGAAACCCCAGAGCAGCTCACTGCAGCTGCTAGAAGGCTCTATCGCTATTGACTCTGGAATAGCAGGTGCCACAGAGGGTGAGCCACAGTAGGGCAGGCAAGCACAGAAGGGGGACACTGGGTATTGTATCTATATGCCCAAATGCCACATGACACCTGATGTTCTCCTCTTAGGGGTGTGGGTGCAGGATACAGAGAGGCAGGGAAAAGCCACCCTCCAGGTGGAGACTGACTGGTACTGCCTTCAGGGGAGCTTAGGTTTTTTTGACAGGGCCAAGTGAGACGGTAGCATTATCTGAAGTGCTCACTTTTAAACAGTGTATATTTATGGGTAGCATGTATAATTGAAATTAGGAAGATTAAAGGGAATTGTGGGGTGGGGGAAATAGAGATTAGGGCTGCTGTTTTCTTACCAAGCAGTAACAGCTGTGACAAAAGCTCGCCTGTTCTCCCTGGGACCTAGACCCTGTCTGGGTTTTATCAGAAAAAAAAAAAAAGGAAAGAAAGAAAGAAAAGAAACCCACTCTGGACCCCTGAGACACAGACAAGCTGATTGGAGTACAGGCGTTATAGACCACAAGGAGACTTCCTGATGCTCTGAGGACCTCAGGCCCGAAGGCTAGCTTCTAAGAATGCTGGGCTAGGGACAAGTGGGATGAATGTGGGAATTGCCAGCAGTTTTGTGTCCCCTGCTCTGTCCTGTCAGCCTAAGTGATGAGTCCTAACCAAGTCCTAACTAAGCCCTGCAGGCCCTGGGTGAAGACATGAAAGGCCCTACAGGGAAGGACTGCATGCCTAACAGGAAAGGCAGGTATAGTCTGTGGCTTAAAAAGAAACTGGCAGCAGGCTCACCGGCACTCCTCAGAGAAGCAGCAAGGCCAGAGACATGAACTGCAGCTACGAAAACTCAGGTGAGGTCTAGGAAAAACCTTCCTGACTTGCCGTGAGACTTTGTAATGTCCAGCCTTTGTCTTCTACCAGAGAGAATGTTTAAGGAGAAATAATAGGTGTGTACTCAAGAGTGTGGCCGTGCTGCCCTCTGCCTCTTCTCCCCTGGTGAACCATCAATATCTGTCTTCCAGGAAAAGCTGCCAAGTATTTTATTGTGGGGATACCTGGGACTAATCTATGGCCTGTGTTCTGGCATCTGGGCCTACCGTTGCCAGAATGAAGCTGGGGTCCTGTGTGTTTGTCTGGAAGCTTCCTCCCCTTACTGTTCTCATCATCCTTTCTCCTAAACATGAGACTGAGTGGTGTGATCTCTGACCTGCTACAGGCCTCCTTCCTCAGCCGAGGATGAGATGTGGTCCTTGCTGCCTCTGATGTCAGGCAGCTCTGCCTATGCATACCCTCTCCCCAGGCAGATCTCACTGCTTTTGAGAGGTCTCTGTAAAGACATCTTGGCAATCCCCCGGCTCCATTCTATAAAGCCCTATCTTCACAGTGCCCGAAGGTAGTAGGACACCTCCACTCCCCCTTAGCGTGGCTTTTTATCCATGCCTAGTCACCACAGTCTAGTCTGCAGAGTTCAGGCTTCTTGCTGGGAGGAGCTTTGTTCTCCCTTCATCTTTGTAGCCCCAAACATTCCAAGTACTCAAGGGTCTCTCAGGGACACAGAGGCCCCTTGCGAGCAATGGGAGCCATGGAATATGGTAAAGCCCTCCTGGAACAGAGACCATGGCACACTAGTCTCTGCCTGAGCTATTGGATGGTGACATGAACTTATCACAGTGGGGAATCTAAGTCCCCTGAGTTTACCTGGCAGCTGCAGAGAAATGAGCAGGCAGCTCTGTGCTCAGGCCACAGGGCAAGTGGAACCTACAGGAAGGTTCTGGTGAGGTGTCAGGAAGGCAGGCCTGGGGTGGCAGAGGTATTCACTGCACAAAGCCAGAAGTTGAGGCTGCTTCTAGACACAAGGCCAGCAGTGCACAAGAGCCATTTGGAACTTGTTCTGCAGGCTGCGGCAAGTCATAAAAAAAAAGCTTTTAAGTGGGGAATTGATAGGATTGGGTTTGTGCTTTAGAAAGATAACTGGCAGCCTTGGGGAGGACGAAGTGACAGTGTAGAGAGCAGAGACAGGACTCAGCACTGCCAGCTGGAATGACTCACCCATCCTGCAGTGTTCCAGGGACAGAGAATGACAAGACCCTAGCCACCCGCTCCCAGGCAGCAAAGCAGACAGTCTGCAGTGAATGAGACTGCAGACAAAGTGTATGAAGGAATATACGTATACATATACATATACATATACATATACATATACATATACATATACATATACATTAGAGAGAGAAGACTGGAGAAGGGAAGGTAAGGCTGTGCTACTGAATGATACAAATGTAACTACAACGGACTAATCTGTGGCCTGTGGCCTGGCACCTGGGCCTACCATTGGCAGAATGAAGCTGGGGGTTCATGGAGGAAACAGAGGACAGTGTGAGAGATGACGACCAGGGCTGCACAGTTGAGAATCACAATGTGCTTTGTGCAGCACTGATGCAGGAGGAAGGTGAATAGGTGCCGTGGAGCTCTGGAGAACAGGGACACCTGACCAGGCCGTTTGTGCACTGTTACCTCCTGTGTTGCAGGTTACAGGGAAAAGAGCGGGTCTAAGGACCGTGGGGCGACATGTTCTTTAAGTCTGTATGTTCCAATGGCCTAGAGCTCATACTTGTCCAGCCAACACCCACTGGGTGGGTTTGGAAGCACTGGCCATAGGCTTATGGGAAAGGCTGCCTCAGCCCCAGGCTTTCTTGATGTTCAGAGATCCATGACTTAAAACTAAGCTTAGAAACAACAGTTTAGTAATCCTCTCCCCTTACAAAGACAGAACTGGCATTTCATTCCCAGCTCTATTAATGGGCTCACTTTGGGAATAAAGCCAGTCTCCCTGAAGGCAGGGCTGGCGCATCTCTTTGTGCCACTTTTGTTTTCTTCTGAGTGTTACATTTAGATTAGCTTCTGGGATTAAATGGTATTACAGTCCAATCTTTTTTTTCCTCCTTTTTTAATCAGTAGAGAGGTGACTGCTTAGCAGTGTTGCTGTTAGATTATTCTCTGGGTTGTGTCACCTCTCCACTCCTAATCTTTGGGGAAAACTTAGCTGAGGCTGCATCTGCTCCTGACTTGGGAGGAGCCAAGCCATCCAAGCAGCCCTGTGGTGTGCACATGCTGCTTCTCTAAGGAGGATGGCCTGGCAAGTGGGTAACAAAGTATCAGTGAAGAATCCCCTCAGTGCTGGGTGCTGTCAGTGAACGCCACTTACCTAGTGCTAGCTGCTGGGCTCTCACCTGCCAGATTCCCAAAGGCCTGCCGGACTGGAGGCAGGAGAGCCTTGTCTCTGGCCCTGACATCTAGTTCTCAGGAGAACAGGGCAGATGTCACAGAAAGATGTCTCAAAACAGCTGGAGATTCAGACAAGTGTCATAAGTGTGATCTCTAAACCATAGCAAAATATATATATATACATATATGTGTGTGTGTGTGTGTGTGTGTGTGTGTGTGTGTGTATTGTATCTCTAGGCCTTGTGAGGGTTTCACCTTCCAAGAGTTGACATTGGCTGGCTCCCTTAGTGTAGTCAAGCCTATTCTAAACACAGGAGTAGGTCATTCTTGGAGCACCCACCTGTAAAGGTTGAGTCATCAGTGACCATCTTCATACCTTCCATCTCCTGTCTGCTTGGTCTAGAAGTTAGCAAAGAACATCCATGAGGACAGCTTAGATGATCCTCACAAGCTTTCTCTTTCCCTGTCTGTGGCTATACAGCACAGAAGGATGCAGCCCTAACAGTTAGGTGACAGGATCTTTCATATTCCCCTGCCTTGGTTTTCCCTCAGCCATCAGGGGAGGCACACGTCTCACTCGAGTCCTCTCTTCTCACTGCAGCTGTGTTGTAGGCAGTCTCCCTCATCCACAGACTGCTCTGTCAACAGTTCCACACCCAACAAATCCCCCTTGGAAAACTGATGCCTGCTGACTCCACTGGCCATTGGCACAAGCTTCCTGCATGTTCAACTCCACATAAGCTCAACTTGGGCCTATGATCAGGACCCAGTGTCCATTCTGTGAGTGAATGGCACTCTAGGTGGACTCAATCCAGCCTGGGGACTGATGTTTATATTTTGTATCTTGTTGCTCCTCATACTCCACCTTCTAGTTAACTTGTTGGCCACTGTTCCTTCATACTTCAGGTAAGTCACTGATGAACCTGGGAGTTGTCCAAGCCTGAAAACATCCATCAAGACTTCTACCACGTGCCTTTGTTCAGACAACCCTTGGCCAAGTCCCTGGCCATCAACTTGTGTTTATCATTTTAGCTGCAGGCTGGATGGTGAAGGAGAACCTTCCAGGAATGTAGACCGGAGCTGTCAGACCATTGG
Organism: Mastomys coucha; assembly: GCF_008632895.1. Classification (NCBI taxonomy): domain Eukaryota; kingdom Metazoa; phylum Chordata; class Mammalia; order Rodentia; family Muridae; genus Mastomys; species Mastomys coucha. The sequence continues at coordinate 83,008,134 of NW_022196903.1, read as the reverse complement.
TGCTCACTGCCCTAGCCAGGATTCCTGGAGAAAGAAAGATGAGATGAGGGATGTGTGTTCAACAGACTCATGTGTTACTGATGGAGGAAAGGAGAGATGGAGATGGGGGCCTTATGTTCAACAGACCCGTGCGTTCCTGCTGCTGTCTCACCCTGTCCAGCTTCTCTCAAACCAGCCTCTTGAAGCCAACCCAGCATCTACTGGGGTGACTTGACCCCTCCAGAGTGTGCTGTGCTGTTCTCTGCTGGATGTAGGAATAGTTGCGTGCTCTTCAGACTGCACAAACTATGTTCTTGACCACAGTTCAGTGGATGGAGGGGGTTGTAGACATGGGAAAAAGAATGGTCCTCTGATCATCCTCCTGCCCACAAAGACTTTCTGTGCTTTTTCCTAGCATTTGTTCTTTTTTCTAGGAGGAAGCCAGTTCTATGCAAAAGCCCCATGGGCTTTGAAGCAGAAAACTCAAATATTGTCAGTATCTCCCATAGTGGCCCCTCTCAGCCCCAGCTGTATTGTCTCTAACACTTGACCCTCTGTCTTAGGTAGGGTTTCCATTGCTATGAAGAGACACCATGACTAAGGCAGCTCTTATAAAGGACAACATTTAACTGGGCCTGGCTTACAGGTTCAGAGGTTCAGTCCATTATTATCAAGGTGGGAAGCATGAGAATATCCAGACAGGCATTGTACTGGAGAAGGAGTTGAGAGTTTTCCATCTTGTTCTGAAGGGAACCAGGAGAAGCCTGGCATCCAGGCAGCTAGGAGAAGGGTTTCAAAGCCCACCTGCTCAGTGACACACTTTCTCCAACAAGGCCACACATCTAAAGGTGCCGCTCCCTGAACCAAGCATTCAAACCACCATACCCTCAGTAGCTCCCAAGGGCTATGGTGAGGGCTGAGTCCATCCTCCATTCCTTCACAGACTCACGATACAACTCTTCATCTCCTTCAGAAAGCAGAGAGGAAATCGTTCCTGTCTCCATTTGTTTCTCGCTCAAGCCCATCTGAATACATGCCCTCCTGTTTCTTTCCCAAGAGCCCCACAGCCTGGAGTACAGAGAATGAGGACTGCCTTAGCTCTTCCTACTGCCTGGCAGCCTCCTCCTTGTAGCCTCTTTGGCCCTGCCAAGGTCATCAGGAAGCCTGCAAAGCATAGTATGTTTCTGTTCCCTTGGTGGTAGCTTTGATACAGCAATGGCATTGGATTGTGTGACTCTTTGTCCCGCCCAACACCTGGAGCCTTGCCTGGCCTCAGCCCTGCAGGACTGCCCTTCTTACCTTCCCATAAAGAGACAGGACTACCAAGTTATCAGTAAATGTTCTTTAAGCTTTAACTCCATTCCAGATGTTCTTTTACTTCCCTCTGGTCCCAGCACACAGATCTGCTGATGAAGCCCACCTTGGTCTGTCAAGCTGACTCTCTAGACATTGCTCATAATCCTAGTTAGAAAGATGGACCGTAGGACTCTTGTGCTTTCACTGTATACCTCTTGAGTCCAAGCTACCAGTTAGGAGCTAGGGAACTCTGACCTCACACTCTTCTGCCCTGGCTACTTACTCAGTCTGCCCAACCCCAGATCATTTTAGCTTGCCTGGTTTCCCCCTCCTTCTCCTCAGTGTATACCCAGCCCAGAGCTTTGCAGGCTCTAAGGTGATTACCAGGAGAAATGAATCCAAATGAATCCAAACCCTTGAAAACTTCAGTATATAGCCCTAGTTTTACTGCACTTGACAAAAGATATGGTTCAGATAACTCCGGAACTGAATAACAAGACCCATGAAGCACTAAACTTGTCTACATAAGGGAGATGTCCTTTCCCCATTCTCACGATGAGGAAATTGAAGTTTTGTTTGCTCTCCTTTTCTGGGTTATCTAGTGGAGGAACAGGATAGAGGCAGGATTCAGAGCCTACCTTGGAAATGTAAAGTTCTATCTTGTAGCTGCTAGTGGTCAGCTTGTGTGAGAGTCCAGAGGTTCTAGTCATGTGTGGGTTGGAGAGTAGAGCTGCTTCAAGGCCTTTGCTGTGCCCTGCTGCCTGAGAGCCTCCCTCAGTAGCCTTCATAACCCACCACTGCTTCATAGGCCCATGGGCTCATATCAGTCTATAAAGAGGTCTGCTTAGAGTTATATAGTCCACCACTCTGCAAAAGCGGAGACCTCGGAACATGCACTGCCTGCAAACTCCCAAGTGGCCACTCTGCACCCTGGAGTTAGATCGGCTGCCAAGTGAGTATGTTGTAGTCAACATATTAATCACTTGCCCCGTAAAGTCCCCCAGGGAAAGCTACTAAATCTAGGCGAGCTTCTGAGTTGCCTCAGGGACCTAAGAGATTGAAAAGACCTACTGCTTTTTCCTGTGTAGGCAGCAGTCTCTTTTCTAGGGCCTGGACCTTGAATGTAGAGAGCCTCACTGATCCAGGGCCTCACATTTGAACATGCCTTCCAGCTCCCTGCAGAGTGCACACATACCCAGTGGCCAGGCACAAGTAAGCATGTCAGGGGTGTGAGCTCAGGAAGACCCTAGTGGTTGTGCCAGGTCTGTGAGAAGACATAACAGCTGCCCCTCTGTTGATGCACTGTAGCTCAGGACTCCTGCCTTTTTAGGAGTCTGCATCCCTTATATGAAGGGAATTCTTTTAATGTTTCTAACAAGAGGCCAGTTCTAAGGTCAAGTTCTTAGGTGACTTCCAGGGAGCTTTGCTCCAAGCCTGGGAATGTGAGATCGAAGCTATACCTACCCTGTTAGTGGACCTGCTCACTATGCCAAAAAGTTACCTCCCACCTTGGGCCTCACATCCTTATCTGTTCTGTGATATAACTGGACCACAGGTTCTCATGGCCCAGAGGAATATTAATTCCACTTGCTCCCCAGGCCTACTTCTTTTTGAAGTGGTGGCTGTGCCCTATCCCTCCTTTCCTGTCATTTCTAGGATCCAGCGTGAAATCTCTGGAAGCTTTAAATGGTTAATTAAATTATGTACTAGTGGTGAGAGTTAATACTGTAATAGCCCACATTTGTGGGTTACAGAATGTTTTCCTAAATATTAGACATTGGTTTAGCAGTCACTGAAATTCCTTCTAGTAATAAGATTTCTTCACAGTTCATGGTTTTTAAGTTGTTTATAATGCAATCATAATCAACTGCTGCTTTATCTTTAGCACAAAAACCAAGTCAGAATATCACACAGAGCTACACCTGTACACCACCCTCCTGTGTGCATCAGCTCTCCATTCCCCAGTGGCATTCTGGAGCAGTTCTTCTCTGTGTGGTGCTAGTAGTCTCTAGGGCTCCAGGGACACACTTCCGTGTATCTGAGGAAGGTGTGCCTACAGCAGGTTCCTCAGAGTTCGTGTGTACTTTTGTATTGTCGAGCTCACTCTCTGAATTTCACTGAAATGCCTTCCAGTGTTCTGTATGATGGTTGTCAAGAATGCCTGGGAGTTTTACTTAAATTAACAAGTGATTGCCCTTCCCATTAGCTCTGCAAACAGACCCTAATTAGTGAACTGGCTAATAACGGTTGCCTCTGGGGTCATTAGTCCTGACAGACAGTGTTGGAGTGTTCTGGGCACTGCGTCACTGTCACAAAGCATGTTGTCAGGCTCTCCTGGAAGTTGAGTCTGGGAACACATGTCCCGTTGTCCCCTCCTTTTGTCTTTTACATTGTTTCCTTGACTCAGTAAATTACCTATTGGTTAGAAACGTGGATTTTTAGAATGAAGACTAGAAAAGTGGTTATATAGATTCTAGATAAAATAGTTTTCAAGAAACAGTTGTATTAGTCTGGGAATCACTTTAAAAACAGTGTTTTGCCCTGCAGCCTTGGGCTTCCCCAGTGAGCACAATTACCTTTCCCCCTCAGGGTGTACAGGATGCTCAGCAAGTATCTTTAGCATGCCCCACCCCCAACCCCAAGATGTCAGGGAACAGCAAGACAGCATGGCAGGATGCAGAGGCAGGGCATCTGTCTAAGACATCGTACTTCTCAGGGCTCGTACCCTTTGAGAGTCTCCTGCCCTCTACAGGAGTAGTCATCAGGCCTATACAGCCTGAGACATGATTATTTGGTTTATTTGAACTCTGGACATCCCAGGGATTTGCAGATATATAGCTTCATAGTAACTCTGTGGAAGTCCCAGGTTGGTGTTTCAGAGGTGAGGACAGCCCTGCAGAGTGAAGCAAAGTTCTGCAGAGACTAGCATGCAGGGCCAGGAACCACAGTGACAAAAAAGGTGCTTTGCATTCAGATTTTTACCATATAGGTTCTTCCTACATCTGCTCACAATGTCGTGCTGTTTGGTCTAAACATCTATTTAAGCAAAGGCTAGAAGGCTGTTTGAAGACATAAAGGGCAAAGAGGATATTCACAATACAAAGCTTAAAGTGAGCCATGGGTGTAAAATGTATGACACTTCTCATATGATAAAAATGAACAAAACTGCATTTAAATGTTCGTAAGTAGCAGAAGTGAGTCTTATAGAGTTTTTTAAAATTGTGCAAAGGCGGTGAGCAGAGCAGATCTTAATGTGCTCTCACTGAATTACCAGTGTGACCATGAGTTTTGAAAGGCAAAAGCACAGTGTTGCTTGAGGTGGGAAGGCAAGGTTTCTGCTTCCACTTCAGGCTGAGGTGGCAGGAAGTGCTGGGAAAGCCATCAAGGGGAAAATAGAGTATATATATATACATTTGATCCCTGCAATGTGGATCATTCAAGCCCTTCCCAACCCAGCAGTTCATGCCTCTGGACAACCACCTAGTGCTCTTTGCTTCTCACATTCAGGACCAGACTGCCCCTCTGGGAACAGAGCATCCCCACAACCTGCAGCTAGGCCACCCACCTTCACATCCCTTTCTCATGGCTTCCTATCCTGGGCTAAGGCATGTTCATGGTTCCTTTGCTCTGACTCATTGTGCTTGGGTAGGAAGATAGTGAGACATAACTGTTATAGATTGGATTGAGAGTATCTTCCATAGGTTCATGTTTTGAAGGCCTGGTCTCTGTCTGATGCTAATGGAAGAAGGTGGAACCTTTAAGAGGTGAAACCTATTTAAAGGAAGTCAGGTTTCTAGAGAGATGCCCTAAATATGGGGATTCCAGACTCCTCCTGTCTCTTTGCATCTCGGCCACCATGAAGCAAGAAGCCTTTCTATCATCAACTCCTGCTATGGTGTACTAAGCAAAAACAACAGGGATGAGCAGCCATGGACTGAAACATGCCAAGATAAATATCTCCTCCTTTCAAGTTCTGTGTCTCAGGCATTTGTCACAGTGACAGAATGTGATTGACATAGTCATGTGTAGAGAGTACCCAGTTCAGAAAAGTGCTAGGCCTAGGCTCTTCAGATACTGCCAGGCTCGCCACATGCAACTGTTGACATGTGACTCATCCCCTCTGAGATGTGCTGCCAGTGCTAAGTTGACATGGATTTCAACCACTTAGAACAAAATTGGTAATGTCTCATAACTCCTCCCTGTTCTTACATGTTGGGATAACACTTTATCATATCTTATTAAGTGAAATGCACTATTGAAATTAATTTTACCTGCTTCACTTTTGCCACATAACTATTAGAAAACTTTAAGTGTACATGAAGTTACAGGAAATGACTTCCACTTGTACTGGGAAGCAATACTGCCTTCCCTTCCTCACGACCTGCATGCTTCCTACTTTAGCATGCCTACCACCATGATTGCAACCCCACCCAAGAGAGCTTGTGTGTCCCCAATGGAGAGAATTGCACTGGGTCCTGCAGGCAATGAGTTGGAGATCAGCACCGTTCTTATAAACAGCAGTTCCTCTTGTTTCTGCTTTGAGCACAGGGAAGTCAGGAGCCATCAGTAAGCAAATGAGAACCCACCCAGGTGGCTTCTGAGGAGAGGCTACCTCAGACTTCTACCCCACTGTATGGTCACTAGATTTCTTGGTTTGAGAATCGCAAGAACTAAACTAGCTTTGAACACAGTCTCCACCCTGAATCCAAGAAGATGAGCAGAGTTCACATGGCATGAGTGCAAACAAAGAAAGCACCAACCAGGGTTTGACTCGGGGTAAAGGATGAGCTGTGTGGAAGCTGTGCTTATTCGTTGCCATCACTGACTCTTAGAATGTAGTGCTCCATTTAGACTCTTCAAAGTTGCATGTGTACATTGTACATGCGTAGATGTGCTTTTAACATCAATCTCATTAAAAGACAAATGCCAGGATTTAAAATGAATGCCTATCAGAACAAGAAAGGGCAAGTCCATCATCAAGGTGTTCCTGTGCCCTTCCTCCTAGGACCATGTTAGTAGGGCCTTGTCCTAGTCTGCTTTCTGTTGCTATGATCAAAACCAACTTGGGAGGAAATGGTTTATTTCAGCTCATAAGTTACAGATTGTAATCTAGGGAAGCAGAGAGGGAGTTCAAGTCAGGATCTGAAGCAAAGAGGTACACTGTACTGGCTTCCAACTCACATTAGGTACCTCCTCTTACAGCCTAAGTCTACCTGCCCAGGGATGGCACTGCCCACAGTGGCCTGGAACCTCCTACATCAACTAGCAATCAAGAAAATATCCCACAGATATTTCCACAAGCCAGTCCTCTTGCTGTAGTTCTTCCGTACAGGCTCCCTCTTCCCATGTGTGTCAGGTTGACAAGATTAACAAGGACACACCAGTAGGCAACAAGGCAGTGTCATCCTCAGGCCCCTCTCTCATCCCTACTGTGAAGTCTCTACAAAAGCTCTGTTTGACACCAACATGACCAAGGAGGCCTCTGCTGTACAACCACCTTCTGAAGCTTGCTTCCTTTGGGTGTTCCCTTCCAAACACGGCTCCTCCTGCATGCCTCTCCCTTTGGTCTTTCTGTAGACAAAGGGGTAGTAGGAGGGCAGTCATATTTATCAGACCCTTTCTGTGCTCTTGGGAAATGACATTGAATACATTATCTCTCATTTATTGCCTTATTTTATAGGCAGTAAGATGGGGAGTCGCCAAAGTGAAGGCACTCGCCAAGGTCACAGAGCTGATGAGTAGCAACCGCAGGTTTCTGTCCACGTCAGCCAGCCTCCATCAGCTGTCACACAGGAGGTATGGCAAGGGAACGTGGCTGGCACAGGACTGTCAGTGGAATTTTAAATGCCAGGGGCTTGGGTTTGGTTTTGTCTTGGGAAGCCATCAAAAGTGTTTGAGCTTTGAAGTGACAGGATCAGATGGGTGTCTTCAGGAGATAATTCTAGGAGCCGTGTGTTGTCTGCTAAGGCACAACTCTTCCATCCTAAACCCAAGTACAAGAAATTACAATTGTCTATCTGAGATCATGCATATGCCAGCCTATTGTTCCAGCAGCCTGCCTTTTTCAGTCTGTGTAACTCCCTTACTGTGTACACACGTGTGTGTGTACACACCCATCATGAGTGGGGGGCATAATTTGGCAGAAGATTGACTGCAGCTGGCTTCCTGCCATGCAGCCACTGGCTTATGATAACTGTGACTTGTGTTTCTCACATACCTGGGTAGTGATGGGACAAGATGTGGATACTGAGAAATGAGACCATCCCCTCACAAATGCCCCAGAATTTACACCTTTTTCCAGCAACATTATTTGAGGTTTTAGTTTTGAATTTCAGAGGAACTGGCAGCCTTTGCATCTTCTAATTCAATGCGTTTTTGTTGAGCTCATACTGAGTGGGCCAGGGCTTCTGTGCCTGGTGTTTCGTGGAGGTTTGTGTTCTTCTATAGCTACTAAAGATGAAGTGTGTTTCACTTAGGTCCCATGCTGACACTTGCCATCTGTAGTACATGTCTTTGGCATCTACCCTCAGTCTGGTTTACTGTTTCCTTTAGCATCTTCAAATTACAAAGAACACAAAATACATACTAGAGAGTGCATGCATCTGTGTGTGTATGGTTATAGATAGGCTGCATCTTTAGATGTTTTTCAAAATGAAAACCAGTGACATCTTTTGGCTGAACAGTTATAAAAAGGGTATATTAATTTTACATCCATATATGTAATATTACTATATAATAAAAATATAAGGAAAGTTTTTTTTAATCTGAGTATTTCCCTGTTTCTATATTGGGGCCATCATCACTCAGTTTACAGAGTGCAGCCACAAGCCAGGAAAATGAGCTATGGGTCCTGTGCAGTGCACATCTGCCCTTTGGCTAACCTCATTCACATGTGGACACCTTTCTGGTCAGTAGATGTCTAATTATGTCTTCATATTAATTACCTGCCATTCTTCCATATGGTTATTTCAGAGATTCTTGAGCAGCCCCCTACCACAAGCTTGGGTAGTTTCCAGCCCCTTCTTAAAGTAGCCTATACTCTGACAAATGAACTTGCCTGGGTTCCTGTATACATTTGTTTAAATTTATCTAGAAAAAATGGCTAGTTCAAAATCTGTACCAAGAGAGCCACATACATATATATTAGTATACTTATGTTTTTTCAACTGGCCCTCCAGGAAGTACAAGTGCCATTTTCTACAGCACAGTGATGGAGGAGGGTGTCCATTTTCCCAAGGCTTCCCAAGCCTGGTTTTGTAACAGTGTTTTGTTTTGTTTTGTTTTCAAACACCTTTGCCAATTTCACTAGGGAAGACAGCCCTGGTTTCTACAACTCATTTCTTCAGTTACTAAGTGTTGCCGTCTACTTACTCTTTCTGTGGCTCTCTTACTGGCAGCCTGTGTTGGTTCTTACAAGCCTGTACCTTAGTGTTGCCACTAACCCTGGTCTCCCTTGTTGACTGCTCTAGTTCATGCCTTGTGCTTTGTGTTGTATTGCAGAGGCTTTCCTTCCCCCAGGACTGTAATCCCAGGGAAGAGTACTTGTGTGATTTTTCATTTTGTGTCCTTAAACTGTTACTCTAAATAGCCCACTGGGATCCACTTGGGAGCCAGACATGAGCACAGATCAGCTTGTATTTTCTCTGAGTAGGAGTCCTTTGTCCTGTTGGTTCTGATCTAAGTCTCTTTGACCACACGCTAAGTCCCACTTGCACACACAGATCTGCTTCTAGACTCCTTCCCAGGATCAGCCCTGCATATTTTACACACACCTAAAATTTATTATAAAACTGCCATGATTCAAAATATTATATTTCTAGTGGAACAAGCTTTTCTACCTTGCTTATCTTTTTCCAACTTTTTTTTTAAATATGTATTTAGAATCATTTTGTCAAATTTCTCCAACCCTACTTACTCCTAGCTAGAAAAAGAAATGAAAATCTGGTAAGGTCTTTTTTTGGATAACCGCATCCTCCTGAGTGCATTCCATCCTATCAAATTGCCATCCTTATTGTTTGGCTGCTTATTTGGAAGGCACTCCCAACTCATAGCTGGGCTGAGGGCAACACAGAGGACTCCTGCATCCCTTAACCAGGGCTCCTGAGTGCTGTTCTTGTCACAGGTTTGCTTCAGCACCTTTTCTCTGCAGAGCCATATCCTGGTCTGAGCTGGTAGCCCATCGCTCCTCAACTGCATATGTCCTTCATGTACCTCCCAGAGTGTCCTCCATGGCTACCACACAGCCTTTCCTTTATGAAACCCGTATCTGAATGCAACTATCACCTCATAAATGAGGTTCCACCTGCTGCCCTAACAGCCTCGCCTTCCTTTCTAATCCAGAACATTGTCCATGAATCTGTTCTGACGTAGTCGTTAGCTCTTTCATATGGGCCTATTCCTTTATCTTTCCTGCCACTAACAACCTTGACAGTTTTAAAAAAAGGATAGGACACTCATCTGTAGGTGACACCCTGGCCTGTGTTTGCCGAGTGACCCCTCACAACCACACTCAAGCCATATGTTCTTGGAGACCAATGCTATACTCTAACAGGGTTTTGTCCCATTGGGAGACCCGAGTCTCCCATCTACTACTTGGGCATGTTGACCTAGGCCTATTCTGTTTGTGATAAAGACCCCATGTTCTCTGTTACCAGCTAGTATTTGTCAAGCAGTACTGTGGTAAGGTGCCAGTATGCTGACATTCTCCAGACCTTCACTAAGCCCTGTCTGTATTGCCATGCTCACCACAGTGATGGCTGCTAAAGGGTGGCGGCTTATGTCCAGAATGCCTCCTGTGTTTCTGGATTACTATTCTATCACTGGAGACTCTCACCTCCTTCCACCTCCAGCTCTGCATTCACTTACCTGGTTCTACGTGAGAGGCCCGGAAGTCACATTTATTCATTGGGTTGTAATGTTTATTCTGACTTATTAATGGAATGGCCTGGATTTCAGATTTCGGATTAAGACTGCCCCTCTGTCTTTTTCCCCATCTCTTCTCTCTCAAAATACATCTCAACTTGTTCAGGGAATGAAGTCTCCATTGTGGTCTTGATCTCCCTCTGTTGCAAGCGTGGAGCCTGCCATTTAAGGAGTTACATGCCTTTGATTAGTGGTATTGCACACCAGTGTCTGGCCTGGGTGTGCGTGGTGCTGCTCTGCTGCTCTCACTGTTCTGGGTATTCTCAGTAAGTGAGCTAGGATACACATGTATGCATGGACAGCATGGATGTTTACATGTGTACACATATGCAGCACTGTAGCCTTCAGGATTTCCATTTCTGTCTATTGTTTATATCAATATTCCCCAAACCAAAGAGTTCCATGGTTCCTTTCCCATGGTTCCTTACTACCCTCAGCGTGGGAGCCGCTCTCTGTCAGTGAACTGTTGTGTTCAGCTGAGGCCCTCTCCCAAGAGGGAGACATAGACCGCCTTTTTGCCCTCTGCCTTTATTTCCCCTCGCCCCTCTTGGCAGTACACCACTAGTATTCTCATGGTACCCTCTCTATCACGACCCCACTTCTCCTTCTCATGCTGAAGGGTTAGATGGGAGGGAAAGGGCTAGTCTCCTGTTTCAGGAAACAGCACAAAACCCTTCAAGGACTCCAGATTGACAGTTTCTGAAAACAGACAGAACACCATTGTAACTATCACATAGCTGGTGATGGTCAGTTTCCTCTCCAAGGGCCAGAGTGTCAAGGGTCCTACTGGACCCCATAGGTTTTGACCTGCCTTGTGACTGTGAGGTCAACTATGATTCAAGGTCAAGATCAGGTAGCAGAGGGTAAGATTGTTTGAGGGGGCCTTCTGCACAGAGAGTACATGGCTTCTTTTGTCCTGAGTGACATGTGAGATTCAGGGGAAGGGGAGGCTCTGGAGAAGATCCTCTTAGGCTCCTCTTGAATCACAGGACAGGGAGTGGGACTCTCATCCTGCTGCCTGCCTGCACGTGATGGAACGGGCCCAGTGACCTGGTGTTTTCCTAAAAAGCGCACAGCTCCATCTGGAGTTTTCTAGATAGCCCCAGTATTTACATGTGTTCAGGTAAGGAGGGAGGGGCAGGACTCATGGGTGGCATGAGTTTACATGTGAGATGTCAGTTGTGTGCATTCCTAGAATCCACAAAACAACAAGTTTCACCAAAAAAAAAAAAAAAACTGAATAGATCACAGTCCTAAAAGTAATGCACAAACTCCCAGAGGATAGGAGTCTAAAGGAGTTGTTTGATGGTGACTTCTTAGATCCAGTGGCATAGGCACAAGCCATGAGAAAATGGGTTGGCACTGGACTTCATTAAGACAGAGTGAGGATGGCTGAAGGAGGTGTGGGTACAGAATGGCCACTGATCTAGTCAGGTCTAGTCTGGAAGGGTCAGGGAGTGAGCAGAGCTCTGAGGGAAGTCTTAGCAGATAGCATGGGGATAGATGACAGGCAGCACCCTGGTGGTGCCAAGACAGAGGGTGTGCATTGCCAGGCTAGAAACAGCTCTCACATGACCTGCCTACAGCATGCACATGTGGTTTTCAAGTAGTGGGCAGTGCCTAGGACCCTCAGCAGCAGGAGCCCAGCAAAGGCTGGCCCGTAGTGTGTTCTCTTACCAGCAGCTCATTTAGCAGCTGTTCCATGCAGTGCTGGCAGTTCTGGGAGTAAATGAGCAACAGTAAGAGTTGCAGAAAAGAGAAGAAAGTGCAGCCAGTGATAACTCTGTACACTGTGGGTCACCACGTCCAGCTCCAGCCTACAGTACTAAGGTTCTCTGTAGAAAAGAGGAGAGCTTGAGCGTGGAGACAGGTAGGTTTACTAATCTGCTGGGTGGGCACAGGCCCTAGGTGACTGGAGAACTGGAGGCAGAGAGAACAGCCAGAGCCCCTAGGAACTAGAACTCAGGAGACAGCAGTTTCTATGTGAGAGGGCAGACACAAACTCTTGGCCTTGGGATGGTAGAGTTATGTATAGACTGTAGAGGGCTCTGAACATCCACTAAGGGTTCTCATCTATAACAGGAAGCAGGAATCAGTGAGGAGCTGGGGACTGCCTTGCAGTCTGATGATCTGCCACCCTGCTGGTAGCAGAACAGTAAATCTAGAAGCCAGGGAAGTCTTGAGGAATGTGGGCCCCGAATCTAGGTGGCCAGAACAGTCAGAGCAGAGGTTTTTCTGAGATTCGGGATCTGAATAGCTCCAATACAATCCCACTCTGCACCATTTAGGCCTCTGAGACACTTCCTTCATACTGTCACCTGTCCAGGGACAGCTTAGGGACAAATCCTATGAAAGCAGTTGTTTTAGGGTTTTACTGCTGTGAACAGACACCACAACCAAGGCAACTATTATAAGGACAACATTTAATTGGGGCTGGCTTACACGTTCAGAGGTTCAGTCCATTATCATCAAGATGTAAACACAGCAGGCATGATACAGAAAGAGCCGAGAATTCTACATCTTCTAGCAGAATACAAGCTTCCAGGCAGCTAGAACAAGGGTCTTAAGCCATGCCCACAGTGACACACCTACTCCAACAAGACCACACCTACTCCAGCAAGGCCACACCTCCAAATAGTGCCACTCTCTGGGCACTATATACACATGACAGTGGTGCTGTTCTTCAGTTACAGACCAGACTACCTCAGAGTCTATACAGGTTCAACTGCTTTGGCTGCTGTGGTTGGGATGGGGGACTCTACTTCGCGCTTTCATGGCTCCCTCAAGGCTGAGGTAGGCTTGGTCTCTTCACCAGGGTACTTTTACTAGTACATAGAGCCAGTATCCACACATACCACATTCATAGGTGGGTGCATTACTTAGATGGAGGGCACATCATAGAAAACAAGAACTGGTGTCTTTGGGTCTAGAATGGTGCAGGTACTAGTGATGAGCTGGGAAGACAGAAAGGAACAGAATAGACAATCTGAGCATGCATCATTTCCTGTTGTTACAAACAATCACGTGAATTCTAGAAACACAGTTTAATGTGGGACTCAGAGTTTCACAGGACCATTAGGAGAGATGCAAGACAGGAAGTCAAGGGAGATAATAGGTCACAGGTCAGGAGGGGTGGCAACCCAGAAGACCTCAGCCTCGAGCATTGAAGCCAGTAGCTCTTGGGGAATGTGCCAGATATCTCAAAATTCTCTGAGCTCAACCAGTCTGCATGTCTATAATCCAATTGTATGGCTCCCAAGAGCCCTCAAAACCACTGGGTCAGCTTCAGGGTACCAGGCTATGGCCCTTAAGAGTAGGCTTTTCCCTGCTGCTAGAGTCAGCTTTAGGCTGTTGGGCCAGAGCCCTGAAAAGTGGGGCTCTTCTCTACTGTGGTCCAGGCCTTGCAGTATTTCTCTGCCTAGCAGATACTGGGAACTTCTGGCCAGGAGCTTGGCTCTGGGGTTGAAGTGGGCCTACCTGCTGGGTACCAGTCCCTATCGGGTCCCATTCCATCATACAGAGGTCGTTCTGTGTAAATGAGCTAAGCTGTCTTAGACCTAGGGTTTCCTCACTAATCAGCCAGTGCCAATGGTTTACCTCTTTCCATAGTTCTACAAGAGCCATGCTTCCATGGCTTCTTGTGGTAGAGTATCAGCATCTGCAAGTCAGCCAACCTAAAGAACATGACCTCCATCCAAAACACCAAGGCTCCCTCTACATCAGGGCTCCCAATGCCCTGTACTTCCAACAACATTCCTACCACTTGGCTTCCTTTAGAATAGACTTCAAACATGAGAGCAGTTAATGTGTGACAGCCAGTGTGAGCTGCTCCACAGGAGCCATGGCCACTACTGGTGTCCTGTATTAGGACTTCAAAACCATATACTACATGCACCCCTGGGTTCTTGCAACATAAGCTGGCCAAATACGCTGGTCTCTGTGGAGGACAGCACATCCTCCTGTAGCCCTGGTGCATCTCCCAACAGTGACAAGGAAAAGTTCTGGCATGTTTTCCATGTGCCCTGAGAGGTACTGTCCAGAAAGCTAACCCCAGACTGCATCATGGAGAAGCCCAGATGCCACCCTAAGAATGCCTCTGGATGTCTGACTTTAGAGTAGGTGGACAATATCTACTCTAGAAGTTGCCACATTTCCTGGGGGGGTGGGGGGAGGCAGGAGTAGAGGGACTAGGCACAAGACTAAAGTTCTGTCTTCACCCTGTCACACTCAGCATTATTCAGCAAACACAGTTTCCAGATCTGTACTGGGACTTTCTCACTGAGAACCTCAGGTTTGTAGAAGAGACAGAGAAGGACAGAAATTTCTTGACCTGAGCATAGCTGGCTTTGCCTTGGGTTTTAAGCTTGTCACTAGGACTAAAGCAGACCTCAAGAACCAGGCCCACATGGCTGGCACAGACCTTCAGAGTAGCAGTATGACCTTAGTTAGAGAGATAGCTCTAGTTAGTGTCAGAGGGCTGAGTTATAGAAATAGACCAGATTAGAGTGTGATGAACCAGCCAAGATGGACAGTTTTTCCAGGTGGCAAATGACCAAGGTTCCAGAGAGAAAGGAAGGGCCCTTCCCTGAGGAGGCCAGAAAAAGGCACCTGGTCCCCTGAAACTGTTGCAGGTGGTTGTGAGAAGCATTGTGAGTGCTGAAAAGCAAACTCAGGCCCTCTGGAAGAGCAGTAAGCTCTCTTAGCCTCTGAAACATCTCTTCAGCCCCAACTGAGGGCCCTTCCTATTTATGCCCGAGAGCCTCAGACCACAGCTACAGAGACTACTGTGGGGCATCTATCCCAGTATAGTCACCCTCAGACATTGAAGACCACAGTAACCTGATGCTCCCCTCCGTATCCCTGAGACTCTGAAAGGGCCCTGCTGTTTCACACATTTCAGGGGGTGGTGTACAAGTACACATAGAGTCCCTCCTTCTCATCCCACTTAGCCCTGTGCCTCTTACCAGGCTATAGTTCTTGGAGGGATAGGCTTCGGAAGACCAGACTGACAATGATCCCGAGTGGCATGTTAATCAATAGTGGATCCCTGGGTCCCATTTACCCAGGTTGAGTGGCACATGATCAATAGCAGCCAGTTAACCCAGTCCCTTGCACCCTGCCTGTCTGAATAGTGCCTGCGCCCTGGCCACAGGATGGAACAGAAGACACTTTGGAACAGCTGGGCAAGACGTGACGGAGATGAATGGCTAGTGCATGTAGAATCTCGTTGCTGCTGCTATAATAAAAAGCCTGCTCCAAGGTCCCCACCAATGTTTCCTTGAAATTAAATATGAGGAGGACAGATAATAGCCAGATTCCATACCAGGCCAATATTATCAGATTGATGTCAGCAGTGATAATAGGAGAAGGATAAGTTGGTGAGATTCCATTTATTAAATAAAGTGAGAGAGACAAAGGACGGGAGCTGCATTGTGAGCATGTATATGGTGAGCACCACATGAGAGGCAGCTGGGGAAGGAGTCCCACCCTGGATTTGCTGCAGGAACTCCGCAGCGGAAGGTGCTATCCCCATAGTGACACTGGCATGGGAGCAGGGAAGATCCTACCCCTCTGGCCTCCTATGTCTCCTTGTCATGTTCCTTGGTTTACCACAAACTTTGCCTTTCCTTGTATGGAGCCTTCCCTACAACACCCCTTTCCTAGTGGATCAGCAATTTTCCAGGCCATTGAGAAGCTCTGAATACCTTGTGGTATACTCCTGTGTTTTATTTCTTTCCTGTACCCCTGATTGTCTCTTCTTTTGAATTTTGTGGCATTGTTTAAAAGTTAAGTGGCTTAAAGACACGGGCTGTGGAAATGGACACCCAGGAGTGCTACTTATGTTATTGGCTTACTCAGCCTACCTTCTTGTAGAACCCAGGCCATCAGCCCAGGGATGGCACCACCTCCAGTGAGCTGGGCCCTTTCATATCAATCATCAATCAAGAAAATGTATAACAGGTTTGTCCACAGTGGGGGCATTTTCTCGATTACAATCCCTGCTTCCAAAACGACTCTAGCTTGTGTCAAGTTGACATAAAACTAGTGAGGACGCTGCCTCACAAGGTTGAAGTCAGAGACATTGCTGAGTCTGGCATCCATCCTGGTACATGCACAGTAGCTGTTTGGTAGCCCAGAAGCTGATGCTGAGGAAGTTCTGGGCCTTGGTACCCTGCTGCCATCCTCCACTCCACCACTTTCACACCACCTCTTGTGTTTTGTTGTGCTGCCACTCAAGGCCACCAAAGGATCCCATATTATCCCAGCTTAGAGACTGAGAGTCCGAGTGCAAGGTGTGTGCAGCTCCTGGACGAGGCCAGGAAGAGCTGCAGATGCTCCTGGTAACCCCGCTCTCCTCGACTGATAAAGTGTAGTGAAGCCTTCACCTCTGTCCTCAGAGCATAAATGTCTCATGTGTTTTCTCTGTCCTTTTTCTTCTCATGAGAGTGTGAACCAAGTTACCACTGGGTTTGGTTCATTCTACTTCTCTGTTACTTGTCTTTGCTAAGTGTATCCATAGCCACACTGTTCAAATATGGTCGTGTTCCAAGGCCCAGGAAGGATGTGAACAGTGAAGGAAATTCCAAGCCTCTGGCTTCTAGGTGTGCTTATTCCTGATCCCCTTTGGGCACCAGTTTCTATCTTGGCAGATATGTGGGATCCAGATTGATGTAAGCTAAGCAGAAATATAGATGTACACTTCGGAAACGAAAATCTGACTGGCTTCTGGTATGTTAAGGCGATGTGTGATCTGGGTGAGGGCTGTGGCACTGGCGACCTGACTCTTGAGCCATCTGCTATAAGACTTTGCATTTACTGAGTGTGCCCTCGTCAGCTGAGCAGGACTTCTACAATAACCTAAGCTGACACCCTTTCACAAGATTCTTCTTATCCCTTGGAGCTGTTTTGTAACACTCAGTAAAACAGGTCACCTTGAATGGGGTAAAGCCACCCAATACCTGCTTCCAAATGCTTTGACCTGACTAGCCCTACCCTACTTCAGAGAAAGATTCACTTCAGGAGCTGTGCCTCTCCTCAGATTCTTCTGTGTACAGCAGATAAAACTGTTGACATTTGCCTGCCTGTGTGCATTCCTACTGTGCTGAACTCCCTGTGGAAAGGACTGTGGCCTCAGCACTAGCAATGCTGTGCAAGAGTTAGATTACACACAGCCCAGTTTCTCCCTGCCTAGGAACCCACTATGTCTTCTCTGAAGTTTTTTCTCCACTCCCAGGCCCTCTTATTGGAGGGCAGTCATCAGTGAGGTGGGCAGCCCTAGGGGCCATGAGAAAAGAGGCTAGTGATGAGGCTACTCCTCTCCTCTCCTGCGGCTCAGTCCCTATCAGCAGCTCTGTTGTGCATGTATGGAGTGGAATGAGAATCAGAGCTCACACTGGGCCCAGGAGCCTGCCAGGGTGCTTTCTCAATAAGGACAGTAAGCCTCATACCACTTAGAGCTGAGGTAGTAGCCTCAGACCATGGTTATGCAGGGTTAACTCTGTAACTCTGTGCAGGGAGGACGCCTGCACCTTCCCAGGTATGAGACACAGAACAGAGCCAGGAGGGGAGCCAGTGGGATGGGGAGTACAAGCTAGGACTTGGGGTGATGAGGGACCACAGAGCAGTGCTCATAGAGAGCACTTGTCTGAGACAAGAAGCCACTGAGAACTGTGTCTTCCAAGGCCATACAGCTCCAAAAGGCCCATGACTAGACAAGCTCTTGGGAAGTTACAAAGGAGGTGATGCCTCCACAGTACACACAGAGCCTCTGTGCATCAGGTAGAACCTGGCAAGGGGGCCTCCAAAGGATCAGGAGAAAGGCAGCTCTCCTTCATGTATCTGAAGATGTGATGTAAATGCAGAGGCAAAGACCCAGATGACTTCACTGGAGCTTGCTGGGAGGAAGCCCCCTTGAGCAGCATTGGGCACAACTATGAGATTTGGGGGGGGAGGCTTCTACCCTATACGTGGGTTTTCTCACCTGTGGCCTGGCAGCTTGCCACAGCATTCCAGCCACCCTGCCCTGCAAACCTTCTATCTTGTTCAGACTCTTTTTGTCCCAATTGGCTCTTATTGTCCCAGCTAAATATGGGTTCCTCACTCCTTCACTGGCACATGTCTTAGGGTTAGACCTGTGACCAAGCACAGAAAGGTGAACTGGGTGAGTGGGGTTTCTAGGAAGAGTCGGGCCTGATTAAATGAGTCACCAAGCCTAAAGAGGAGATACTCCATGATGGCTGTGGTCCAGGAAGAAGGATGGACCCCAGGCAGCATCATGAAGCAAATGGCAGTGGTCAAAGTGCCCATTCTGACCCCTGGGGCGGGCATGAGACATTGCAGACTTACCTCCTAAGCCCCTGATTACCTTGCTGCTGACTCTTCTTAACTGAAGGCTTCCACTTGGTTGAATTATCCTGATAACAGCACTCTCCCTCTGGTGTCTGCTGCATGGCTGACACTCTCAATTCAGAGGTGCCGGGCAGGAGAGCAGCAAGCTGGCCTGGAACACAGCTTGCAGAATACCCATCCTTCTTATTGCCAAAGAATGTGAGGAATGGCTCACTGCAGCTTTATAACTGTCAGGTGTCACTGCAAGTTCACCACAGCTGTTACAAACGCTGATGGGTAGATGGTGCCACCACAGTGTCAATAAATATACCCTCCCCATACACTGGCTAGGTGATGTAACTTCTCTATGCCACAGTTTTCTCATGTGGGAGAAAGAGGCAGGGAAAAATAAATAACATGTACCACATAGAGCAGGGAGAGGTGATGGGGGCATGTTTTCACCAGAGTGCTGCTGTGTGAGCTGCTGGGGTGGGGCATGAGAGAGTAAGTGTGCACAGGACCCTGAGTAAAGGTGTTAAAAGATGAGTGTGAGAGAATGGGTGCCAGGAGTGTGTAGATGTGGGAGGGGTATGAGTGAGTGCATGTGAGTGGAGGACTCTGGGATCATAGGAGAATGGGTGTGTGATGGAATGTGGGAGTGTGTAAAGTACATGAGAGTATGTGTGGCTATGTGTGTGTGAGTTGTGGGAACACTGGATATGAGACAGTGAGGGAAGAGAGCTTATGTGGTACAAAAAGGCATCTGGTAGTAGTCCTGTCAAAGGTGGCCCCAGGGAGCCGGGAGGGACACCTGTAACTGTGTAACCTGTTGTTTACTTCTTTATCACTTGTTTTGCATCAGAATTGTAGAAAGTCAGCATCTTCGTTTGTTGTAGATTCTGAAACTATTTTGATAAAGAAAGAAAAGATAGTAAAATGCCTCAAAACATTACTACTACAACTATCTCTAAGAAGTGTATTTTTGTTTTATCTTTTGGACATCTCTGTAGGGTTTCTGCATCACAGTAGTAAAAGTAGAACAAGGGTTTGGGGGGAAATGGCATTCCTGTCACATGGCTGTGGCATCAGGTCAACAATGCACAGAGCCTTGAACAGAGCCTGACCCAGCCAGCTGGGAGATTGTCAGGGGCTGCATCCTGCAACTGAGGTCCTACCACCATGCCCCTCACCCTTCCTGGTTATACTGGGGGCTCATGGCAGCAACCAGTCAGCATACAGCCCTATACCCCAGTCCATTCAGTATTGGCCACTGGCCATAGGACCAGACCCTGCAGCTCCTCACTTGTGGAGTAAGCTGGCACATGGATAGACATCCGGAGCTTATCTAGTGTCTTTCTGGATGGTGAGTGTGAGTTCTTGCCTCTCATGCCTTCTAATACCAGCCATCTGCTCTTATCGTCCCCCAGGCCCCGCAGAGTGGAGCCTGTGTGCTCTGGCCTACAAGCTCAGATCCTCCGCTGCTACCGTGACCATCTGCATGAGGTGCTTCTGTGCTCAGACCTGGTCAAGGCATACCAGGACTGTGTGAGCACAGCCCGCAAGGTGAGGCTACCTGCCACAGTGTGTAAGCATGAGACATCTATGCCTGGGCCCCTGCATTTAGATGGCTCATCCCCCACCTAGCTCAGAGCCATTTCTTACCACTTTGGGGATCCCAGACACGTCCATGGGAGCAGTATCCCCTGTGCTGCTCTACCTGGTTAAACTTATGAAGTCTGTCCACCTTCTTGGAGCAAGTGACAAACTTCTCATCTTTCAGCAGAGGGGCTGAAAGAAGGACTACCCAGTTATACCCCCAGTCTTCCTTGACAGAAACAGCACTAAGCCTTCCACCTTGTATCGGTGCCCCATTAGTGTATCCCACCAGTGTACCTTCATTGCACTGAGTGAAAACCTGGAAAAGGTGGTGCTGATGATGTTGGACAGACTGTAGGAAGTTCCAATGTGCCTCTGTCACTACACATGCCTAAAAGAGGCTTGGAATCTTCCAGCCTCAGCTTCTCCTTCCTGGCCCTACACCTAATGCTCCTGGAGACATCAGTGTCACCTCTATACCATGCATGTAGTCTGGCACAGTATGAGCCTCAGCACCAGGCTCACAGGGCACCCTGTAACTGAGATGCCCTTACTAGAAAAACTTGGTGCCCTCTGCCAGATGCACAGAACATGGTCCCTGGCAGAGGTGAGATAGGAGTGAAGAATCCTTAGGAAAAAATTGTTTCTAAAAGCAGTTAGATGACAGAGGCATTCCTGGGCCAGCTCAGGACACCTGAGGGCTTTCCTCCAGGTACAGAGCTTTATACCTGCCTGGAGGTATGTAGAGCTCCCTAGAGCAGGAACCTGATTGCACAGTTGCATTCTTCCAGTGTCTCTCTCAGAAAATCCCTAGTTGTTAAACGAGAGAACAGGGAAGGCCTTGCCTAGGCAGAATAGAAGTGGGCAAGGCTGTACTAGGCCAGGGTGGGGCTTAGTTATACCACTGTAAGAACAGAGAAGGGAGCTGAGCCTCTGGGGATAAAGAAGTGGTGCTGGCTATTATTGCTGCAGAATGTGTTAAAGTAAGAGCCTGTGTCCTGCTGGGCTATGGGGAGAGACCCAGTATAGGTCTCAGGCCAGCTAACTGACTAGTAACCAGTTATGCTGCAGGGAAATAGCCACTGTCCAGTGCAGTCTACAGGAGCCTGGAAAGCATGGAGCTGAGGTCTCTTGCAGCCCGGGCCTGGGCCATCTCTGGGGAAGAAGAGGGCTCAGCTGAACTCTGGCTGTTCTCTTTGAAGGGCTGAGGAGCAGCTTCCTTCCTGGAGCCTTGAAGAAGGGATGGATCATGGGACCACAGACCATGGCCCCCATGCCCTGCAGTCTCTAACTGAGCACCCATATGCCTCTGAGTGTGGGGCTGCCATGCTCAGGAAACAGTATGTGCTACTGATTGAAAACAAATAAAGCAGATGTCTTTGTTTGCAGTCATTCATTCATTGGCACCCAGTCACTTCTGTTGACTCTGTGTCCAGCCGTCTGTTGGTCACCAATGACACAGAGCCTCACAGGACAGACTGCTTCTCCGGGGGAGTATTAGGCCTGGCAGGGGATAGCATGTAAACCCATAACTACATGGCCACACAAAAGCTACCGTGGAGCAAATATGAGAGGAAAGAAGGGAAGTGGTGTTTTCTTGGGATGGTGCCAGCATCCAGAAGGACCTTCTGTTTGCTCTCAGGAAGGCTGGTGGGTAATTGCAGGACAGAGCAGAGCCATGACGAGTGGGCCCCAGGTAGGGAGGAGCAAGGTGCTCTGTAGCTAAGGGAACAGTGGGCATGAGAAGAAAAGGAAGTTGGGGAAGGGGCATCCTGGCTGTGAAAGCCAGGCCTTGAGCAGAGGCAGTGCTGTTCAGGCACCCAGAGCCATGTCATTCTCTCACAGGAGGGGCAGACTGAGGTAGGGCCTAGCCAGAGAGCCCTGTGGTCTGCACTGCCCAGAAAGATGAAGCTACCCTGCTCTCCTCGGCCAGAGCAGGTGTCTGAATAGGAGATAAGAAAGGATGGACAGTTTTCAAGGCTCTGATACAGTGCAGGTGGCAACACTGGTTCAAGTGTGAGGACTGAGATGAACAGGTCTAAATACCGACCTGCCACTGCTCAACCTTCTTCTCTCTGACAGCACACCAAACACCAGGACCACCCTGTGGCTTGCATTATGTCCTATTCTGAAGGGTTTGGATGGAGCTTGGGGTTCTCTGGCCTCTCTGCTGGTAACCTTGTATTTCCCATTCAGGTTTGCTCGGGGAGTCCCTGCACCATCTAGAGCTGAGTGCCCCACACTCAGGCTTAGCAGCTGATCCCTGTACTTCTCCCTTGAAGCCCAAGGGAAAATTAATGTTTGGGAGATACTCACAGTCTAGCCAGGTTTGCCTGATGGTCTTATTTAGCCACACTGTGGGAGCAGTGGTCAAGAAAGGCAGCCACAGCATCCTCTCTCAGTGTTCTGGATGAGTGCCTCACAATGTGTAGGGAAGCTAAAGGGTGCCCTAGCCTGAGCCCTGCAGGGAAGAAAAAACTTGCTGGGATAAGAGAGGTCACAGGTCACATGGCTTAATCACCTTAAGTGATACCAGAGCAGTCCTCTATCTAGGAACAATGATCCTTTCAGACCCTCCCCCAGAGACCTGGCTATTCAACATTGTCTTGGAAATCCCACAGCAGCAACTTGCAGACATCCTTCCTACTTTGTAAGCTTAGTCGGGTTCCAGGGCTGGGCATCAGACACTGCCAGGTGTGTGAGCACCTGGGAACTAGACTGCACAGTCCTCTGCCAGCTCACTCTGCTGGGAAGCAGGCCTCCCCCAGACCTGGCATAAATGGCAGCATATATGTGGCTTTCAGCACTGCTGAGCAGAGCTTCTATCCTGCTCTCTTTCAGCTTCCCTGTACCTTGCTTGTATCTGCAGACACTGGCAGGTCAACAGGCAGCCACTGACCCTAGGATCTCCCTCTCACTCCCCTGCCCAGCAACTGCCAGAATATATAGCTTTCTCTAAGTGTCCCTCTGCAGGCTAGGACTGGTCTTGGGCTCAAGCCAGCTGAGCAGGAGCCGTACAGATCCATACTCCCTCACCCCTGGCCTACAGCCTCTAGTTTAAGTGCACTGGTGGCACTGCTGGCTGCTTGAGGCGGAGAGGGAGGGCTGTCTTGGCCCGGGAGCTCTGTGGAACCATATTCTTCTCTGGGAATGGCAACACTGACCCAGCCTCAGCTGGGGTCTGTCTAAAGAGACCCTGGGGGCTGGAAGACAGAAGCAGCTTGTCAAGGCATCTCACTGACAACAGGTGGCTATGAGGCTTATCCAAACTACAAAGCCTAGAAGGTCTTAGAACCAAAAAGCAGAGCTCAGAAGAAGCTGACTTGGATAGCCTGGGGAACTCCAGTCTCTAGCAAAGGTCAGGACAGTATAGGTACAGGTCCTTGGGCTATATAGTGTTCTGCAGGCTGCCTGACCCTCCCTGTGCCCTTTATCCAAAGTCTCAGCCTAGCTGCCTGACCACCTGACTGACTGGTGGCCACAGAATCACAGCAGGGAGGAAGATCTTCATTGGTTTTCACTTGTCATTCTAAAGCTGGGAGATGCCTCCTCCTATGAAATGATGAGTGTCTACAGCCAAACAAAGGAGGCTGACTTCCTAAAAAGTGCTGGGGAAAGCAGAAAGCCAACACAGGAGACTAGCCATTTCAGTTGTTCCCCTTAGAGAAAGCACAGAGGGGGGCAGTGCAGTGAAATTTCCCTTGTGATTGGCCACTGTAGGGGCTCCTGTTCTTGAAAAACTGACCCATTTCGGAGTTCAGCTTGAGGACTTAGAACCCAGCAGGAGTAGCTTCATTCTAGAATGGTCTCGTCTACTAGGGCCCTAGAGAGGCTAATCTGAAAGATAGCCATCTGTTAGCTGTAACAGTGCTCTTAGCCTGGGCCTCCCAGCATAGTATCTCTCCACACAGGACACAGCACACCACACACACACACACACACACACACACACACACACATACCACATCACCTTTCAGCCTTTCCTTAGCTGGTGCTTAGTCCTAAGAACAGGTTGTAGTGTTCAAACTGCAAGTGGGCCTGGCACTCCCCTACTACCTCCCTAGAATTCAAGGCACACACGCACACACCCCCTCAGCCTCTACCTTCCCTTCCCATTGTACCACAAGCACCCGTCATGGCAACAGAACTTAAGGGAAAACTTTCCATGAAGCCTCTGCCTCACCTCCCAGCACCACCCTGACAAAGCTAGCCCATCCAGACCAAGCTGTTGGGCTGAGGAGGGGCTACAAAGATGAGGCAGCACCATCTCCCACAGGTACCCAAGGACCACTTCGACTCAGCTTTGGTCAGGTCAGAGATGCTAGTGCTAGGAGAGGAAGATTCCTGAGCCTACCTAGGCCAGACCCAGCTGAGATTTGAATGGTCATCTCAACTAGGCATCCTACCCACCCTTAGAGGGGGGCCCAATGCTGAATAGGTCCCATGTCCCCATCCCAACCTTGGTACTCCAAAAGAATGAGGGTGTGTTAGCTGACTCCAACAGATTCCCTGTCTCTGCTTGTTCCCCTGGGTAGGATTGGGCAAGGGAGGAATGGATGACTTTTCACTGCACTTTTCTCTTCCTGGGCCACAGAGGTTGCATACGCATGGTATATACATACACATGATATATGAGTGTGCAAGTGTGGGTGTGCACATATGTCCATAGAGGAGTGGGAATTCTGTGGTTGTATATGTCTGGATGTCTCTGGTGTGTGTGTTCTCCTGTGTATACTTTTGTGTGCCTAGGTCTTTTGTCTTCTGTACACAGATGGCCAGCCTCCCTCAGCACACCTGCTGATATAGGCTTGATCTAGGCTTTCCCCAGCCTGGACCTCATCCCGTTTCCATGCCTTCCCTGATGCCTAAAGCAAGCTTTCCTTTAGGAAGTTGTGGGGGGAGGGAGGGGAAGGGGGGAGAAAGAGAGAGAGAGTGAGAAGGGGGAGGGAGGAGAGAGAGAGAGAGAGAGAGAGAGAGAGAGAGAGAGAGAGAGAGAGAGAGAAGACAGTGCATTGGTGTGTTCCTGTGTATGTACGTTGGTACACCCAGAACCTTGCCTGGAGGAGGGGTATGTTAGACAGCGTGCACTTCAGGAATGTCCTGGAGCAATGCTGGTAATTCCTGCTGCTGGGGAACAATGTGATTTGTCATTCTCAGTGCAACCAGAAAAGTAGAGAAAGCCATGATTATTGAGGCCAGAGGGAACAGAAGGAGACAGGAACAGAAAGCTCAGCTGGGTGTTATGATGAACTCTAGGTGAGCAGCAGCAGGAAGCTCCGGCCCACCAGGGCTAGAGTCACAAGGAGAAAGG
Organism: Mastomys coucha; assembly: GCF_008632895.1. NCBI lineage: Eukaryota > Metazoa > Chordata > Mammalia > Rodentia > Muridae > Mastomys > Mastomys coucha. The sequence continues at coordinate 82,982,702 of NW_022196903.1, read as the reverse complement.
ACTGTTGGCACCAGGGGGGTGCCAAGGGGGTTTGAGGCACAGCTACAGAGGAAGGGCTGCCCAGAGAGGAGAAAGGACTGTCCCCTGTTTAGTCTGCTTCATCCCATCACCCATCATCATTGAGCCTTCCAGAGCTGGACACAGCAGGGAGCCAGAGGCTCAGGCAGCTGAGGGAAATGCAGCAGCCCCTGCTGAGAGGGAAGGGTCTGAGTAGGGCGCAGCTGCTCACCGCTCTGTGGTAGCATGTGTGCCTGTGCCTAGATAGCCATGAGCAGTGGGTGTCAGTGTAGGGATGGACATGGGCCTGTATGATTTATGCCCTATCTCAGCAGGTAGTGGACAGCTGGCAGAGAATGATACCAACAGCCAAATCTAGCCCTTAGCAGACTTTAAACAGGAACCAGAACAGTGTGCATGTTTAAAGCCTTACACAGCAATATGGCATAGTTACTGCTATAATCATCTCATAGATAAGGACAGTATGGTGTAGAGAATGTGAGTAACTTGACAAAGAGTACACAGGAAGATCCAAAGACAGGACTCAGAGCAGCCTGGCCTTCAATCCCTACCCTCAAACTAACACTGCACCACCTATTGGAGGTGGGCCCTGGCTGTGTCTGGGACAGAGCTACCCTTAACCTGCTCCTGAAATGCCCTTGCCTGTTCCTGACTACCCAAACAGCAACCTTGACACAAGTTCAGTGTTGGCTGTAGAGGCTATATGATGACAACCCATTCCTCCTTACATGACATTACTGTCCATGACAATGAGTCAGTATCAGCAGCCAGGTGGCCTTGAAACTCTTGAAAATTGTCCTCCATTGTCACCATAGGCAGACACCCAGTTAGTGCAGGGGACTGCAAGAGGATAAGAGTACCCAGTACAAAGCAGGGCAGTCACTGTGACTTCCTGGAGGTGCTGGCTGGGTGAATGCATCAAACTTTGGTTTTTTGATTTTGTTTTTTGTTTGTTTTTGGGTTTTGTTTTGTTTTTCAAGACAGGGTTTCTCTGTGTAGCCCTGGCTGTCCTGGAACTCACTCTGTAGACCAGGCTGCCTTGAACTCAGAAATCCACCTGCCTCTGCCTCCCAAGTGCTGGGATTAAAGGTGTGCACCACCACTGCCCAGCTCAAACTTTGTTTTTTAAAATGCAGAATCCCGGGGCTGAAGAGATGGTGCAGTGGTTAAGAGCACTGGGTGCTCTTCCAAAGGATTTGGGTTTGATTTCCACCACCCACATGGTGGCTCAAAACCTCTGTAATTTCAGTCTCCAGACCAGACATCCACTAGCCTCCACTGACACCAGGCATACAGAATAGTGCAGAGGCCTATGTGGATGCTAAACGCCCATGTATAATTAAGTAAACGTAGTCTCACAGAGCATAGTGGTGCATATCTGTAAACCTGGCTACTCAGAAGGCTTACGGGAGGACTGCAAGTTTGAGACCAACCTGGACAACTTAATTTACAAGACCCTGACTCTAAAATAAAATATTCCCAAGGGCTGAGAATGTAGCTCAGTGGTAGAGTTGCCTAGTAGCCAGGTTCTGGGTCCATTGCCCCAGACTAAAAACAGAGTTTCGAAGTTCACAAAAAGCAAGCAAGCAAAAGCTTTCTGTGTACTGTTTACAGAAGATATCACTCTAGTTCTAGGGGCACAAGATGACTGGGAAAAAGGGGGTGGGTGTAGAAAAAGAGATAGCTGCAGCTGCCTCCTGGAGAACAGAGGAGGCTGCAGTCTGAGACAGGATGCTTCCAGACTGAGCCTTGCAAGCAGTAAGGGGACATTTGGAACAACAGAGTGAGAGTTCACAGGAGCTATATACACATTTCACTAAAGCTGCAACAACAGGGAGACAGTTCACAGGAGCCTTACACACCTTACACTAAAGCTGCAAAATATACAAGGTCAAATTTGCAGAATGGACTGAATAAGCCAACACTTCACTTACAGATTTAGGATTTGCATGGCTCATGTCCAGTGGTTGTCAGAACTGGTGCTAGACGTGTGTGTGTGTGTGTGTGTGTGTGTATGTGTATGTGTGTGTATGGGGGCTTAGTTTTAGTTTTCACATGGATGTATAACATTGATTCATCTGCTCAGGCCAAGTTGGAAAGGTCTGACAGACAAGCCCAAGCCAGCTCTTCCATCGGCTATGAGCAGCTCTTGTACCATCTACCTTTTCTCTTTATATGTACCCATACAACCTGCCAGTGGAAGGAGCCATGACCCCACCTGGTTCCTCCAAGACCACTGTGGGCTGCTGGTAGGCTTACACTGAGTTCTTCCTCCAGGAAGGACAAGCTGAGGACCGACCGGATCCTGCATCTGATGGGGAGTGACTCAGGCTGGCTCTTGTGCTCAGCATGGAGTATCTTAAAAAGTGGTTCTTGCAGGGTTGGGCAAGGCCCATGGAGACTCTGGTAGCCCTGCTTCTCCCTCTGCCTCTACTGCCTGCTCTTTGCCAGCACAAGTTTCTCTACAAACATCCTACAGGCTCCTTACTTCCATATTGCTACACAGAGGATGAGTGTCCTAGTATAATCACTATGTCCTGAGTACTCTCAAGGAAGGGTCATACCCAGTCTATTTTTTCATGTGGTCAGAGTCCAGCAAGAGAGATGGGTTTCCAGTGTCAGGGTTTTCCAGTGTCGGTTTCCAGTGTCAGGGTTTTCCAGTGTCAGTTTCCAGTGTCGGTTTCCAGTGTCGGGGTTTTCCAGTGTCGGTTTCCAGTGTCGGGGTTTTCCAGTGTCAGTTTCCAGTGTCAGGGTTTTCCAGTGTCAGTTTCCAGTGTCAGGGTTTTCCAGTGTCAGTTTCCAGTGTCAGGGTTTTCCAGTGTCAGTTTCCAGTGTCAGGGTTTTCCAGTGTCGGTTTCCAGTGTCAGGGTTTTCCAGTGTCGGTTTCCAGTGTCGGGGTTTTCCAGTGTCGGTTTCCAGTGTCAGGGTTTTCCAGTGTCGGTTTCCAGTGTCGGGGTTTTCCAGTGTCGGTCCATCAATGGGAAGCTCTGAGAGCTCAGAGCTTGGGTCCTCCAGCTCAAGGATTGAAGTAGAAGGAGGTGGGGATTAGAATGGAAATACTGAAGTCAGAGCTAAACCAGAACTGACTTGGTAAAGTAAGTGCCTGGCAAATGGCAGGAGACAGTCCACATGCCTGTGGGTAAGGGACACAAGACAGTGTGGTCAATCCATAAGCAGAGCCGCTCCAACAAGACTGTGGTACAGAGATGAATGCAAGTCTCTTGGAATTAGAAAGGAAGGAAGGAGGGGGGAGGGGGAGAGGGAGAGAGAGAGGGAGAGAGAGAGAGAACTTACCAGGACACAAAGATGGGTGTCCATCCAGAGAGAAAGGCCAGAGGTTCAGAGCATGTTATCAGCTCTTCCTTGGAAATAAGATGATGTAGAGTATAATTAATACTATTTTCTAATATTCTAAACTGATTTTTTTTTTTTTAGTTAGGGTCTCATATATCCCAGGATGTCTCAAAACTCAACTGTGTAGCTAAGGGGTGGCTTTGAATTTTTTTCCTTAACTTTTTATTGATTTTCTTTGTGAATTTCATATCATGTACCCAAATCCCACTCATCTGTTTATATCCTCGCTCCACCCTTGCACCTTCCCCCTAAAATAAAATAAAAATAAATAAATAAATAAATCTCATCGTGGAAGCTATAGTGTGTCACAGTGTGTCACACAGTGTACCTCTGTCTAAGGTCTACATATCTTTACTTGCAAATGTTCATTGCATTGAGTCATTGGTCTGGTTCAAAGCCTCTGGCTTCTACTACACACTATCAATACTGGATATTGTCCTCTCCAGGACTCCCCTCAGAGATCCTGTTGTTGCCTTGTGTCATGGAGATGTACAGAGCTTTGGATCTACAGAATTGGCCCCTTCACATGGTCCAGCAGTTTATAGATGGGGTAGATATGGCCAACTCAAAGCCCTGGAACTGGGTCTGGGTGATAGTTTAGTTGGTCAACCCACTAGCTCTGATAAACCCACACCACCAAGGAGAGCTCTTTAGCACTGCCTTACCTGGCTCATTCAGTGCCATAGCCAGTGGAGGGCAGGGCCAGCTCTCTCACTTGCCACAGGTGGCAAGGGGCAATGGGGATCGTTGGACCCTATTTGACCCTGGTTTAGGCCTTGAGGGCAAACCCGAGCCTGGCTCAAGTTTTGTAAACTGTCTCAGTCGCTTCCATACTGGAGTGACTCAGCACGACCTGCTTAAGCCTGCCTTTGCCTAGCTACTGCTGACAGAGAGTAACTTTGTTGGCTCCATCAGTCACCCCATACCCTTCGTCAACTTTCCCCTCCCCCTATGTCATGTCACCCCACCTCCTCTCTCAGCCCTTTATAAAGAAAAGATCGATACAATAAAACGAGTTCCTGCTTTGACAGACTCACAGCTCAGGGTAGTTATTCTCCGGAAGGTAAGAGATCCGAGCCTCGACACTCACCATCCTGCTCAGCCCCATGAAGCTCTGCTGGACTGTGTTCTCTCTCTCTCTCACCTGGTTCTGCCAGCAGAGAGCCCGGCAGGGGATGACAGTATCTCTCCCTCACCTATGCCATCACACAGCAAATGAGGGGTGGGACCAGCTCAGCATAGTGCTTGGACATCAACATGGCCTCAAGTAGCAGCCCAAACCAGGGATATCTGCAAGGCCTTTGGTAGGAATGCAGACCTCAGACATCAACACAGTCCCCTGCTGCTATAGTACCAAGGACCAAGACATGGCCTGGTGGCAGCATGGGCCCGGATGTCACCATGGCCTCAAGTGGCAGCACAGAATCCTCATATCTACCTGTTCCTCACTGCCATGGAGTCTCCAGTCTACCTTCCTCCAGTGTATAAGCCTCTCAGCATCACTTTCTCTCCTATCTCTCCACCACACACTCCATCTTTCCCATCTCTCCATTACCTATTCTCTCATTGTAGTGGTGCCTATTACATGTGCCTGGGTGTCATTCTTCCAGCTGCCCCCTGAATTCTTGATTCCCCTGCCTTCCACGTACTGAGATCACAGGCCTTCACTACCAGTTTATGTAATGCTTCAGTATCAAGTCTCCTGCATGCTAGGCATGTGTCTACCAACTGAGCTTTCCCCCAGCCCCAGCAAAGGGCAAATGAGAGGGTGTGGCCCTTGATAGCCTCAGGTCATGAGACAGGCAACATCTTCCCTCTTGTGTATCTGAGCCCCTGGCTCCTGTTACCAAGGCTAGCTTTGCTCCGATCCTGGACAGTTTGAGCCTCCTTGAACAGCAAGGTGCTTCTGCCTTCTAAGCAGAGGCCAGCAGAGAGGCAGGGTCTGGGGTATTAGATCCTTGAGAGAAGACCAGGCAAGAGGCCTTTCTGTACTCACCAGATGCGCATACAGACCGCCTTGGTGTGCATCACAGTCACTCTTAGGCACTGCTGAAGACAGCACAGAGTAAAACCAGGGGAGGGTACCCTTGAGTGTGGAGACCGGTGGGAAGACAGACGATAAAAGGAAGCTAGTAGGGTCATAGAAAGCCTTAGGTGGACTCTGGTTCTTTGACTTTCCCCTCTCCAGGTTCCCAGTGCAGACCCAGGCTAGCCTGCAGTCACCCTAGGTCTGGGGCCAGGAAGACCAAAGCAATTCACTCTGAAGGAAGTACATTCCACCTCACATGAAAACCTGCCTCATTAAATTTAATGTGCTGGTTATTCCTGTTAAATAAACATCAACTAATTATGAAAAACATATTTGCTAAAGTTTGACTATGGAACGTATGAACCAATTACACGGTTATTCAGCCTCAAAACACACGTGGTAATGAGGTGGGTTATAGACTAGCAGCAGGTAGGGATGGCTGAGCCTAGCTCAAAGGAATTCCTCTCCACCCTTTTCTGCTTCCTTCCCAGAGTATAGGAGCCCTGAAGAATACTCATGTCCTGGAGAGTCAGGATCTGGGCATATTGGGATCATATGAAATCACAGTCCTTCAGCATGAGCAACAGACTCTGACCTCCAGCCAACTTAAATAAAAATTCTTATCAGATTGAGTAGTTCAAAAGGGAGCCTCAGGCATAGCTGGATCTAGAGATTAAAATCCATTTATTGAGACCTAGTCTCTTCAGCTGTTTTTCTTTGTTGCCCTTGGGGGTTCCCAACAAAGCCTCAGTTTATCCCAGTGATGTTTCTTTCCCCTGTGCTTTCAGACTGGGATTCAAAATCATGGTTGGTTGGTTGGTTGGTTGATTGGTTGGTTCTGTGTAGCCTTGGCAATCCTGGAACTCACTTGGTAGACCAGGCTGGCCTCAAACTCAGAGATCTGGCTACCTCTGCCTCTGCCTCTGCCTCTGCCTCTGCCTCTGCCTCTGCCTCTGCCTCTGCCTCTGCCTCTGCCTCTGCCTCTGCCTCTGCCTCTGCCTCTGCCTCTGCCTCTGCCTCTGCCTCCAAAGTCCTGGGATTAAAAGTGTGTGATTCACAGCCTGGTGATTCATGCTCATGTTTTAAACAACCTCACAGCTACATATAACTCTTGAGAGTTTCATAAATATAGGCATAGGTGCAGCTCAAGGGAGCACTTCCCTCATGTGTGTGAGGCCCTGGGTTCTGGGCCCTGCTCTGGGAAGGCAGAGCCATAAGGTCTTACTGAGGAAATGTGAAATAAACCCATCAAAAAGCCCTATATACCCAGCCAGGGTAGAAATGAAGAGCAGCCAGCCCCACACAGGCTCCCTGATGCTGCTACAGGGACAAGTGGTATGAAAGGCTTGGAAATGGCTTGGTAGGGTTTCGGGGGAAGAAGGATTTTTGGTTTGGTTGGTTGGTTTTTTATGTGTGTGTATGGATGTTTTGCCTGAATGTATGTCTCTGTACCACATGTGTGCGGTTCCTGCAGAGGCCAGAAGAGGACAGATTGTCACCTGGGACTGGAGCTACAGAAGGTTTTAAGCTACCTGGTGGATTCTGGGAAATGAATGCCAGTACTCTAGAAGAACAGTCAGTGCTCTTAACCAGCTGATGGCTTTTTAAGGAGCTGAGATGCCATGCTTCACCCTTGGCTTGGCACTCAAGAGAATGATCATCTTTGTCCTCCCTGCCCATATAGGATATCACATAGATTTGTTCACAGGAGCCAAGGACTTAGAGCAGCCCCACCCTACCTGTGCTCCTGGGAAGTCACACTGCACAGTGAGGAGCTAGAACCATGCAGTCCTGCAAGAGAGAGAACCTTCAAGAACCCACTGCTGTGTTTGCTTTCTTTCAAGATAGTGTGCACTCATGTATGTGTGCATGCACGTACATGAATACAGGTTCCCACAGAGGCCAGAGGCCTTGGATCCTTCTGGAGCTAGAGTTAGAAGCAGTTGTGAGCCACCTGGCATGGATGCTGGGAACCAAACCTTAGTCCTCTGGAAAAGCAGCTGAGCCATCTCTCCAACCCATGTATTGGCTTGCTTTTTTTTTCCCCTCCCCAACAGGACCACAACCTGGGCTAGCCCAGCACACATCTCACCAATCTGGGTTAATGCTGGGCACAGTCAGCTGCATCATCAGTCACTCAGGCTTCAGAGAAGATGTGTCCAGGCTGTTACTCAGAAGTAAGACTTCACTGTGTGCACCTGGCTGCCACCAGCATCCATTTCCTTGCAGTTGTCTTTTTGCTGATGCTGGGCCCAGCTCCTGGAAGCCACCAGCTGTCTCATGGCCCTCGATTTTATAAGGCTGTCTCTTCTCTTGCATAACATATATGTTCAGAGCATCCCCGATCCTTTGCCCTATCTAGAAGCTAGTCACACACCTAAGAGGAGGCAAAGATGTGACATAGTACTTACGATCACAGATGCAAGACTACAACACTCATGCAGGCATGGGGGGAGGAGTGACAGGGCTACCTGGAAAAGCCTCCCTGGACACCTTCATTTCCTTTGTCATCTCCACTCCCACCCTAGATGTGGAGCAGGTGAACGGTGCTATGCCGGCAGGAATGAGGGACTTTCATATGTGTATACAATCATAAAATGGTGTGGTGCTGTGTATTTAAGCCTGTGCATTTTATGGAAATGAAAGGGGGGAAGGAAGGAAGAGAAATGAAGAGGAGGCAGGGTAGAGAAAATGGAGCGGTACTCATCTCCAGGCACTCCTGAGGAATGGTAAGGGAAAAGACAGACTGGAAGCTTCTGGGCAGCAGACTGCATCTGTGGAGGACTGGGGATGTCCTAGGCTTGGCTGTATGAGCCCAGGCTGCCATCATTTCTCCCCTGCTGTCCTGAGTGAGGCTTGAAGACAAGCCTCTCATTGTGTTTCATTTTATGTAGTACTTGAATAAAAAGAAAAGAACACCTATTTTAATCATTAAAACATTAGTTGTTTCAACCAAAGGCTAGACTGCATGGAGGTGCAGGGATCTGGAGCTGTCACCATGCTTGCCCCACACAGTTGAGACGTATGTGCTGCAGTTTTAGGCTAAAAAAAAATCTTGTATGTCCTAAACTGTGGCAACAAAGAAGGACTGTTTGTGTGGTTCTGTTGCATCATAGCTATGTGAAAACAATGAGAACAGTGCTAAGGTGGAGCCAAGAAAAAGTGTCCCTGGATCCAGCTGTGCCTGAAGCTCAATGTCCTGGGGCCAGAGTGAGTCTGCTGTTAGTAAAACCAGGTTTCCACAAGAATGGGTGTCGGCCAGCCCACACCTGTGACCTCCTGTCCATTGCTGATGTCCATTGTCCATTCTAGATATTAAATAGTTGGAATGTCATTTTAGACTCTGCTCCTTCAGTCAGATAATATTGGTACTCTGGACGGTGCTTCCAGGACATGGAGTGTGGGCCAAGTAGTGTGTGTCTAAGAAGAGCGGGCTGAGAAGATGCATATAAAGTAACGACTCTGGTACCTTCATACAGTCCCTGTGGCTCGAAGCCCATGCTGAGGAATGCCAAGGTCCATGACAGATATCACGGCTTTTGAGTTACTGCCAGCACAAGCCAGAGAGTAAAAGATGCTGATATTCAGTCCAGACCTTTCTGGCCTAAGCAGAGGCTTAGGGAGTATGAAGCCACGGCTAAGATCAATAGGATGACCCCATGGAAGGAAATCTTTCCAGAATGGAGTACCTCCAGAGCACATAGTGTCAGGGAAATCCCTAGAGGCTAGCAAGAGCAGAGCAAGTCTTCAGGGTGGAGTCAGCTGCAGAGAAGAGCCAGGGCCACTCTTCCCACAGGCTGTTCTGTCACAGGTTCCTGGCCATCCAGAGTGTCTTACTCTGTGACCTGGAGCATGTCACTCTCCTTCTTGATGATACACACACACACACACACACACACACACACACACACACACACGCACGCACGCACACACACGCCATCCCCGTTAGTCACAAAGCCTGAGTCCTTTTGGTCTGGTCTTTAGCGACCCTGGATCTGCTCATGAGCCCCCAAAAGATGCTGAGTTGTCTGCCTGTGTTTGTGCTGGCAGATTGTGCTGTTTCAGGGGGAGACTATGACTGTCCTGGGCCATTCCTGTAATAGGGGCTTCCTTGTAGACTTGATGCAATAGGGACAGAAAGTGACTGGACTACCTGGAAAAGCCTCCCTGGTTACCATCCTTTCTTTCTTCATCTCCATTCCCACTCCAGATTCAGAGCAAGTGAACAGTGACAGACACAGAGCGTCAAGTGGCATAGGCGTGGGCCATGCTGCAGGCCCTGCTGCCACCCTAGGGCTGCACTATGTCTTCCAGGGACTCAGCAGGACTTCCAAGTGCTCACACAGACAGGCATGAGGCTGAGATTAGCACTTTTCCCATGTAAGTAGGGATGCTGCTTTCCAGGCCCCCTTCCTTCTCTGGGAGCTGACATGCCAGGAGTCATGCCCTGAAGCCACAGTGCAGGAAGAGCCCTGTCACAAGCCACACAGGAATCAGGTAAGGCACCAAGGATCCCAGACCCAGGAGAGTTGTAACCTACACAGCCAACATGTCAGTGGTCAGTGATGAACCACATCCTATGGCTGCCCTGCTTTAAGGATTCAGCCACTGGAAGAGAGACTGCCTTTCTTACTGCCTCTCTGAACACCCAGCAGAAGTCAGGGATACTACACAGCTGCTTTCAGAAGCCTTTCATCTCAGGGGCTGAGGACATTAATAAATGTCATATTCAATCCCTAACCCAGCCACACTCCAGCTGTGGCAGACACTGAACTACTTGGTAAGGGTGATGGGACCTGGCTGCATGGAGTTCTCATTCTGGGATAACCAGTTACAGCTAAGTTGACAAAGAAGTACTAAGAGCTGAGGAATAATGAACCCAAGTGTGGAGAATCTCCCATGAAAGGCTCAGGGTTCTGGAGAAAGGATGCGAGCCAGCTCTGGAGAATGAGTTCTGGGATCTGGAGAATAGAGCTCTCTAAGTCCTTATAGTAGCTTCCAAGGGTGGACCCTGGAGGCCCTGTAGCAGCCTTGTCCAAGAAGCAAAACTTACAGCAAGCTATGCAAGGGTCAAAGCAACAGCCAAGGAATTTTCTAAAACTTAATTTTGAAATCATAATTATTATAGACTCACAGGAAGTTGGGGACAGAACAGAGGGACTCTGGTTTTACTGTTCTCCTCAGTGGTCACACTATCTTAAGATGAGGGCATTGATCCTGGTGTCAACAAGTTCTGTGTCATTTTGTCATGTGGACTTATATCACCATCACCAACATCAAGTTATGCAATTATTCCCTTGAGTTGGAAATGGTAGCTTACTCAGATGACCTCAGCATTCCAGGGGTTGAGGCAGGAGGATTGCTGCAAGTTTGAGGCCAGCCTAGGGTACATAGTGAGTACCAGGCTAGCTAATGCTACCTGGTAAGATCCTGTTTCAGATGGAACAGGAGGTGAGAGGGAAAAGGAAGAGAAGAGAAATTTGTCTTGGCTTGACGTTCTGGCAGTCCAAGGTCAAGGGTATCATTTGGTGATGGTCTCTTGCTATGGAATCCTGTTGCTCAGGGTATCATGTAAAGAAAGACAGGAAGCATCAATGTGTGTGCATTTTCTGGTCTTGCCTCCGTTTTCTTTTAAAACCACCAGGATTCAAAGGGGGACTACATTTGACATTCTATATCCTAGTCTCCCCACAGGCCACAGGCCCTAAACATAGGGAGAATTTCTACTCCTTAAAATGCCACAGGGGGATTGAACTTGAATAGACAAACCTCAGGGGCCCTGCTCTAATCACAGCCAGACCAGAGCACCCTCACAACCTCTAGTTTACCTTCCATTTCTATAACTTTGTCATCCCAAAATTATTATACAAATGGAATCATGCCATTTATTTTCTGAAACTACTGATGATATGGCTGTCTGCCATTTTAATGTTGCTTTGCTTCCAGTTGTTTTTGTTTTCTTTTTCCTGTTTGGTGTTTAATTTTGTCTTCTCTACCTTATTTTTAGTGTGTTCAGGTTTCCGTGGTTAGTGTTACATCATCTATTGGGACATCAGACAACATTTAAATTTTCTATACTCAAAAAAAAATTTTTTCTATACTCTGCAGCTGTCCATTGCATATATCTATCATCTTTCTCTTATTTTTTAAAATGTCTCAAGATTCTGTTATCATTTCTTTTCTGCTATGCCATGGCTTTCTTTAGCCACAAGGAGTGTGCATATGTATGGACTGGATAGTCTACTGGTGAACATCTCTCTTGTTTCTCCTTTGCCTATGGATTTCTCTATTGAGGTCCTAGAAAGATAGTTTTACTGGGTATAAAATTTATGATTATCATGTCTTCTTTCAGCATTTAATAATGTTCTGCATCTTTCTGGACTTTATAATTTCTTTCTTTTGTTGGGGGGGGGG
>NW_022196903.1:82929249-82970858 GCF_008632895.1 Mastomys coucha | reverse complement strand
TCAGAAATCCACCTGCCTCTGCCTCCCAAGTGCTGGGATTAAAGGCATGTGCCACCACTGCCCGGCCCCGACTTTATAATTTCTAATGAGAAATCTGTGTTGTTTGAATTGCATACCTCTCTAAGGAAAGTGGGATTCCTCTATAGTTGCTTTCAAGAAATTTTTTTAAAGTTTTTGTGAGTGTGATATGTCTTCGTGCACATTTCTTTAGGTTTTGCTCTTTGGGGTTCATTCAAATTCTTGAATCTTTATGGCTACTTCTTTTTTGGCAGAGTTTAGAAATTTCCAGTTTTTATTCCAGCGTCCCCCTTTTTCTTCTCCCTCTGGTACTTGGATGACATGGATGTTATATGTTGTTCTATCCCAGGAGGCTTGAGTTTCTCCCCTCCCCCACATAACTATTTTCTCTCTGCTTTTCAGACTGGATAGTTTCTACATTCAGATTTCTACCACTAGATTGTTGTTCCTCTGTCCCCTCTGTCATATTGTAGCACTATCATTGAGGGGATTTTGTTTTAATCTTTATACAATGTAATTATTTCCTTAGTCACACTCCATATTTTCATTGTTCCATTCATGGTCATAACTGCTTACTTATTGAGGCATCTTTTATGATGGCTGCTTTAAAATCCTCAGATCATGCCAACACTGATGTCATCCTTGTTGATGATGCCTTTTATACCATTTGTGATGGTCCTTGCTATAACAGGTGAGTTTTAGAAATCCGTTCACTGAAATAGAATTATATCATGTTTCATTCCCTTTCCTCCCTCCAGCCCCTCTCAGTCACCCTGCCTCCAATGTCTCCCTCCCACCTTTAGGTTGATAGCTTTTTTTCTCTTCATTGTTGTTACATGCATACATATGCACACATACCTATATAAATAGAACCTATTAAGTTTGCTTATGTTGTTTCTGTGTGCATGGTTCCAAGGCTTACCACTCTGTACTGGACAACCAATAAGGGAGCTTATCCCTGGAAGAAGCTAAGTCTCCTTTTCTAGCAGTCATCAGTTGCCTGTAGTTCTTTGTCTATGGGTCAGATCCCCTTCTGTGTTAACATGTCTATAGATATCACCATTGTTCCAAGAAACCTCCTTTCAAATGGTTGGTCAGGGTAGTTAAAGTAACTTCCAAAACAGTAGACTATAGAGGTAGCCCTTGGTTGCTATCACTATCAAGAAGAAAGAGAAGTCTAGCCTCTATACCCCACCTAGTTGGTGGGAGCAGGGGTGGGGTGGACAAAACAACAACAACAACAAAAACAATCTCCTGTGCATCCAGGAGGCTCATGTCTTGCTTTTCTGACACTTGGCACTGCAGTGGCAAAGAGCTCCCGTGTCTTATAGTGGGGGCTTCTGCAGTGGCTAGAGAAGCTTCCAATCCTTGAGGACACCAGCAGCACCACTGACTTGGAGAGCCAAGGCCCCATGGTGGCAGGAGATCCTGCACACCTGCCCTCCAGTTCTTTAAGCAGCAATATCCTAGTGAGCCCAGGCCCTGGTGAGTTGCATCCATCTGCCTGAACAGAATAGGCAGGCTATGAGCGTGCTTGGGGCCAAGCAAGCCCTCTGCAGTCCCAGCTCCTAGCCTAGGTACTTCTCCTCCTCTTCCTTTTAGAGGGCTGAGCAAGAGTCAAGACCAAGCACAGGGCCTGTAAATACCTTCCACTGACACCCTCCTGCATTTACACTGATTGTTTCTGTCCAGGGAGCAGAGTGGGCTTCCCAGAGTAAGGAGACTATGCCTGGCCCCTCATCAGTCTTCCCATGGCCTGGGGTGTGAAGACAAGCCAATGGATGAGAAGCTCTTCTCTTACATACCTGCTCAATAGACATCAAGGAAACCAGGAGACCATGCCATAGGCTGGGTATGACTGGGTGTGCAAAGCTGTGGCAGAAACAGTAGAGGAATGTTGTCAGAGGCTGGAGCAGGATTTGTCTCGATTGTGGGTGTGTGTGTGTATGAACTGGAGAGGGCATACTGGTAAGCCAAAAGGGTGAGCAGGCCAACAGATGGATATATATGGAACCCTCTGAGCTGGGGAGCTGTACAGTGCGTGTTTGTGAATATGTTCTGTATACACAAGTGTTTCACATGTATGTGCATGTGTCTTTATGTGGGCTCATGTTTGTGTGTACATGGCTACAGATGTAGGTGTATACAATGTGTATGAGTATGTACAGTGTACATATGTCTGAGTATATGTGCATGAGTGAATGTATGTATATAGGCCTGAGTGTGAGTACATGTATATGTACACTTGTATGCATGTCTGAGTTTGAGTACATGTATCTATGCATATATGTATGTCTACACATGAGTATCCCATATATGTGCCTGTGAGTATATATGTGTTTATATGTTTGAGTGTATGTATATATATACCTGTACATGTGTGAATATCTGTGTGATGTGTGTACATGTGCATGCCTCTGTGTGTGTGTGTGTGTGTGTGTGTGTGTGTGTGTGTGCGTGCATGCATGTATATGTGGAGGGTTCTGAACAGGAGGCTCTCCACCAACTCTGCGTTGACCCTTGAGCCATGGGTGAAAGCCAGAGACAGGAAGGGCCCACAAGCTCCAGCTAGGAGGTGGCAGGAGGGAAGAGGGTGAAGTGGGCCAGGAAGCACTGATGTGAGAAGAGGGGAGGGCTTGAATGGCCTAGAGCTTTAACCTGGGCCTGGGAGAAGTGGGTCCTCTAGCATGCCTGGGCTCTCCCTATGCCTTCCTCCTTATCTCTTACCCCTAATATGGGGCTCTGTGAGGGAAGGAAGAGCCAGCTGAGCCCATCTGTAGGAGGGTCTGTCACAGGTGCAGAAATGGCCCTGAATCTGTTTGGGGCTGGAACGTGTGAAGGGAGGGGCCTTTAGAACCTTATTAGGCCCCCTTGAACAGACCCTTGCTCCTGGGAATCCTCCTCTCCTTTCCAGTTCCTGCAGGAAAGTGACCCCAAGGGGGAAACCCAGAAGGAGGAGCCCTGGCAGCAGCAGTCACAGCAGCTGTGCTGACTCACTTCCTTTCTCTGAAATGTGGTCAAGCTAAAGCGCAGACCCAGGTTCAATCCCAGCTTGTCAATGGTCACTGGCTTTCTTCTGCTTCTCAGGACTCAGTAAAGCCACATAAAAAATGAGCTGAGACATCAGCTGAGGGGCCCAGTGCAGCTGAGAGGGATCAGTGGAAACTACTAACTAATCCAAAGCAATAGCCCCTAGACAATTTTCATCCAGAAAAGGGTTTGTGGGGGTCTCTCCCCTCCTATGGGATGGTAGCCAGCCTGCTTTGTGTTGATTCTTTGGTGTTCTTCATATATTCTGGATACCTATCCACTGTGTGTGAGTCACAAAACAGGAAGAGCCTTGAGCACCTGCCTAGCTGTACTTTGGAAGACAGGTTGGCAAAGGCAGGTGTGGGCAGAGGCAGACAGCCTCTGTAGCCAACGGAGGCAACCCAGGGAACAGCAGGCTAAGCACATCCTCAGTCTGCCAGTGGCCTCCACACAGTAACCTCCCCAAACATTGCAAGTGGATTACCAAATCTGTGAGGCAGGTAAAGCTGTGGACTGGACAGCAGAGCCAACTATTGGAAGCAGACACATCAGCTTTGTATCAGGTGTGCAACTGGGAAGCCCACGGTTTGAACTGCACCTCTGGGCTAGACTCCAGGCTCTGCCACCAACCAGCTAGGGAGCTTGGGCAGGTCACAGGGCCTGTGCAGTCTCTGTCTACCCCATTGGTACAGCACAGCAGAGATTTGTACATTCAGTATGTAGTGCCTGTGGAATCAGATGGTAAGGGTAAGTGTAACTGTGAAAGAAGGGTCTCACCACCATTCAGAAGCATAGAGAACCAGTGCCTACTCTCAGCCTGGCAAAACCAAACCATAACTTTTCCCACTGTTGCTGACACTTCTCTATCATGTGGAGGGGTGGGGTTTCACTTGGGGAAAACCAAGTTTGCATCGTCTGCTGAAGCTAAAGACAAACCTACCAAGGTTAGAGCTGGAAGTCCCAGTCCAGTAGCAGAAGGGAGGGCTAACTATCTAGAATGGTCCATGCCGCACAGTGAGAGCAAAGACTGACCACACGACCCTCTGCATTCCTATCAGAGGATGGTGGGATACCATTTCAACAGCATCCCCAAACAAGCTACACAAAAGAATATGTCATTCAGGGAGACAAAATAGAAACGGTCACACCCAGAGAAAAGCCAAGCAAGGATGAGCACAGGGAAAGAGGGTGATGGCTGCCTGGGAGATGAATGAGTACGGACAATGGTCCTTACCGGATGAGCTGCACTGGGTCCCCTACAGGCTGTGCCCAGTCAGCACTTGCCCCTCCCACGACCACCTTTTCTGGTTGCTCTGTTCTGTTTTGCGCGCGGCTGCCTGCTTTGGTCTGGATGCCTTGCACTGGGTGGCCTTATTGAAAAAGGTTCTCTACGCGAGCCAGACCTGGCGCCTCCAGCTCTGCAGGCCAGCCCCGCGCCCGCGGTCGACCGGGCGAGGTCTCCTATACTGCTGGGGTAGTTCTAACACGCCCCGCTGCAGGACCGTGTACCGGACGGGACAGTCGTCCTCTGACTATAGGCATCCCGACACGCGCCACCTCCTGGGACCTGCGGGGTGCAGTGCCGGTTCCACCTAAGCGATCTTTGCGCAGGCCGAGATGAGCAGTAGGACCAGGGCAAGTGCTTCCTCCGGACTCAGTTTACCCTTCCGTGCACGTAAAGCTGTACTTCCAGCCTGTGCTCGTTATAGAGTGCACCGACTCCTGGGACCTCCCGGACCACCTCACCTACCCCCACTCCAGTCCAGAGTTTTAAGGCTGAGGTGGCCATCGCCCTTTGAAGGCAAGTGGTGGGGCCCGGAGCGCGCGCTCTCGCCGCGGGGCCGAGCGCCCCCTGCAGGCCATCGCGGGTCCCGCCCCGCCCCCCGGCCCCGCCCCCGGCCCCGGCCGGCGCATGCGCACGGCACGGCGCTCCGCGGGGCGGCGAGAGCGAGGCCGGTCCGCAGCCGCGCGGAGCTCAGCGCCCCATTCATGCTGGGCAGCGGCGACGCAGCCACGCAGCGGAGCGGAGCCCGGGCGCGGCGGCCTCGGCCTGGGCGGCCTGCGCGGCGTAGGCGGCCCCGCAGAGGGGCGAGCGGCGGGGCGCAGCGATGGCCAGCGGCGGGACGCGCCCGGGGTTGGCGGGTGAGTCGGGGCGCAACTTTCCCCGCGGGCGGAGGGAGGCTTGTCGCGGCCCGGGGTCCCGAGTGGCCTGGGGGTGCTGGCGGTGGCCAGGGGGGTGTGCGCGGGGACTGCGGCGCGCGTGTCCGCGGCTGGCGTGTCCTGCGGTTCCGGCCGGGCGCCCGCGTGTGTCCGGGCGCGGTCTCCGCTATGGGCTGCCGCGTCCCGGCGGGTCGCAGCACGTCTGGGGCCCTACGATCCCGGAGGCGCAATGTCTGGCCGCAGTCGCGGCCCCTTCCTCCAGGCAGGAGAGAAAGTTTGCTGTGGCCCCGCGGGAAGGGCCCTGCGGGTACCCATGTCGGCCCGTGTCGCGCCGGGTCGGACCGGGCCGCGGGCGGGGACGTGGGCCGCAGGCGATCGCCGCGCTGGGCAGGCCCGGGCAGGGCGCCGGGATTCGAGGGCAGGTCCTAGGCTGCGCCTCGAGCCGGCCTGGGGCAGTGGGATGGAAGTTGCACGGCTTCGTGGGGACCCCCGCCCCCTCCGACTCCGGCGGGCGAGTGGGCGCCGCAGCCAGCCCAGGCCCGCAGGCCCTCCACCCGGCTGCAAGGGGCGGTGCGGTGCCACCGGAGAGGACGCCGGCTCGGGCCTCCTCGGCCTCCCCCTGCGCAGGGCCTCCACGGGTCATTCCTTCCCTGGAGGTTTCCCCCCTTGCTTCCTGGACGGTTCCAGGCCTGGTGTGCGGCGAGGACGACGGCGTTGATGGGCTGACTCTGGCTGCAGTAGGGAAGGGCGAGTGTAGATTCCTGGGAGGCCTCTCAGCCTGCAGAGACCCCAGGTGCTGCCCTGGAAGGATGTGAGAGGGCTTCTGAGAGGTTACTAGGTGGCCAGAGCTGTCTCAGTCTCCTCGGTGGGGTGCTGGGGCCACGCCCCTTGAAAGAAAGGGGTGTGTTGGGGGGGATGGGAACGAACTGAGCTTCTGCCCCTCTGCCAGACTCCTACCTCGGTCTCTGTCTCCTGATGCTGCCCACCTCTTCCAGCAAGGTGCTGAGGGTCTTCAGTCCCGTTAGGGTGGTGCTATCCTGTGCTTCTCCGACCCTTCGGGAGCACCCCCAATTTCCTAGGTCCCTTGCTTGTTGGGGGTGAGCAGGAGGAGGTGGTGCTGCATTAGGCTGGCCAAGAGTCTGCTGGGTTTGGGAAGCACTCAGCCAGTGCCCTAGGCAGAGGTGCAAAACAGGGATTCTGCCTCAGGGCTAAGCTGTCAGGCAGTGGGGAGGTGGCAGCTTGGAGCCCACCAAAGGTGTCTTCAGGCACAGAGGACAGCATGGGTGGAGGCTTGGGGTGTGTACAGTGTTGGCTGAGGAATGTATTCTTGGGTTTGGAACCAGACAAGATGTGGTGGACAAAGCCACATCCCATGGAGCACCTCGCTAGGAGTACGGGACCCCAGGGAAGGCTAGAAGCTCGCACCTTTTCTGGAGAGCAGGACTCCAAGGCCTCCATGTAGAGAGTAGACCATTGGAGACCAACTCCTATGACCTCCCACAGGGTGGGGCAGGGTGGCAAGGCAGGGAGATCCTTCTCTTGCCGCTGATGGGAAACCACTAGGTGAGAAGTCAGTAAGACTCGCCTGGCCACAACCATAAGGCTCCGGGCAGCAGGGCACAGGGAGCAAGCTGTCCTCCTGTGAGGGCTCTGAGGTCTTTGTTTCTGAGCAAGAACCATGGTGTTATCCAGGGTTGGGAGAGAGCAGAGTACCAGCTCTATGCGGTCCATCGGAGGCCTGCTCCAGAGTGGCCCCTGGCTGAGTCCCCTCCACACATGCAAGCTCAGCTTCTCTCTCCTGGACCCAGCTGCACACACGCAGCACTACCATGGCCCTCCTGTTTGGCTTCTCACTTGTCCATATTGGGGAGCTGTAGCCGTTTGTGCTGCTCCCATCTGCATGTCCAGCAGGTGTGTTCTCCATGCCATCCCCCTAGGACACACACACACACATACACACACACACACACACACACCCCACCACCAGCATCCAGTGGACCTAGTTGTTGTAGAGCAGATGGAAAGGCGCCACCTGGGAGTTTCCGTAGGCTACAGTGGCCAGGCAGCTCACAGAACCCAGAGCTTGTCTGTTCCCCTTCCCTAGCCTAGCTCAGCACCCAGTATCAGTCCATGCTTCTCAGGCAAACATTGTTTTCTGAGGGACCTGGCCCCTGTCCTGCCAGGGTCTCCACAGAAGCTCTGGTTCCTTTCTGTCAGGGCTGGCTGTGTGACCTTGGATCTGTCTGAATCCTGAGTCTATCTGGAGAAAGTAGCCCAGGCATCTTTCCTAGTCTTTGTGCAGTGGTAGGTGTAGGCTTGGGATCCCCTCTTTCCTGGCTGGCAGCCCTGTACCCCCCAGCCCAATCCCTTCCCAGCAGCTTCTGTTGGGAGGCGGGGGAGTGGGCCCAGGGCCAGGCTGGAGTTTGGATGGTGGCTTCTTCAGCCGGGTCCCTCCTGTTTAATATAAAAAGTAGGGCCCATAATTGCATTAAGACGTGTATAATTATCCCGGAGGAGGGGAGAGCCCGGCCCTTGGTAATTGCAGGCCTGCTTTGAACTGATAAACGGTGAGTGATTCATGTTTTCTTTAGAGTTCACATGGACTCAGTGCTCAGCCCGGGCCCGTTTTGTCTGCAAGCAACCTGCTCTCTAGTCTGCTCTGGTTTTGAGGGTGGGAGGCTGATGGGGTGTGCTCCCCTTCTGGCTGCCTGTGGAGGCTCCTGTTGGCTGCTGGTCTTGGGGCATAAAGCAGCTGACAGCCTGCTAGGGGTGTTCCTGCAAGGTGGTACCACCCTGCATTTGCTCTGGGATTTAGGACAGCACTTTTTGCTGCCCTGAACCTTAGTTTCCCTGTCTGCGTGTTTGTCGAGGGTAGCTTTGCCCAGGCCTGGCTACTCCTAGTGTCTTTACTTACCTGATCACTCAATCCCAGTGTTTGCTGAATCTGCCTGGGCCCAGTGGCTCTGGACAGAGAGTGTGACCTATTTGCACCCAGCTCATGTTCTTTTGGGAGAACATTTGAGCAATAAGTAGCCAGAACCACCAACCAGACCTATGTCACAGATGAAGACAGGCAACTGAGTGCCGCCAGCTACTGCCTGTGCAAGCAGATCAGAAGACGAATCTCAGACTTACCTGAGCAGGTGTGGGGGCAGAGCAGAGCAAGGTGCCTTGTGCTCTAGAGTCTGACCAGAGGATTAAAGGCTGAGCACCTGTGACTAGCTTCCTGCCTCTGGCTAGTTCCCCACCTGGACGTACAGAAGGCACCATCTTTAAGCCTCGGTGTCCCCAGCTGTGAGTGGGGCTGTGTGGGAGGGCATGTGTGGGAGTATAAAAGAAGCTGTGTATACTGGCTGACTGCCCACTCACCACACTAAACACTTCTATGGTCAGATATCAGCCAAGGAGTGGGGTAAGACACCCCCCACCACAAGCCCACAGGGCAGGCTCTGTGGCCCTGCTCTCCTCAAGAGTATGGCGCTTGCAAGCACCTGTCAATCAGCACATGATCTTCAACCTATTTCATCCAGTTTGAAACAAGTGTTGTCGTTCCTTTGGCAGCTAGGGAAACTGAGGAAAAGATACTGCCTCCATTAGGGCAGTTACATTTAACCAACACTACTAAGTCCTGGAAGGTGGCAGGCATACAAATGGATCTGAGGTGTCACGCCAAGGCTTGGGCTGCAGTACAGGTCTAAAAAGTGGCCCAAACTGTGTCATGGCTGTGGGTAGACATGGTGGAGGAACCAGGAGTGGGCTAAGGGCTAGAATCTAGGAAGCCCTCCATCTCTCTGGAAGTCTTCTTTCTCCAGTGTGAGGGTGGAGTACCTGGGAGGAGGCATCATGGAGAGTGTCCTCTGCCTGAGGATGTGGGGATTCTAGTGGGAGCTGCTGCCTCTAGATCTGTCTTTAAAGTGCTGGCCTTGTAGTTTGTAAGACACTGGGCCAAGGTCAGCCAGGGAGCAATGCCAAGGTCCAGATCCCATAGAAAGTGGCCCAGACTAGCCTGACCCAAGCTCAGAACTATTGCCATGTAGCTGCAGAACGGATGTGGGGGAGGTGGGGGCTGGGGAAGGACACTCTCTGGCTCTTGTGGGTATGGATGCTATGCTGGGGGCTGGTTAGAGTCTCAGGGGAGCATTCCACACATTGGAGGGTATGTAATAATGTGGAACATGGCTACCCTAAGCCAAACGGTGCATCAAGGCAACTGGCACTCTGTGTGGAGGAGCATATGTGTAATTACAGCCTATCTCTCTGCCCAATTTTGGTGGGGACATTGATGCAGGAAACATGTCACTCATTTGAGATTAAGGATTTTGAGGAATCTTGATCCTCCAGGCTCTGGGTCAGGGTCATATAGACCCCAGACCTTTGAAAGTTGCTGTGTTCCTGGACCCATTCTTATCTTGCCGAGGGTGGCAAAACACAGGCTGTAGCTGAGCACCCTGCTGCCAGGCAGGTGTCCTGTGCTACTGCTGCATGCCTGTGACACTTGGCTCACTCTTGCTGCCTCTGTGTCTCAGGACATGAAAGTGCCTTCTTTGCTGCCATCTGGGTGGTGATAGAGGGTCTTGTTGGAGGTATCTGCATAGCGCGCGTGCACGCAAACACACACGGGAATAGCTCAGAGAATGAGGAGGCCATGCATGGATGCCCTGTGTATATGTGAACAGCACCACACTCACACCCTCTTTTCCCTGTTCTTCCCAGGGCTAAGAAACCCAGTCCCATGATGCTCGCCCCTATAGGACCTGCATACCTTGGCTTGAGGTCCCAGCCCACCATGCCACTGCCACCTCTGAGCCCTCGGACACTGCTGCTGCTGCTGCTGCTGCTGCTGAGGGGTGTATGGATAGCCATCAGCTCTCCCCCAGCTGGTTTGGGTCCACAACCTGCCTTCCGCACCTTTGTGGCCAGTGACTGGGGCCTCACTCATCTGGTGGTTCACGAACAGACAGGAGAGGTATATGTTGGCGCTGTGAACCGTATTTACAAGCTGTCAGGGAACCTAACCCTGCTTCGGGCCCATGTGACAGGCCCTGTAGAAGACAATGAGAAATGCTACCCACCCCCCAGTGTACAGTCGTGCCCACATGGTCTGGGCAGCACAGACAACGTCAACAAGCTTCTGCTGCTGGACTATGCTGCCAACCGCCTGTTGGCCTGTGGCAGTGCCTCACAAGGCATTTGCCAGTTCCTGAGGTTGGACGATCTCTTCAAGCTGGGCGAGCCACACCACCGCAAGGAACACTACCTGTCCAGCGTGCGAGAGGCTGGCAGCATGGCAGGAGTGCTTATTGCTGGGCCACCCGGCCAGGGCCAGGCCAAGCTCTTCGTGGGCACACCCATTGATGGCAAATCAGAGTACTTTCCCACTCTGTCCAGTCGCCGGCTCATGGCCAATGAGGAAGATGCTGACATGTTTGGCTTTGTGTACCAGGATGAGTTTGTGTCATCTCAGCTCAAGATCCCTTCAGACACACTGTCCAAGTTCCCAGCCTTTGACATCTACTATGTGTACAGTTTCCGCAGCGAGCAGTTCGTATACTACCTCACCCTGCAGCTGGACACACAGCTTACCTCGCCTGATGCCGCAGGTGAGCACTTCTTCACCTCCAAGATTGTGCGGCTATGTGTGAATGACCCCAAGTTCTACTCCTATGTGGAGTTCCCCATTGGCTGTGAGCAGGCTGGAATGGAGTACCGCCTGGTGCAGGATGCCTACCTGAGCCGGCCAGGACAGGCCCTGGCCAAGCAGCTGGGCCTTGCTGAGGATGAGGAGGTGTTGTTCACCGTGTTCGCACAGGGTCAGAAGAACCGTGTGAAGCCACCCAAGGAGTCGGCATTGTGCCTGTTCACACTGAGGGCCATCAAGGAGAAAATCAAGGAGCGCATCCAATCATGCTACCGTGGAGAAGGCAAGCTCTCACTGCCTTGGCTGCTCAACAAGGAGCTGGGCTGCATCAACTCGGTGAGCAGGAGTGGGTGGGGGCTCCCGCCACCCTTCCTGGGGTCACATTTCACCTACACCTTGGTGGCCCTGCTCTTTGTTGGACCTGCTTTCTACTTTTTCCCCTCCCTGGTTCCCCCAGCCTTGTGAGGCAGGACCTGAACCTAGCATATCGGCCCCAAAGTCTGCTCCTAACCATGACATCACCATGTACCTTAGGAAGTGGGTGGTGGCACCTGTCCACCCAGCTCCAAAGCCCTTGGGACATTGAGTGGTGGTGACAATTTTTAGTTTGTTCCCCTTTTACAAATAAGGTTATAAAGGATCAGAAAGATAGATGGGTTTGCCCAAGCTCACACAGCCAGTAAGAGGTAGAATGGGATTGGAGCTAATCACAAGGACCCCAGGAACTGCTTCTATGGAGTTTATCCCATATCCTCCTGGCAGGATACCGGCCTTCTGGGACCCCCACTGTGCCCAGTGCTGCGTGCTGAATGCACGGTGGGATACACTCAGAGAGGCCCTGGCGTGGGAGCAGCCCAGCTCTCCTGTGCTGGATGCTCTGCAACCAGCATTCCCTGCCCCCAAAGCCAGCTATTCCCCCGGGAGACAGCAGGTTCTCCATCTTGGAATTGGAGCTACAGGCTGCTCCTCAGAATAGAGTAGAGCAGCAGGAGTGCCTGGCTCCTATCGGAGTGATGTGAGTGTGGCTGGGCTCTGAGTGCAGTGGGAGGTGAAGCCACCATTCTTCGATTGGCTTCTCAGAAAAGGCAATGTGTCTCCACATGTCCCCTTCGTGCCCTGCCCCTGGTCTCAGACCTGCTCACTACGTCTAGATTATTTCCAGGGATTCCCAGCCAAACCGGCCTCCCTCTGCATCCATATTAGTAGCCTCTATCCCAGCAAACCTCAGACCCCAGAGGAGGATCAGCAGTCCTCTTCCTTCTCCCCAAGCTCCCCTCCTGTGCCTCCACTCAAAGCCATCTCCGGAACCTTGAGGTATTGATTACTTCCTGCACACACCGCAAGTCCCTCTCTTTGTGCCTTCTGGTTGTACCCTCTCCCTCCTGCCTTAAACACAGCTTTTGTCTACATGGAAGGTGCAAATGTAAGATTTGCAGAAGGAAGACCTTGATTGGCTGCCTCCAGCTCGAGGCCATTTCTTCCTTTGTCCAGCATGATAGTTTCTGGAGTGGCTCACCTGCCCTTCCAGTCACCCTCTCTGGGCCTTTCTCCCACTCTGGGCATTCATTGGACCTGGGCTGCCACAGATTCTGTTTCTTCTCCAGAATTTTGTAGGCCTTGTTTAGGTCTGGGTGTCATAAAACCCCTAAACCCCAGCCCAGGCCTGCCTTTCCCAGCCTTGTCCCCTGCTCAAGGCAAAGGTCCCTTTAGCTGCTGAGTACTTAACCCCACCACTTCTTACAGCCCCTGCAGATTGATGACGACTTCTGCGGGCAGGATTTCAACCAGCCATTGGGGGGCACGGTCACCATCGAAGGCACACCCCTTTTTGTGGACAAGGAAGATGGCCTGACTGCTGTGGCTGCCTATGACTACCAAGGCCGCACTGTGGTTTTTGCTGGCACTCGCAGCGGCCGCATCCGCAAGGTCAGGCCTGTGTGGGCTTGGAAGGGGCATCCCTGGATGGTGTGTTTGTGTGTTCAGGTCCCATCCAAGAGAGAGAAACCAGATTTTCTCTGACAGGGAGACTGGGTCTGTGCATGAGGTGGGTAGGTGCATGCCTCTGTGCCAGGCCCAGTGACCTTGAAGGGCTCAGGCTGTCTGGGTGCCTTGAAAGGACTTCTTTCTGGACTTCCCATGGGAAGTTTTCCCCAGTCCTTCTGCTGTTTATCTGAAGACCCAAGGGCAGATGGGGCTCGTGACGAGCTAGTGCTTCCACCTTTCCCGTGATTGGCTTTGTTCTGCTGCACAAGATTTTCAGGGCCACTGTACAGAAAGAAGCCTGGGTCCTAGAGGCTTGGGTTTCTAGGTGCTTGGGTGGGAAGCTTGTGTCAATGTTGGACTGGGCAGGACTATGCAGCCCCCCTCCCCATTCGGCCCTTCTTTCAGCCCTGGGAGATCTGGTGTCTGCTGAAGCAGCATTCTGCCTCAGCCAGCCCCACTCCCACCCACCATGCAGCAAAGCAATGCCGAGGAGGCCAAGGGCAGGGCAAGGGGAGAGCCCCGCCCCTATCACTCCATAGTCTGCCTGGTGCCAGAGAGCTGGTGACTTGAGTGACGGAGGGCCCAGCTCAGGCCTTGGGGTGACCCTGGCCCTATGTCCTGGCCTGTTTGGTCTCAGACTTTCCTCCTTTTCAGGACAGGGAGGGCTTCCAGAGGCTGTAGATTGGCCTATCACTGGAAGGGCAGTGGGTGGGGCCCCACCTGGCTGGAAGAAGCTTCCAATAACACTGAAAGGTAGAGTTGCCTGGGTACCCAGAGGACCATCAAGCAGGACCAGGAGATGAAATAACAGCTGAGAGCTCTTGCTGACACAACCCCCCTCCCTCTGGCCTGCCTGCTCGTGTGCCCGTGGGTGAGACTGGGCCCAGGGCCAGGAAGTCCTGGGCTCTTCTCAGTCCCCTAGCCTTGCATGTGGGAACCACATCCCAACCTTGCCTGTTCTCTGGCCACCATCCTAGGCTGGGGTGCTGTTGGTGGTCTTGAGGCCTTGGGACCTGAGCTGGTAATTGAGGGGCTCAGGGTAAACAAGGAATCCTATGGACTCTCTGTTGTAGAGCCAGGCACCTGATCTGTGGAGGTGGGTGGTTGAGCAGCTCAGACCAGGCCTCCACTGCGCTTGGAGCCCTGACTTGTTTATTGTGACTCCCAGGTGGTGTAGGTGTGCCCTGGAGCTCCAGTAGCCTCTTCTGTAACTTAGTGTGCCTGAAGGAGGCCCATGGGCCTAGGGAGCCACTGAGTGAAGTCAGTTAGATGTGTGTGGAGAGGGATAGTGGAAGGTAGGGTGCAGGAAACCTAGAGACTTTCTCTTGGGTTTCTCTAGTACCTATACCCATCCCCCAGCTAGAGATGGGCTTCTGGGGTTGGGAGTTTCCCTTTTGATGTCCTGTGGACTGAGGGGGTGGCAGACAAGCCCAAGTGAAGCTAGGAGAACGGGTCTCTCCAGTCCTGTCTCGCCTGGCTGCCTCCTGGGCCCCAGGGGCCCCTTTGGTTCCAGGCTCTGACTGGTGAGCTCAGAGTATACCTGTTCCCTGGAGTCTTGGTTGGCAGTGCTCCCACAGAGAGGAAACAGAGTCCTGGAGTATGGAACCTTGGAGACTGTCTGTGAGCAGAGGCTGTGTTGTGGGTGATACCCATGGAGGAAGCTGGATTCCCAGCCCTCCCCCATTCCTCTCTCCTACCTCCCATCTCCCCCATACCCATGCTGGTGGGTGGGCAGGTAGGAGTGGAGTCCCCTCTGCTGCCTGGAGATTGTGTTTAGACAGCTGCTAGACAGTCCAGCTGAGGAAGTGGTCTGAGTGACCCTTTGCCCCAGCCAGTATCCTCCTCAGGCCAAGGGCCTCTGTTTCTGCCCACCAGAGCCTCACCTGTGACTTAGGCTCCTTGTATCCCTGGGTGCATCTGGGCTAAGTGCATCCTAGTATTGGCATGGCCTCCGTATAGTGCCTTAGATTGTCTCTGGGAGTGCATCCATCTTGAGTGGATGAGGCCTTTCTGGGGTGTTAGGGAGGGTATGAAGTTGGACTGACATTTTGTTTGGAGCTCTGTGGTTGAGCTGGGTGCATGCTGCACCACCCAAGCCATGGATATAATTGTGTCCTGGGACTCCTGCCATCTGAACCTTCTCACCCAATCTACCTGTCCCAGTCATGGGATCTCATCAAACAGTTCCACTGGCACTCCTGTCTTATCCATCATCTTTTGTTGCCAGTGTTGTGCAAATGAGGTGTCTCTGAAGTTTTGTCAGCTTTCCTCTGGCTGTGTGAGCCTCTCTAAACCCTGTTCAGTACTTCTCCAGAGCCTGACAAGCTCTTTTGCTGTGAGCATTTGCCCAGTGTTCTTGTGACTGACTCACCAGAAGCCTCTCAACAATCCCAGCATCTGTTTCACAGATTGGGAAACTGAGGCACAGAGCAGTCATGTCACATGACTCCAGGGCCCTTGCTTCCTCCCTTCCTCCCCTCTTTAGTGGGTCCTTGGAGGATGACTGGAACCTAGCAGAGCTCTGAGTCCCAGGCTCTGCTTCAGTGATTCGGAGGAGCCTCTTCCCTTGCTGTTCTTTCCGTTGCTGATCCCCAGGACCACATCACGGGCTGCTATGATGGCCTTTGGTATTGGCATGGCCTCTGTATAGTGCCTTAGATTGTCTCTGGGAATAGAGTGGAATTCCCTCTACCTACTGGCCAGGCTTGAAAATGCCTGAAGCTCCCACTGCTGGGCCTGGGGCCTAGTCCACCAGGCAACAAGATTCCCGCAGCTTGTACTTCCCCAGGTCATGGCCCTGACAGATGGGCAACTTTCTGTGGTCCCCCATTCAAGCCAGTACTAGTCTGCTGCTTGTGGGCTGCAGGCCACCTCCTGCATCTGGGCTTTGGAGTGGCCTCCTGAGCCCTCTTGTTTTTATCCAGGCTCCTCCCACCCCTGAGGCTTCTGGGCCTGGCTCTGCTGACTGACTTAACTGTATGCAGGGTGTTCATGGCCCCACCTCCTCTCCAACTCTCTGTACTGCTTGTTGGAACCTGGACTCTGGGGACCCCAGGCCATTGCCTGACCTAGGGCAGGCGAGTTGGGCAGGCCCCTCCCATCTTTCCCAGGCCTGGGACTTCCAGGGCTTTAAAAAGCATCGAGGGAGCTCCAGAGACTTGCCTGGCCCTAGGCCAGGCCCTGCCAAACGTGTTGTTGTGTAAAATTGTAGCGATTAATTTAAGACCTGCCAACTTCAGCTGCTCAAGGCTGGCTGGGGTGCCCCTACCTCCCCCTTCTTCTCCAGAGCGCTGCCTGCCAACATGACCCTCCCCCAAATAGAGGCCATCTCTCAGGAATGCCCTTCCCAGCATCCTCCTGGGCCCCCAGAGCCCCAGCCCAGTGAGTAGCTCCCCCTACAGCCTCCAAAGAGCCATTTCTGGCCTGAGTTTGCAGTTGCAGGCCTTGTTTGGTCCTGCAAGACGGCCCAGGTACCTCTACAAAAATAGGCTCTGGATTCCTGCCAAGTACTTGCTCCAGGTTTTTGTCCTGGGAAGGAAGGGGAACCCTACGACAGTAACCCTGTCCACTTATACTTCAGGGCTAAGTTCCAGCCAGGTCCTCTGGTAAGCGTGCCAGGTAGAAAAAGAGGTATAACCTCTTTTGCTAGGGTGTTTTTGTTTGTTTGTTTATTGTTTTATTTTTTCCAGGATAATCTGGATATCTGTGGGGTTTTTTGTTTGTTTTGTTTTTTGTTTTTTTTTATATGTGAGAGATTGTTCAATGTTGGCAATTAATCCCTTGTTTCTAAAAACCTCTATAAACCACCTAATGTGCATATAAAGCACTAGTTTAGGGCCAGAGACCCATGCTGTGGTATTGTACAGCTGAGAAAAGGCATCACAGGCCAGTGACAGGGCTGAGGGAAGGACCTGAAGTGGCACCTGACGCTGCACTCGTCTGCTCAGGGGCCCAATGGGGCCCAGCCACTGAGGAGATCTACCCCGCTCAGCAAGCCTCTCCTGAAACCTCTTTCTTTTCCTGAACTTGCATGAGCCCAAGTCTCCCTGTGAGTTGGCCAGAGGCTTGGAGAGAGTGGAAGATGGGACTGGGGTCGGGGTAGGAGAGGGGTTGTGGTATTTCAGTTATAACCCAGGACCACCATTCTCTCTTGCCCTCTTGCTGCCGTGGTCCTTTGGAACAGGTGTGGCTGTAGTGCCCATTTTTCTGCCAGACCATGCTCACAAGCTTTGAAGGCCTTACCCTTCAGCCTGTGCTGCCCCATCTGTCCAGGCAGAGATACCTGGCTCTCCCAGGGGTGTATGCTCCCCAGGGTATTAATCACAGTGTCTCCAGATAATGTTCTGAGGGGTGAACGCAGCTCTGCTCAGCACATCTAAAGCCTGGAGCAGGAGCGAAGCCTTCAACCAGCTTACTCTGCAGTTCAAGTGTGCCAGTGGCCTTCTTCATTTACAGCTGTTTCTGCTGCTATCAGAGTCTGTGATGTTGCAGCCTGGCTGCCCGGGGGCAAGCAGCCCAGTCTGCCAACACAGGCCCTTGACCTTGGATGCCTCCAGCTTGCCCTTTTTCCCTCTGCACCCAGCCCTGCTAGGGACCCTGTGTCCTCAGAGGCACCCATAATAGTGCCCATGGCGAAGGCTCACTGGAGGACACACCACCAGCATCACCGTCCCCAGAGCCCCTCCCAGACTCTGCCTATCCCAGGGATGCCCTGGCTGACCATTTGCAGCTAACGTTCTGGGAATGGGCTGAGCCATGTGCAGTTTCTTTGTGTCCTTTGCTCAGCTGCTGTGAGGCTCATCCTGACCACAGGGCCAAGCTGTGGCCTGTTCTGGGTCTGTGAGCTACACACTGTGGGCCACATACAGGGTCAAACATGCAACCTTTGCTTGGCATGCAGTGTTTCATGCAACAGTGCTCCAAGGACCTAGCCTTTGGGGCATAGATCCTGACAGTGTCAGAAGAGTTACAGGGCTTTGATCTTGATCTTTCCATTCAACCTCTGGACTGTTGTCTTGTTCCAAGCACTAGGTAGGAGATCCTTGGTTCTACTCAGCAGGACCTATTTCTGTTTTCTCCCTCTTCTAATTGTAAGTAGGGAATGGACAGGCCCAGGCAGTCTGCCTTCTGTGGAGTAGATGTGCCCCTGTGGAACCCATGTAGCTAAGCAGACAGCTGTGTCTCCTGGGAGCACTGCCTCTGCTGATTCTAAAGGAGACCTGCCATCGGGTGCTGAGTCAAGACACAGACCTGATCAGTGCTAGCTAGCTACTAGCCCCAGGCTGATGGCATATCAGCTCCTAGTGGCCAGCAGGTTGCCCAGATGCACATGGAAGTCACTCTTAATGTGTCCTACTCCTAGTGCCTACCTGGGCAGCTCTTCCCCTGATAGCAGTTAGATTCCATCCATGTGCAGAGGAGGCCACAGTAGCCCAGCCCAGGGCTGTTGTAGGAAATATGTTCTATGAGTGGTGGGGCCATAGCACAGAGTCTCCAAGTAACCTCCAATCAGATGCTCTCTCTTGTAGAACTGCTGGCCTCTGAATTCTCAGTCCTAAGAGGTGAGTTTTGGCCTGAGAGATCCACTGTGTTGGAAAAGTCAGTGCTGAAGCAGGCTACAACTGGTCCTCACAGCCCTGGCTTTTCTTTGCCTAGAGCTCTAGCCTCTTTGACCACACTTTTATGTGTGGCAGAGATAGAGGTGAGAGATGTGACCCCTGGAACCACTGCCTCTACCTGGCCAGCTATAGAGCTATAGAGTACCTGCAAACCATGTTTTGTCATCCGGTTATAGGCAGCTAAGTGCCAGCTACTCTTATACTATCAAAGTGCCTGGTCTTTGAGGGTGGTAGTTATCAGGAGGTTAGAGCAAGGGCCTTTATGAGAATGGAGGCTGCCTTATGTAGCCCCTTCTGTGACAACCTCCTGTGGAAGACAAGCTTGGCAGTTTTATCTGCAGAAACTACTATGCTCACTGGCTGCTGCCCCTGATCTCTTCTCTCTAGACTCTGTCCTGGAAGTGAGATCACCCAGTATACTCTCATAAGCAGGGAGGCCAGGGCTAAGTAGTTTGTAGGGTCAGCCCGGGCTGCTATCTTGGGGCAAGCAGAGCAAGGGACCTCCTCTCTTAGGTTGGGCAAAACTAGGCAGCCCCCTGCCTCCGGGCAGCTAGGGCGCGTGCCGGCTTTGGCATACAGCCTGGATAGCCCAGACATCCTCTTCAGCAACCCCGCCTGCCCTTGGTCTGGATAATGGCCCCATTGTTGGCTCAGGGCTGGACGGACAGCTGACCTGGCCAGGCTGTCAGCTGCCTGCCCACCCGCCCTGCAGCAGTTGGCCAGGGCCTTAGAGGTGATTGGAGCCTAGCAGGCAGGCTGGCAAGCCTGGGGCTCTGGCCTTCCCCACTGGTGACAGCTTCTTCTCCAGCCTGACCAGGTATGGCCTTTCCTGAGGTATCCTGGGATCCATGGGCAGGGTGTTCCTGTCCATTGGGGAGATCATAGTCTGACCTGGCTTCTCTCCTTGGTCAGCTCAGATTTCAGGTCCATCCCAACAGATAGGATAGAGAC
This sequence comes from Mastomys coucha, assembly GCF_008632895.1. Lineage (NCBI taxonomy): Eukaryota > Metazoa > Chordata > Mammalia > Rodentia > Muridae > Mastomys > Mastomys coucha. Next base: position 82,951,460 of record NW_022196903.1, on the reverse strand, counting down.
CTAAGGCTTGAGAAGCACAGGGAGGATGGAGAAGATTATGTCACCAAGATAGGGTGAGTAGGTGTTGGGGCTGTGTCCAAGGAGGCTAGGTGGCTCCACCACAGCTTCTAGAGGCAATGCACTGTTCAGGACAGTTATAGAGGATTCTGGTGTTTGAGAAAAAGAATGAGAAACAAGAAGGCAACAGCTGGAGATTGTAAGGGTACCCAGGATGCCCCAGCCCATGCCTTCCCATGTTCTGCCAGTTGTCCAGCTGCTTTGCAAGGGGCTGCCAGAGCAGCTGTCTCCAGGAGGGTGGCCCTAGAGTGGACAGCTGTGGGCTGAGCCATTGGCACGTGGGCTCTGCTGCCCTGTCAGTGTTGCCCTGCTATTATTGCCCTGGCCCTGTGCCTTCTCTGCCTTCTGAAGCACTTGCTCTTGCCCTCCTGGGATGCCCTCCTGGCTGGCTCCCAATATTTCAGGGCAGACTGTGTCCCCAGTTACAATCAGGTGCCTAGAACTTGGTCCTTCTCACAGGCCCTTTGAGTCACAGTTTACTGTCTATGTGGTCTGATGAAGCTGGCTCTCTTTTAGTGACTCTAGCTTGCTGGGATACAGCATGATCTGGGGACCATCATTCCAGTCAGATGTTCTCCTCATGTTTGTACCTGGGGACCTCATCAAATTCATACATACACAGTGAGCACCATTACATAGGTATATACAATGGGGACCCTATCACACATGTATGTATACAGAGACCCCATTATATATACTTGGGAGCTCCATTACATGCATGTATAGACAGGGTCCCATCACACACATGTATACTGGGAGATTTTATCATCTTGTGACTCCATCAAATAGGTATATACAGAGACTTCATCATATGTGTGTATATGGGATCTCCATTACATGTGCTTACATAGGTCCTATCAAACACATGTACATGGGGACCTCATCATACATGTGTGCACTTGGATCATACCCTACTTGTGTATAGTTTCCCCTTCACACATATGCCCTTAAGGACTCAGTTATACATAGTCCTGAGGACTATCTACTCATGTATATAGGGACCCATTGTATACATATGTATGGAGAGCCCATCACATGTGTACACAGGCTCTACTACACATGTCCATGTGCTCACACAGGGACTCATTATGTGTATACAAAGGGACATTACACATACTTACACTCAAGAGATTAGAACATGTATGTACATACATCTACTCCATTATACTTGTGTATGCAGAGGCCACATCATCACACATATGTACACACAGGGTCCTATCACATGTATACACTGAGACCCTGTTCATATATATGTACATTGAGGCCCTATCACACATGTGCACAGTAATCCCATCATCACATGTGTGTTCATGACCCTTGTCCCGTGTGTGTACACAGGAGCCCTATCAACTGGTATATATACAAGGACCTGTCATGGATACATCCATTACACATATGATCACAGGGACACTATATATATACATATAGGAATCTATTCCATGTGTATATACAGGAATCCCATCATATGTATGCAAAGGAACCTCATTACCCACATGTGCACAGAGACTCCATTAGGAATGCACTTAGGGGGCAGTGGTGGTGCATGCCTTTAATCCCAGCACTTGGGAGGCAGAGGCAGGCAGGATTTCTGAGCTTCGAGGCCAGCCTGGTCTACAGAGTGAGTTCCAGGACAGCCAGGGCTACACAGAGAAAAAAAAAGGAATGCACTTAGGAACTACATCACACACTATACATGCAGGGACCCCGTTATACAGGCACCTAAGGACTCCATCACATACATGTGCACACAGGGACCCTCTCCCCATCATGCATGCACCTAGAGAACTCCATCACACAGACGTTGTCATAAGTGTCTTGTATTTTCTGATTTTGTGATAAAATACCTACCCTGACAAAAACAATTTAAGAGGAAAGGGGTTTATTTTAGCTAACCGTGGGATAGAGTCCAATATAGTAGGGGAGAACATGACAGCAGAAGGACAAGTGGAGCCAGACTGTACACCTCAAGGCCCACCCCAAGTGATGTACTTTTTAACAAGACTCGCACATCTAAAAGATTCTGTAACTTCCCTCTACAGCTGGGAATGAAGTATTTAAACACATGAACCTATGGGGGGCATTTCATATTCAAAACATAAGCTCCATCATCTCATAATGTACCCAGGGATACTGTGGCAGGTGTACACAGTGATGCGCATAAAGGTCCTGTCAGGCCTGAGCATGTCGTGGCTCAGTGCATAGTGCTGCTACATACTCATGTCTGTCTATAAGCTCCCTGATGCCCACACTTCCTCTACTCAGGAATGGTTTCCACGATCTTCCAGTGGCCCCTCCCCAGAGTTAGCCTCTACTGGGCCGTGTCCCTAGAACCTGGCTGTACATGTGGACCATGACTGGGCAGGTGGATGGACAGCTGGACTCACATGCCCCCAACTGCAGCTGTTGAAACCACCTGTTCCAGTCAATTCAGCAGGCAGGCTGGGGGCAGGGCCTGCTGAGACTCGGTGGCCTGTGATCCTCTCCTTATGGACTGCTCTCTGCTCTGGCCTATCCCTTTCCTGCATGCTGGAGCCAATGTGTCTTCCCAGTCTGGGAAGAGTTATTGTGGCAGGCAGGAGGACACTCCCCGGGTCTCTGTCCAGGGCACCCTGCATGCTGGGGGTCAGGTTAAGGTCATTGTGGCAGGAGGACACTCCCCGGGTCTCTGTCCAGGGCACCCTGCATGCTGGGGCAAGGCTGCTAATGAGGAGTGAGGAGGATAGGACCTTTCTGGGATGTGGGTATGGGTGAAATCTGGGGTGTGGGGGAGTAGAGTCATGGCTGCGGTCTTGGAGGCTTGGAAGACATTGGTCTAGAGTTCTCGGTCCCCTGCCCACTGAACAGGCTTGTTTCCTGGCACCTGTCTCAGGCAAGCTTTTCTGTCTCTGTCGTTGGTGGGGGAGGGGGGCATGATTCATTCCCATTTCAGGAATAGGATGACAGATACATCTAAGCCAGTTTGGCCTAGGTGGTGTAAGTCCAGCCTTGTCTCTGGCTGCAGTGCTACCCACTAACACAGCAACGTGAGCTAGCCTGATAGGATCTGCTCTGGTGCTCACCCAGGACCTGGCTCCCTCCCCTGCTCTGGCATAGCTGGGGTATATAGGTTTAGGTTAGGGTTAATGTCCTTGCCAGCTCCAGGGGTATTGGGCTGCTGTGGCCCCTTTCTATCTCAGCTAGCTGTTCTTGCCTGTCCATCCAGAGGCCAGAGGAATAACGTTTGGGCAACTATTGGCCCAGCCCCTGCTGGCCTCCCAGGACCTCCCCACTTACCCCAGCTCTTCCGGGTCTGGTTTGACTTAAGCCTGTCTTGATGGAGCGGCAGCTGAGCGGATGTGGGGGGTGGCCCAGGCTCTCAGGAATGTGACCCTCCCCCTCTCTCCCAGCTAGCAGTCTCTTGGCCTAGAGACACAGGCCCCACCCTGGCTGGCCCCTCGCCCAGCTCCTGACAGAGCTAGCCGATGGCAGGGTGCTGGTTTTTGCTGCCCTTGGTGCCCTCAGGTTTGCTCTGCCCCCTTACTGTGGTACAAAGAAGACCAAGTGCACTCCAGCCTTGTTCCAGAAGTAGAGAGGTAGGCCAGATGGGTTAGAAGCTGGAGGTAGATGTTAGGCTGCCTTAGCTGCACAGTGGGTAGAAGCAAACTGCAGGTCCTGTGCCAGGAGACTGCCTGGGCCCAACTGAGCTGGGCAGACGCGCCCCACGAGTCCCATCTTGAAAGCCCCCATGGGTCTCTCTGTTAATTAAATGCATTTGTTTGGTAAAAGCAACTAAAAATACTTACAGCACCAAGGCTGCAGGAGAGGATCAGGCTAATTAGCGCCTGGCTTGTTTGGGATCTGGACTACATTTCCGTGCTGTTGAGAGATCCCCTTCTCCCTGCCACTTTCTTGCTGGGGTATCCCTTATCACAAGACACCAAGGCAGGCCTTGGCCTCTCTGTGTGTGAGCCCCTGGCCTTATTCCTCGGCTATACCGATCACAAGGTCTCCTCCTGCCCTCTTACCTCAAATGTGCTTTCTTTCACAAGCTTCATGGTGGTCCATGAAAGAGGCTCCTGCCTGCCAGGGTCTCTGCAGCTTGATGGTAGGCACTGTAGCCCACATGTACCCTTACCACTGAGTTTTGGTGTCTGGATTGATAGAGGAACCAAGGCACACCCACCTGTTCAGTGTGTCTTGTCCTATCTTCCTGTCCTTGGGGTGAACTGGGTCAGCCTTGGCTCATTCTGAACCAGCCTGGTTCTTTCCCAGCTTTGGTGGGAAGGTGCTCGTTAGAGGACTTGGACCCTTTACATCAGATAAGATGGGTCTAGGATACAGTGTTGTAGGCCTGCCTCATTGCGCACCCTTTGTTACTACAGATTCTGGTGGATCTTGCAAACCCCAGTGGCAGGCCGGCTCTGGCTTATGAGAGTGTGGTGGCTCAGGAAGGCAACCCTATCCTGCGTGACCTGGTCCTCAGCCCCAACCGCCAGTACCTCTATGCTATGACAGAGAAGCAGGTGGGTGCTGCTGGCTGCTCGGCATGAGCTTTTAGGGTGGCTGGGGTGGGATCCCCCGTCAGAGATCCCAGTCATGAGGGAACTGAGGAATGGCTTGCCTGTAATCAAGAGGCTGCTTTTACCCCTGGAGGTGTCCTATAAAACCTGACATGTCAATCTACAGACAGATAGATGAGCAGTGGACCTGCTAAGAGATGTGGTTATAAGGGCTCCATGCCATCCATGTAGCCTCAGACTCCACAGGGCCTGGTATGGGTGGCCTCTTTCCCTCCCTGTGACCTCTAGCCATGGAAAGTGGTACTTGGGTGACTGCACTGTCCAAGCACTGGTGCTTTTGGAGGATTGAACTGGGGTGCTGGGCTGGGCTTACCTAGCTCAGGCTCTGACTGTCTGCAGTGGGTTGTGGCTATGTCCTTAGTAAGACACGGCCAGCAAGGCTTGCCTAGGTCTTCAAGGTATTCTTATGTGCCCAGCCTTACCAGCTTGGTGCCTATTCCTCCCCTTCTATGTAATTTGGTGTCCTATAGCAGATGGACAGATAGATGGACTAGGGAGACCCAGAGTTGGCCTGCCTCTCTGAGCACCACTGGGGCCGGCCCCAGTCTTCCCTCACCAAGCTGATAAGTCTCCATTCCTCCGTAGTCCAGGCCATGAAAGAGTCCAGACAAGTGGGAGATGAAGTGTGGTCACAGCTGTAGATCTCAGCTAGCTGCCTGCCTTGGATCTCTTGTCCGTATTGATCTACTTGGCCGAGGCAGGGTGACCCAGCCTAGCTTTTGAGTACACTGAGCTCCTTCAGGATGGACTGGGAGCCTGGGATGGGCCTAGATAGGCCTCACACTATGATCCTTCCCCAGGTGACGCGGGTGCCTGTGGAAAGCTGTGTTCAGTATACTTCCTGTGAGCTGTGCCTGGGGTCTCGGGATCCCCACTGTGGCTGGTGTGTCCTGCACAGCATGTGAGTCTGGGAGGTCTGGCTTGAAGAGGTGGGTGACATTTGGCTTAGTGGCCCCTAAAAGCCTGCTGTGTGTATCTCAGATAGTCATAGCTGCCCTAGGTCTCATTTGACCCCACTGACAAGTGATGGGGATGTTATCAGGTGGGGCAGAGGAATCCATGCCTTTAGCCCAGGAACTCCTCTCCAGTGGCCCTGGAGACTCTGGACCTATAAGCCCAACCTGGGCATATTCTTCCTGCAGCTGCTCTAGGCAGGATGCCTGTGAGAGGGCAGAAGAGCCCCAACGTTTCGCCTCTGACCTGCTGCAGTGTGTGCAGTTGACTGTCCAGCCACGCAATGTGTCAGTCACCATGTCCCAGGTGCCGGTAAGTGTGGCTGTTGGGGGTGGCTGGGGGGAGCCGTGGGTGGAGCAAGTGGGGCAGGTAACCACTTACCCATTCCTTCTGCCACGGCCAGCTCGTGCTGCAGGCTTGGAATGTTCCTGACCTCTCAGCTGGTGTCAACTGCTCCTTTGAGGACTTCACGGAGACTGAGAGCATCCTGGAAGATGGCCGCATCCATTGCCACTCACCTTCTGCCCGGGAAGTGGCACCCATCACACAGGGTCAGGGTGAGTGGGGACTCTTCCTGCTCAGCAGTTGCAGGTACAGGAGAGTCAAAAGCAGGAGGTGTGTGGAGCTAGACAGAGCTTCAGAAGGGATCAGAGTGGAGCTGAGGATATCTGTGCTGCATGGGAGGAAAGCCTGGTGGTGGTTTGAGCGCATGCCTTTCTGACTACTATGGTCCATGTTCAGTCAATGTTTAGCAAGTAGCCCAGTGAGTCCATTTAGCCCAACCTTCATGAGGGATCTGTGTTCTGATTCCTTACTGGCCAATTAAGGAAGGGGCATCAGCCACCTGGGGCCTAGGCTAGAGGAGTGATGGGTTGATTTATATCTGGGCTTTCTCTTGAGGGTGCCAGGTCTGTGGTCTATGGCCCTGGTGGCTTAGCCTTAATGTTCTGCAGGAGACCAGCGGGTGGTGAAGCTCTACCTCAAGTCCAAGGAGACAGGAAAGAAGTTTGCATCTGTGGACTTTGTCTTCTATAACTGCAGTGTTCACCAGTCGTGAGTGTCCCTAGATCCTGCCCTTGCTGCAATAGCATCCCTGTGATCTTGCTGCAAACACTTCTTTCAGGCCTGCTTTCCTGCAGCTGACATCCAGTCAAGTGGACAGAATAAGAGGTCCCACAAAAGCAGCCAGCCAGTTGAAGAGCTAGCTTGCCTCAGGGCAAGGCCCTGAGGGCAGCATGGAAGGAGCTGTGGCTAGCTAGTATTGCAGCACCTGTGAGAGCTGCTTTAGGAACTGGGCAGAAGAGTGTGGTATGACCAGAGTGGTGCCAGGGGCTCCAAAGGAGACATTGATCTGGGCCATTGTGGAACCCGGATATGACAGCTCAGTGTGTGCTGACTCTGGGCCTGGAAATAGTTGCTGCACAGTAGGACGCCCAGGCATTGGCTTCTGCCTGGTTCTTGGGGCTTCTGGGTGGGCACAGGGAGTTGGGCAGGGGCAGCATTGCTTGCTTCTCCCCATCTTGGCTATGAGCACCTGGCTTCATACCGCCACGTTTGCACCAACAACGTGGCCGACTGTGCCTTTCTGGAAGGCCGTGTCAACATGTCTGAGGTAAGGCTGGATAAGTGGCTTCAGATACAAGGAAGCTGGGGACATATTAAGGTCCATTACTAGCCAGGGCATTGGTCAAGAGAGGGTCCTTAGAAGACCAGAGCAAGGGTGGAGACTCCAGAGAGAATTGTATCAGGTTTGGCTGGCTTTTTGATCTTGTTATCATTTATTGAGAGACTCCCAGGGCATTCTTGGAGTTGTCTTCAGGAGCAAGGTGACCAGAACTGTTAGAGCTGTCCTATAGGGCAGGGAAGTGTATTCTGGAAGCCATGAGGCTGTCTCTTTGCAAGCCCCCAGGATTGTGAGATGCACATTGAACAGCTCCTACACAAGTAGAACAGGTTTGGATAGGACAGGCCGAGGAGGATTGAGATCTGAGCAGTTAAGGGAGACACTCCCCACATGCACCAGCCTAAGCCCATTGAAGTGGGGAGTGTGACACATGCTTCTGGTGTACTTACAAGTACATTCTAGTTCTGTCATAGTGGCCAGGGGTCACTGCAGTGACCAGTACTGGTTTGAAGAGGAAGAGAGTCAGAGGAGGTAAGACCATTCTCAATGAGGCCTGTGCAGCAGGCAACAGATCTGGTGACCTTCTCAGCCAGGGGCAGCCAATGCAAAGTCCCTGAGGTAACACTTCAAGGAGAAGGAGTACACTAGGTCCTCATGGTGGAAGCATAAGCTGAAACTCCCTAGGCCTAACTGTCCCATTTCCCCCCGCAGCTGCCTGGCATGTGTCAATGGCTCCTTCCCCTGCCACTGGTGCAAATACCGCCACGTTTGCACCAACAATGCGGCCGACTGTGCCTTTCTGGAAGGCCGTGTCAACATGTCTGAGGTAAGGCTGGATAAGTGGCCTGGAGGCTTCAGAAGTACCAGTGAGTCTCAGGGTATCACCCAACAATACCCATGGGTGGCTAGGGTGCCAGTTGTATACTATAAGGTGTGGCCAAGGTGGGGACAACTTTCTGAATGTCATAGCCTGAAGCCAAGCTGGGATGTTTGTTGGATGTCCTTTGTAGTCCTTGGGAGATAGAGGCCCTGTGGTAGCTTGTGCCAGAGCAGCTTGACCAGCATGTTTCATAATAGTTCTTTTCCCAGACAGGGAGGGAACTTCACAGTGGAGCTGTGGAGGTTTCTGAAGCTCCACGTGGTAATTGCTGCTGAGTCTGGCTGTATGAGTGGCAGGCCACTCCTCCTAGAGTCTATAACATCCTGGGCATACAGGATGGGAAGCTGGAACGGGATCCTAGGGTCCATGGTGTGGGGCCAGGACTTAAATAAGGACTCATTCATCTCACTATGAACACTATGTTGGGTTTGGGAAGGGGAGGCCATGAATTCTTTTACTTAGGTCTGTGGGAGCTACAGCCAGACTGGACTTATCTGGAAAGCTTGGCAAAAGGTCATGTGTGAGTGGTGCCTCATGAGCTGCCCTCCTCTGTCCCTCCCATCATCCTGCTGCTTCCTGGCCTCATGTCTCCTAGGACAAGGTGGCAATAAGAGGCAAGACCCTGGACCTAATGGTGATGGGAGCTGTGACAGTGGGTGAAGCCAGGGACACAAAGGGGTTGGCGGTGGTGTTTCTAGGAGGGTAGCAATTGGGAGAATTGGGTCACATTATCTAGAGTAGAAAGTAAGAGCCAAGTTAGGGGCCTTGGGAACTGGCCAGGGCTGGCCTGAGGCCACTTCCAGAGGCCTGTACAGTGCCCCAGAGACACAATGTCCTAGTAGGAGGCAGGGAGACCCCTGTTGGTGGTTCCTGAAGCCAAGGTTTCTTCCAGTTTTCTTCTCTGGTGTCCCTCTAATCGTGCTCTGAGTAGCCCATCACCTCTAGGAAGTTTTATTAAAGAGGAAACTCTCCCTGGAGTGGCAGCTCACTCAGGTTCTCATACAGAAGCAGCCATAGTGTTCTATGTGGAATAGGCAGCATAGAGCCTGGTTTGTGTGCATAGGGCGGGGGTCAGGGGAAGGTCTTTTGGGGAACAGGTTGATCCCATGTGTACATACTCTTCTTTAGTTGCAGCTTTAGGTCAGCAGTGTTATACATAGCATATACAGTGGCAGGCAGCACACCCCATTTCCCTGCCTCTGGCTGTGGGGGACCTTATACAGATTCACATAGTCCTGTGACTTTCTAACCCAAGATCCTTTTCTGTGCCCAGAATACTGGCTTGCAGATGCAGAAAGACCTGTAAGCACTCACCTTGCCACGCTGTACTTGGGGGCTTGTGGAACAAGTAGTGAAATATGCAGCCAGCAAGGGGTAGTAGGCCCTAGAAGGAACCTCACGGGAACTTGGTAATCAGAGCTTATGCTGACAGTCCTGGGGACCTGGCATGTCCTGGTAGTTCCACGTTCTGACCTTGCTGTAGGGGTGGAGAGTGACCTTCCACAAGAGACCCATCATATGGCTTCCCCAGTGGTCTGGTGGATCTCACTCTTGGCTTCTCTCCCTTGCTAATCCTTAGGATGACCTCTAAGTTCCCAACAGGGAAGTAGACTTGTCTGCATGAGGGAGAGGGCTGTGGGTCAGATGACCAGGAAGCTGACCCAAGTCCTAAAACATCCCCTTGTCTTGGCTACTTCCAGGATGGTCCTAGAGTGAAAGCATAGTCAGGAGCCCTTAGGCAGGGACACTGGTTCCACTCCGCAGTGTTTGCTAGTGTCTCCCAGGCATGCCTTGGGCTGCTGAGAAACAAGAAATCAGTTAGACCTTTCAGGGCTGCTGGTCCCTGAGCCAGTAGACTCCAAAGGCTCTCTGACCTCTTCTCAGCAGGGCCCGAGGTACAAGTGACTAGGGGGACTAATTCAGCTTGACCCTGTGTGCCCCACAGGTCCCACTGACCTATGAGTTCTAGAAACCATAATTAGAAGATGCACTGCTGGGCTTGGATAGGATACAGGAGGCTAGGTGAAGTAGAAGCTACACCCGGAAGCCCAAGCAGGTCTTCCATCCAGAATGTGGCTGGTGGACTAAGAGCTGGGAAGACAGTGCTGGGTTAGTGGGGCAGGCAGGAGGATCTGGCTAGGCTCCATTCAGTCATGCCTGCCCTCTGTCTGCTGTACTCACACAAGGGTGTTACAGGGGTCAGCAAGCAGTGCTGGGCTCTGGGCCTGGCTGTGGGGGGCTCGAGAGGCTAAGGCTGATGCTGTTCTCTCAGGTAGGTCCCATCACAGCCTGAGTCTTGGGGTATAGTCACCAAGTGCTCCTCAGAAGGTATGGGAGACAGCAATGTGGATGTGGCCCTGCATACCAGTATCTTCACCAGGGCTGCCACCTGAGTTGGGGCTGGTGGCCAATGAACATGGGGGCATCCCACATTCTTACCCACTGAGCCTGTCCAGATCTTCTCAAACCATGAGAGACTGGGTCAGAGATCAGGCTCTCTGGGCCCTGCAGAGCAGATCTGGGCCTACATCTTGGGAGCCAAGATAGTCCTCGGGGATCAGGCCTGTTTTCAGCGTCCCTATTTAAAGCTGCTCCACATGCTCCCACGGGGCACCTCCTCCTGAGGCTACTGCCAGCCATGCTGCAAGCAAGCCGGGCATTGCATCAGTTATTGTTGCTGAAACCCTGGCCCTGGGGGGTCCTTGGCTGTTTTTCTACAGGGCCCGGGCTATTTTTACACTCCCCGGGCCCCCAGCTGAGAGCCTGCTACCCCAGCACCCTGTTTTTGGCTCCTGCTTCGGGTCTTTGCAGCTGTGGACCAGATGGGGTACCTGTAGCCCCTAGAGTGAGTAGTAGAGTCCTAGGATATGGCAAGAGTAAAAGGCTAGCCCTGTGCAGCCACAGCCTGCTTGGAGCAGGACCTGAAGACCACTGTCTTTGTGGTGCCCAGATGCATAGTGACACAGAAAACCTGGGTTTTGTAAGCCACCATAGCCCGTGCCGCAGTGGAACCTAGACCTCTTGCTGCCACCAGACCCAACTCAGCCAGTGCTTTTGCTGTCCTCAGGACTGCCCACAGATCCTGCCATCTACTCACATCTATGTGCCAGTGGGTGTGGTGAAGCCCATCACCCTGGCTGCACGGAACCTGCCGCAGCCACAGTCAGGTCAGCGAGGGTACGAGTGCCTTTTCCACATCCCAGGCAGCCCGGCCCGAGTCACTGCACTGCGCTTCAACAGCTCCAGCCTGCAGTGCCAGAACTCCTCGGTGAGAGAATAGCAGTCGGGTGGGCAGGTGGGGTGCTCCATGCTTTGGAGTGGGTCATTGTCTACCTGGTCCCAGACCTGGTTTGTTAGCAAAGAAAGGCCAAGATGGCTTATGTGGCCAGGTGGACCCTCGGAAGATCTGAGGGCTCTGTTGGTTTCTTGGCCAACACTGAGTCCTTGGGTGAGTGTGGGTAGTATAGCTGAGTGGGATGGTGGCGGGGCCGCACCATCCGGTTCTTAAGTGAAATAACCAGGTAAAGTGACCATAGCCTGTGTCTGTGTCCTTTGGCCACAAAGGAAGACTACCCACACCATGGCCATCTGAAGATCAGCAGGTGGCCTTGCTGGGTGGGTAGGGAAAACCCATGGTGGAAATCTCATATCTCACAGCGACATTCCCAAAGTTGCCACTGAGTTAGCAAGTCTGGTACTGAGGACTTTCCTAGAGCAGAGTTATTTAGAGAACAAACCCTTTCTAGATGTGCATGGGACACCTAAGCTCAGGTTTTGAGCTGTCCTCTTGCTCCTCACTACTGGCAGGCCTCATTTCCCCTGTCCAGGAAGTGTAGAGTCAAGAGGTCGATGAGTTTTTGGAACAGGCTTAGGTCCAGATTAGCAGAGCTGTGGACACCAGGTTGTTGGCAAGACTTTAGGTGTCCCCACTCCTGGTCCCAGTAGCCATTGGCTGACAGGGATATCCTACAGGGCAGGAGTGGGGGTCAGAGTAGACTGCTCTCTACCAAAAAGCGAAGGCTATACTTGCCCCTTTCACTTCCCACCTTTCTCGTCCTGGCTCCTCACATAACTTGCACCCCGCCCCACTCCCCTCTTGACTCTTATCACCCCTTTTTCTTGCTTCTGCTTCCTGTGTCTTTCCATCCCTGCCTCTGTTGTTCTCTTCTCTGCAGACCCCCATTTATCTTCCCTTCAGCAGTGTTTAAAGGGAAGAAAGGGTATCAGGAAATTTGATAGGATCCAATTAAATTCCTTGAGATAAAATAGTGATGAATTGCTGAGCCACCCCTTTGAGATGCCAAGCTGCATGCCTGAGCCCAAACACAATACAGAGCTGAGGTCATCAGCTGCAGAAAGTGGGAGGCAACTAAGCCTAGGCCTGGCCCTTAGAAGGGCTGTTACCCTAGGTGCAAGCCAGCCTGGGGAGAGGTAGACACAGCACTTATTTCCCAGAACAGTGGTCTTTTGATCTATGCTAAGGCTGTGGGGTCAAAAATACCTCACACCTCAGAAGTCCTGGCCTACCCAGCAGACAGACTCATGTTCACAGAGCTTTCCTGATGCTTTTGGGCTCAGCTAGCCCTATTCTCCCACACAGCTGACTATACCTCTCAGGCAGGACGCCCTGCTATTGGAAATAGTGTCTGAGCTAGCCTTGGAGGATAACATATGGAGACTGGCAGTTGATGTGGTTTCTTCAAGGCTGTAGGAGATAGGATTTGGCAGGAGGGAGTAGGGCCATGGAGCTAGAAAAGAAACCATGTGTGAAAAGATGGCCAGAAGAGCTGTGTGTGTTCTAGTCCAGCTTGCACGTAGGCCTGCCCATTCAGTAGTCAGTTTCAGAGATGTTGAGGGGCCCCCACAGGCACTATTAACCCCCCCGCAATGTAGTATGAGAGTGGTGGCCCACAACCGTAAGCATGACCACTGTGCCTGCTTCCAACAGTACTCCTATGAGGGGAATGATGTCAGTGATCTGCCTGTGAACCTGTCAGTTGTGTGGAATGGCAACTTTGTGATTGACAATCCCCAGAACATCCAGGGTAGGTAGCAGGGCTGGTGGCCTGGGTGGGTGGATGGCGGATGGTCCATACTGACTAACCTTCCCACCTTCATAGCCCACCTCTACAAGTGCCCAGCCTTACGCCAGAGTTGCGGCCTCTGCCTCAAGGCAGACCCACGCTTTGAGTGTGGCTGGTGCGTAGCTGAGCGCCGCTGTTCCCTACGCCACCACTGCCCAGCTGACTCGCCAGCCTCCTGGATGCATGCCCACCATGGCAGCAGCCGCTGCACAGATCCCAAGATTCTCAAGGTAGGAGCTAGAGACCCAGTCCAATGCCTAGCCAGCCCCACTCTTGTAAGCCCACCCAGTATCTCCTCCCACCTGGCATGGTAGACCTTGCTATGTCCGCCCCAGCCTCTGCCTTCCTGCAGCTGTCCCCAGAGACAGGCCCTCGGCAGGGAGGGACTCGACTAACCATCACCGGTGAGAATCTGGGCCTCCGGTTTGAGGATGTGCGACTAGGCGTGCACGTGGGCAAGGTGCTTTGCAGCCCTGTGGAGAGCGAGTACATCAGCGCAGAACAGTAAGGGAGACTAGGGTGGGTGGTGAGGGCCTAGGTGGCCGAGGGGATGGTTTTTTTTGAAGTGCTGAGCCCCACCATGCCAACAGGATTGTCTGCGAGATTGGAGATGCCAGCACATTGCGGGCCCATGACGCCCTGGTGGAGGTGTGTGTGCGGGACTGCTCCCTCCACTACCGAGCACTGTCCCCTAAACGCTTCACCTTTGTGGTAAGCCCGACCCCACTGCCCTCTGCTTCCTGCTGCTCCCAGAAAGTAGTTAAGGGTACTGCTGAAGTAGGCCTGGACTCATCTCTAGTATAGGACACTGCCCCTGTTGCCCATACCTAGGCTGAGCCCAGCCACAGGGAGTGGTTGCCCCTGCCCCCAGGGCTGCCTGGGTGGGAACACAGGGTAAGGGACCCAGATGCTAGAGTATGCACCTAAGAGGGAATCCCTTCTAACAAGTCATCTTCCTACAGACACCGACCTTCTACCGTGTGAGCCCATCCCGTGGGCCTCTGTCTGGAGGTACCTGGATTGGCATTGAAGGAAGCCATCTGAATGCAGGCAGTGATGTAGCTGTGTCCATTGGCGGTCGGCCCTGCTCCTTCTCCTGGTATGGGGTGAGAGGAGTCAGGGGACATAAGGCTTTCCCTCCTGGCTCTGCTGTCCCCTCCTGTTGCCTGGGCAACGGGTATGGAAAACCTGGTTGGGGTGATCACTATAGAAACCTAGAGGCAGGAGAGGTTGCCATGGAGATAGGGGACCAGCCTACAAAGTAGGAAGGGGGTGTGGCCTGGCCTCCGTAGGTACTGCCTTGTTGGCTCCAGTAGCTCCTCCTAAGAAGAGGGGACATCTCTCTTACAAGCAAAATAAAAAGTATTTTTTAAAAGTTTAATAGAGAAAACAGACATCTTAACAAAAGCCTCGAGGCTTGAAGTGGATAATTTTAGATTAAGGATGATAATGGAAAGGCCCTTTAAATATTTTCCTGTGGTAATTACCCGTTATCAAACTAATCATTGGTGTTTGTAGTCTGGAGGCTGTGAGGCCTCCAGGCTGCAGTGATATAGCCAAGGGACAGGACCTCAGAGTAGGTATTGCCTTGCTGACTGCTAATGAAGGTGACCTTTGACCCCATGCCCCAGGCCAGCTTACTGTTGCTAGGAGCAGGGTCTTTTCCAGGTGTGTGTACAGTATGGAAAGAGGAAGCTGGTTGGCTCAAAGCACTTGGTAGTAGTGGGACTCTGTGCTCAGGGGTCTGAGGAAGGCAGTGATGGCAGGTGGGAAGGGTCAGACCTATAGTTCAGTCTCTTTGATCTCCAGAGCAGTAGCCTGTCATGAGCAAGGTGTCTTTATCCCAAGCCTGGAAGAGTAGTCTAGGATAGCTGGCTGGTACTCTTGGCATGGTCTCCTGAGTAGCCAGCAGCAGTAGGCAGAATCCACTTCATCCACCTGCATTAGAGATTACATCATTAGAGTACGGTGAAGGGCAAGACCAAGGGAGGTGTACAGCCAAATGTAGGTGAGACCCAAGGTGGGGATGGAGAGAGGCCAATCAAGGTTTAGGGTAGGACCAACACTGGACATTCAGAGGTCAAAGTAGTCATCCCAGAAGCCACCTAAGGGAGGCCCACACCTTTCCCTGGGAGCCAGTCCTCAGCCACCAGTAGAAACTTGCTGATGTGTTGACATGCTGCCCTCACAGTACCCACACCCATCTTGACCCCATCCCAGGAGAAACTCACGAGAGATCCGATGCCTGACACCGCCTGGGCAGACTCCTGGCAGCGCCCCTATTGTTATCAACATCAACCGTGCCCAGCTCTCCAACCCCGAGGTGAAGTACAACTATACTGAAGACCCTACTATCCTGAGGATCGACCCCGAGTGGAGCATCAACAGGTAGGAGACCTGCTGTGAAGCCAGAAGCACCTCCTGCTCCCCCACTTTGAGTCAGGGAGTTCCTCTCCAGGGTGTTATATGGTGGTTTGTTCAATGGCAGCCTCCTAAAGTCATGAATCCTGGCAAGCAGTGCTCTGGCTGAGCTTTGACCACCTGCTCATGTAGGAAGAGACTGTGTCTCTCTTGTATTTCTAGGCCTAGGGCATTGTCTGATTCCTCTCTTCTTCCTCTAGTGGTGGGACACTCCTAACAGTCACAGGCACCAATCTGGCCACCGTCCGTGAACCTCGAATCCGGGCCAAATATGGAGGCATTGAGAGGGAAAATGTGAGTGAATGCCCTGTGCCTCTGGTCCCCTATCTCATTCTTTTCTGTTCTCCCTCCCCTCCTGGCCATGTGGGTATTTCCTAGACCAGTAACCACTGCTGCTAACATCCCTGCTTCTGCCTCCCCCTGCTTACCTGTCTGTGCTGAGGCCTTGAAGACAAAGTGGTCAGCTAGGGCTGATCCCTGGACCTGTCTAGCCCTCAGACTACAAAGAATGGACATCTTGAACATGTGCTCCCTTGGTGCCTAGACCATCTGCACAGGGAGCTGTCATTCCTAGGGTGGGGCTTTATTGGGTAGCTGGCCCACAATGGGAGATCTAGCCTGCCTGAGGTCCTGGTACCTGTGTCCCAGAGCTGCATGGTGTACAATGACACCACCATGGTGTGCCGGGCGCCGTCTATAGACAACCCCAAGCGCAGCCCACCAGAACTGGGAGAGCGGCCAGATGAGATTGGTTTCATCATGGACAATGTACGCACGCTGCTGGTACTCAACAGCTCCTCATTCCTCTACTACCCGGACCCTGTACTGGAGCCACTCAGTCCTACTGGGCTCTTGGAGCTGAAGCCCAGCTCCCCGCTCATCCTCAAGGTAGGTCTCAGCCATTGGGGCCTCCTGCTGCAGAGGCTGCTCTGGGATGGGGCTTGTAGAGAGACCTCAGGATTTCCCTCATTTCACCCTGATCCCTGTAGGGACGGAATCTCCTGCCACCTGCTCCTGGCAATTCCCGGCTCAACTACACGGTGCTCATCGGCTCCACACCTTGTATCCTCACCGTGTCTGAGACACAGCTGCTGTGTGAAGCACCCAACCTCACAGGGCAGCATAAAGTCACGGTACATACCCTAACCTTTCTTTATGCAGAGAGCCAGGAAATCCCTGTCACAGCCTATCTGTGGTCTCCTGGAACCACCCTCCTGACCTATGACCCTACCACCACTAGAGCAACCCCATCTCTGAGAAAATCCCCATGGAACTGAGTTCTAATGCAGGTCCCATTCAGTCCTTGCCATTTTTCCTACCTGGAGCCCTTCTCACAACTGGTAGCTTATGTGTTAACTAGCTGGGCGTCTGTCTGCTCATGCCCAGCATCTTGCACCATTAGCCACTTTTGTCACCTCTGGAAAGATGCTGCCTACAGGCAGGCAGATAGATGCTGTGTGTGACTTAAGAGCCATTGCACAAAGCCTCAGGCTCTGAGGGGCCGATGCCCTCTGAGTACCTCTATCCCATCTGGCAGGTGCGGGCTGGGGGCTTCGAGTTCTCACCTGGGATGCTGCAGGTGTATTCGGACAGCCTGCTGACATTGCCAGCCATTGTGGGTATCGGTGGGGGGGGTGGCCTCTTGCTGCTGGTCATCGTGGCTGTGCTCATCGCCTACAAACGCAAATCCCGCGATGCTGACCGTACTCTCAAGCGGCTGCAGCTCCAGATGGACAACTTGGAGTCACGGGTGGCCCTCGAGTGCAAGGAAGGTCAGCAGGGAGATGGGTGGGGCTGGAGCCGGGGAGGGAGTCTGAGTGCTGAGTCAGTCACCGCCTGCCTCAGTCCCAGGGAGATGACAGATGGCAGAATCGTCCTCCTGGTAAAAGGACCACTTTCTGTACAGCTATAATCTAGGGGGTATGCCACCTAATCTTTTGTGTCCCCATCCCCTGGTCTGTGAATGGGCACAGAAACACATAGTAAGAGGCAAGGGTACATACAAATGATCGTGCTTAGCCCCTGAGAGTCCCAGATAGTCAAATGGTGTTAGCATGGTACCTGCCCTGTAGACCACTTTGGTAGACAGCAAGCAGACATGAGCCGGTACTGGAGAA
The DNA here is from genome assembly GCF_008632895.1 of Mastomys coucha. Classification (NCBI taxonomy): domain Eukaryota; kingdom Metazoa; phylum Chordata; class Mammalia; order Rodentia; family Muridae; genus Mastomys; species Mastomys coucha. The sequence goes on along the minus strand of NW_022196903.1, from coordinate 82,933,764 downwards.
TGGAGGCCCTTGGCTCCAACCTATAGAGGGGAATTGAAAGTCCAGTGTTCAGGATGCCTTCTCTGCCAACTTTTGCGGGGGCAGGATCTGCTAGAGAGAGGGGGCCAGATGCCTGGCATCAACCAGGAAATGAAGCCACGGCACTTCACCAAACCTGCTAGGTGCTCCAGAGCCTGCCCTGCCCCTCTGACTCCTAGTCAGATAGAGGGCAAACTACAGGGCTGACACCTTATAGCTCTGGAATGTTCTATAGGGCCTACTACTCTGCCCTGTTTTCTTTAACCTTGAGAGGTGCTGTAGGCTGAGATGGTGGCATTGAGGGCCCTGGGCCCATGGTGTATATAACGTAGGGCTGACATGAGGCTGGGACCCTGGGTGCAATACTGGAATATCTATGTCACCCCCTCTACCCAGGACTGGGTCTTGGCTAAAGGACTTCCCATTCCCACCTAGCCAGTGTTGGAGCCATTGTTACTCTTATCTGGTTAATCTCATGACAGTACAGAGGAAGAAAACCTTTTGTCCTAAACTAGGGAAACTGAGGCACAGAAAGGGACTTGGTTTCTTTAAGGTCTGGACCAGTGATCCCAGCCACACAGTAGGCAGACTAGGACTGAGAAGGGGGAAGGGAACCTCAAATGTACTGCCCTTAATCTCACATTGCCCCCGACCCCATATTTGGGCACAGCCTTTGCAGAGCTACAGACGGACATCCATGAGCTGACCAGTGACCTGGATGGTGCTGGCATCCCCTTCCTTGACTACCGCACATATGCCATGCGAGTGCTGTTTCCTGGGATTGAGGACCATCCTGTACTAAAGGAGATGGAGGTAGGTCTGCCACCTTAGAATTCCCCAGGGGCTGGTTTGGCCTACCAGAGAAAGTTGCAGGGCTTGGCCAAGTTGGGAATATGGAGTCAGACCCATGTTGGTGCCAGCACAGGGTTAGGACCCTGAGCTATGAGGCAGGGACCTGGTTTCTGGGGCAGGTAGCTTGCCTTGGGGGACTCCGTTGCCCATAGTGCTTCAGGAGGCTGGAAGGAGACCCTACATATAGAACAGTGTCCCAGGCTTCACCCAAGCTAACTGCCCTTTAGCCTAAGACCCTGGTTCCTCTCCTTGTGCTTGGTTGTATGAGGCTTTCTGCCATTCACCTGCCTGGGTCCCTTGGAGGATCTAGGTGCTGACCCTCACTGTGCAGTGAGGGCAGTCTGGCCTACCTGTGTATTCCAGGCCCAAATAGCTCGTTGTCCCAGCAGCCCTCCCCCTGCCTTAGCTGTTGGAGCTATGTACCCTGTGGTCTGAGCAGGCCTATGTTCTCCCAGGTGCAGGCCAATGTGGAGAAGTCGCTGACACTGTTCGGACAGCTATTGACCAAGAAGCATTTCCTGCTAACCTTCATCCGTACACTGGAGGCCCAGCGTAGCTTCTCCATGCGAGACCGTGGGAACGTGGCCTCCCTCATCATGACAGCCCTGCAGGGTGAGATGGAGTATGCCACCGGAGTGCTAAAGCAGTTGCTGTCTGACCTCATCGAGAAAAACTTGGAAAGCAAGAACCACCCCAAGCTCCTGTTACGGAGGTACAGTGAGGGAAGCCTGGCGGTGGGGTCACCGTGGGAGTCGTAGGGACCTGCCTGCTGGATGGTGGAAGTTGACTCCTCTTTGCCATTTGCTTCTATTCCCATAGGACAGAATCAGTGGCAGAGAAGATGTTGACCAACTGGTTCACCTTCCTTTTGTATAAGTTTCTCAAGGTAGGCCTCAGGGGCCCAGTGAGTGGAGGAACAGCTGGGGTAGGGAGGACGCCAAGAAGGCACAGAGGCCAGGTCCTAGGTGTCATGTCCGAGCCCAGCAACCCAGACTACTTGCTCTTAGCTGTTTCTTGTGTTGAAACTTGCTATTGCTACTACAGAGGGAGAATAGACATTCACGCCCAAGTCAGTGCCCAAGCTGGAGTATGGATATAAGCTTGAACCTCTGCTTGGTACCTGGAGCTAGCCGCCAGGCTCAGAAGGAAGATACACCTAGACAGGCTTTTGAGGGCCTGACACTGGCCCTCAAGAGCTCTGTGGTGGACTCTAGCTCTCCAGAGCTTCCACAATCCCTGCAGGTGCCAGGGTGGGCTGTCTGATTGAACTGTTGCCTGACTTAAGAGACTGGGTAATTACACAGTTCCAAGGTCTCTGGCTTCTTCTGACCTCATGGCCAATGGGATGCATGTCACAAGTAGTAACAGTGGGTCTGCCTGGGAATATAACTTGTGTGCGTCAGCCCTATCCAGTGCTCTGTGGATTCAATGACAAGGGTGGGGCTGCTGCTGAGTCTGCCAGCACTTGGACTCTGTTCTCCCCCAGTAGGCTGCTGCTGAGCTCTGGATGACCCAGAAGTGCCAGCACATGGGTTTGCTTAGAGCAGATCCCTGGTGGGATGCCTTTACTTATTGGGAGGAGAGCCATTGATAGGACATGGCAATAAGTAAGAGACAGGAGGTCTGAGGAACTGGAGATGGAGAAAAGTGACCTGGATGGCACAAGGACAGCTGAGGAGAGGGGTATCTGTGGGTACAGCAGCCCCCATAATAGTAAATGCGCACATCTCCTATGAAAATGCCGCCCTGTGGACAGTTATTTACATGCTCATTAAAACAGGCTCTGAATCAGAAGAAGCAAGGCCGAGCAAAAGCTTCGGCACTCCAGCAGCTGTGCCCATGCTGGGTCTTGACGCGTGCTGACCCCGTTTGATCCTCATTCTCCACAGCGAGGAGCGGGTGCAGTTCACCCTATTGGGTCTCAGATCCTGAGCCAGCTCTGCAATGTCTGCTGCTGCAATGTGGGGAGGCAGGCCGCCACTGGAAGCTGGCCGAGCTGGCTCTGCACCTGTCATTGTGGGGCAGAGGGAGCAGAGCCTGTCAGACATCTGGGACAGGGGCATTGCATCTCAAGGCAGTCAGGGGTGTAGGAATGTTGATGGGGGTGAGGAGCAAGGCAACTGAGAGAACAGCAGGAAGGGAAGAGGAAGCAAAGATTCAGAGAAATGAAGTGGGCCCTCTGCCCCAGGTTCACTCTTAGGTCCTCTCAGTCTCCTCTCAGCTCTGGTTTTTGTGTGGCCTTTTTTGCTGTACAATGAAAACCGATACTCCAGGAGTGAGCCCAGATTGGCCTGGGCTTGTTCTATCTGTCTGTGGCCACAGAGCCACACATAGGCTTCTTGATACATGTTTGCTTTATAGTGCTGAGAGAAGATACACTTCAGTGCCTCCCTTCCCTGAGCTGCTGAGCAGATTCTCCTGCCCACAGTTCTGCCTTTTCTGGAGTCTAAGGCTCAAGTCACATTCTACATAGCTTTCCAGAGTGCTTTCTTTCAGTCGTAAGACAGGTTCCTCCACCCTCTCATGGCTCAATAGTTGGTCTCTTTTTACCATGCCATTTTTACATTTCACTGGATTAAAATATACATAATACAAATTATATACTACCTTCTAGATTTCTTTAAAGTTACATTTTTATTTCTTTATTATGTGGCTGTATACCACAATGCATACACAGAAGTTAGAGGATAACTTGCAGGAGTAGGTTCTTACACCATGTGGGTCCCAGGGATCAGACTCAAGTTGGCAGAGTTGGCAGCAGGCTCCTTTATTTGCTGAGTTATCTCACCAACCCTTATCTTACTATTTGAGACAGGCTTCCCTAGATAGCCCACGCTGTCCTCAAACTCATGACCTTCGTGCGTCAGCCTCTGGAGTGTGTACAGGTCACTAGAGTTAATACATCTGTAAAGTGCAGCCCTTGTCAACATCATCTACGTTTGTCGTCTTCATGACACACTCCTTGTCCCTCTCCCCTTCCTCTACCGCACCACCTTAATCATTTCTAACTCTTGAGTTTGACTGATGTGAGGATGCCCTCTAAGTGGAATTATCCATGATGCATTGCTCACTAGCTTAACCCAGGTGTGTCTATTGACATGCGCATGTGGCCTGCACTGCTACTGTGCTTTCCTTCAGGTCAGTTGCCTGTGGTCAGCTACAGCACATAGTATGTAATGGACAACTGTTACAGAAGTGCAGGTGTGTTAAGCCATGAGCCACTCTGAGAAGCATGAATGGTCCCTTCCTAGAATGAGATTCACCCTGTCTGGCCAGCATAACCATACCACACACACAGCTCAGTTTGACTAGGGAGGACAGAAGGGAAAGCAGAATGATGGGGCTCTTATGAGTCTGCACTTGGGCAGGGTCTGAGCCATCCCCTGCTCACAGATACATGTGACTAGAATGTATGATCGAGGTAGTTGCTCTGCCTGTCTGTCACTACACTGTCAACAACAGCACCTGTGAGGTAAAGGGGCAGGGCCCCAGCTCTGACAGTCACAGCCGTCAGTATTCAGTGTGGGTCACTAAACGGTAGCAAATGTCTACAGGTAGAGAAACAGGTTTTGTTCAGATTTTTTGTCTTGGGTTCTGGCTGCATTGACATGCTGGTCTGAAGTTCTGACTTAAGTGACCCCCCCC
>NW_022196903.1:82909943-82929239 GCF_008632895.1 Mastomys coucha | reverse complement strand
CCCCCCGCCTCAGCCTTCCAAGCTGTGGTTGCCATGCCCACCCTCAGTGTTTTTCACAAGGGGTCCTGGTACCCCACCCTACTCCTCACTCCCTTTTACCCCACCCCAAGAGGGTTAGGCCTATGTCTTCAAGTAAGCTGGCACATAGTACTGTCTCTTTCACTGTCCTTTGTCACACTGGCAGAGGGTGTTAGGGGAATGTGAATTCTCCCCAACACAGCAGGCTTCTGCTGGAGCTGTGTGCTGTGTGGGTTTTCAGAGTAAGTGCAGGTGCTCAGGCATCCTCCTTTGTAGCATAAGATGTGCTGACTCTAGAGCCTTCCTGGGCTGGGTGCCATGACACCATCCCTGGAGATGTGCATGAGAACAGACAGCACATTTCCTTGATTGCCATTTATTCTACAAGTTAAACAACTTGCTTGACCAGCCATGTTCATCTTCTTTTTAAGCCACAATTGTGTTTTTTCTAGAGTTGTTTTTTTTGTTTTGTTTTGTTTTGTTTTTTTAGTATATGGTAAGGGTTTTTCGTTTGGTTTTAAATACCAACAGTTCATCATTTGAGCTTTTATGCTATAGGTTAAGTACATGGCACGAGGTTCTGTGCAGATGGAAAGCTGGTGCTGTGCCTCATTTACTGAGCTGCACCCCTGCTCTGTTGCCTCTCTATGAAAGGACTATTCTCTGCACCTTCTCAGCAGGGTTGAGAGGAAGCTCCGGCCCTACCTTTCCCCTGTCATGGGACAGGGAAATGAGGCCCACAGAGAGAAAGCCCTTACGCTTAGGACTGCTTCACCCGCCTCCTCTCTGGGCTCTTGTCTCTGACTGCTCTTTCACAGTCTTGAAAAGCCTGGTGAGCCGGGTAGTGGTGGTGCACGCCTTTAATCCTAGCACTTGGGAGGAAGAGGCAGGCGGATTTCTAAGTCTGTAGACCAACCGGTCTACAGAGTGAGTTACAAAGCAGCCAAGGCTACACAGAGAAACCCTGTCTCGAAAAACCAAAAGGAAAAAAAAAAGGAAAATAAAAGCCTGGTGAAAGTGATAGTCCAGGCTGGACCTTCTGGGTCTGAGCTTTCTCAGAGAAGCTCTGGCTTGGGCAGATGCATTAGGGTTGAGTGGCTCTGCATCCAAGGTTTTAGGCATTGGCCTGCCTCCTCTGCTTCTTTTACTTTGCTTAGGAACCCAAGAGCAGACAATCTAACCTGGGGAAACCTTACGAGGTAGTGATTGCCAAAAGAGGCAGCTATTGATGGCTCTGAGTCCCAGCCTGCTCCCCCTCCCTCCTACTTCTAGCTGACTTAATGAAGCCAACTTTGCAAATGAAACCTAATTTCAAAGACAGGAGTGTGGTCTGAAGGTCTCGGGATGATCTATGCTCCTGGATGTTCCTTAGCAGCTGTCTCCTTAATTGCCTCAGATGCTAACAAGGGGCTAGAACATCTGGGTACAGGAGCAGAGTCACCGTGGGCTTGCCAAGGGCCCACCTGGGCTAGCCTCCCACCTAGGCATTCTCAACCAGCATCCACTGTGAGGAGTGACTCCAGCAGTCAGGGGCGGGCCTTCAGGGCCATGGGACCAGCCTGAACTTCAGCATCTTCTTCGCTCGGCTTGCTGAGTAATGTGGCCCTACTTATGGCCGCACACCTGTAGTGCAGGGAACCAGATGACAGGTAGCTGAGGGTAGGGACAGTGCAAGGTCTTGCCAAATGTGCAGAGGCTACTCTTCCAGTCCCTGTTTCTCCTTGGCACCAGTCTGCGGGTTCCTTTGCCCCTTGGTGATAAGGAGCATTAGGAGGCAGTGTGTTTGTGCTGGTGATCATGGTGAAAGCATGCTCTTAGTGATGCTGGACTTCTGGCCAGGTGGACATCCAGCAGATCATGATCACACTTGGTATGCAGTGAGGGTAGTATTTCAAGGATTTCTGTGTCTGCAGATATAAGGACACTGGGGGTGTCACTCACTAGATTTCCTTGCCTGGTGGTGGCTCCAGAGACAGGCTTGCCTTCAAGAGGAAATGGAGCTTCTGGAAACAGCTAGATAGCCCTTAAAGGACTGGTCGGTCCTAGCCTGGCCTCACACCCTACCACCCACACAGGAGTGTGCTGGGGAACCGCTCTTCATGCTGTACTGTGCCATCAAGCAGCAGATGGAGAAGGGCCCTATTGACGCCATCACGGGGGAGGCCCGCTACTCTCTGAGTGAAGACAAGCTCATCCGGCAGCAGATTGACTACAAGACCCTGGTGAGCCCCCAGTCCTGGGTCCTCCCCTTCCCATGAACTAAACTGAGTGGACAGGACAAGAAGTGAGGGGTGTAACTGGTGCTACCATGCTACCCTCCTCACACACAGACCCTGAACTGTGTGAACCCTGAGCATGAGAACGCACCTGAGGTTCCTGTGAAGGGACTGAACTGTGACACCGTGACCCAGGTCAAGGAGAAGCTACTGGATGCTGTGTACAAGGGTGTGCCTTACTCACAGCGGCCCAAGGCTGGGGACATGGACCTGGGTGAGTGGTGGGCAAGTGTCCCTGTGATGCCTCTCAGAGGTCAGGCCCCTTGTCCTGATGGTAGGAAGGCATTCAAGGGAGGTAACAGGGTAAGCTAGGGTTTGCAGGCCAGAGTAGAGTGATAGAGGAGACCTATGGAGAAGAGGGAGGGTGTGAGTTTGATATTCTCTGGGAAGCTAGGGCTGTGAGGGCTGAGGGAACAGAACTTTGCACTGGGGAAAGTTGAAAGATGTGGGACACAGTTCTAGGACCCGGCAGGAGATGTGTCAGGAATAGCTGAGAGTGGAACCTGGGTAGAGCAGGGCCTACCTCTTGGGCTCATCCAGGCATCAAATGAAAGGCCAACCCCATGGGCAGACTATGCCACCTCTGAGCCTATTGAATGTAGCTATCCAGTGGAGGAGCCTCAGCGTGTGGCTCTATCCCAGGCTCTTCCTTAAGTGCAGAGCAAGCCCCTCCCTGACTTCTCCCACTCCCTTGTGCTATGTGCCAGTAGAATGAGGAGCTTGGATAGAAGGGAGGGGGGAGGAAAGGAGGGAGAGGGGAAAAGGGAGTCCTACCTCTAATACCCTACTTCCTGTAGAGTGGCGCCAGGGTCGTATGGCACGCATCATCCTTCAGGATGAGGACGTCACCACCAAAATTGATAATGACTGGAAGAGGCTGAACACACTGGCTCACTATCAGGTGACCCTACCATCCAGGGACCACTGCGTGGGCTTTCTTTCCATTAAACTGGAACATGCCTAGTCAGGTGTGGACTGTGCCTGCCCAAGTGATTATCTGCCCTGGAACCATCCCAATGGAGATTCAGAATGGTGGCATGACTTGCCTCCCAGAGTAGAACCATGGGTGTCTTTAGGTCCCCCTAGTTTGGGCTGGACACTTAGTGGCACCCTGGGACTTGTATCCTTGATGTCTGTCCACAGGTAACGGATGGGTCATCAGTGGCACTAGTACCCAAGCAGACATCTGCCTACAACATCTCCAACTCCTCTACCTTCACTAAGTCCCTCAGCAGATACGGTGAGGGACCAGCAGGGTTGCAAGCAGGTAGTGGGTAGGCAGTGGACCTAGGTGGGATGTCCTTCCTAGTGCTCTGCCAGTGTGTCGGATGCCGGGTCTAAGGGGACATGTGGCGTGTCACTGGGCTCTTGGCCTTCCCGTCAGCTCTGAAGCAATGCCTGTCCCTATAGCCTACAAGGGACCTCATGCTGCTCATGTGACCACAGTGGCCATTCCCCAACATACCTAGCAGGAGCCTTGGTGCCCTATGAAAGGAAAACTGGCTGGGGTAGAGCAGGGTCTGGCCATGGGTGAGGGACACAGCCCTGCCAGCTGACAGGCTATTCCTGCAGAGAGCATGCTGCGTACAGCCAGTAGCCCCGACAGCCTACGCTCACGAACACCCATGATCACGCCAGACCTGGAAAGTGGAACAAAACTGTGGCACCTGGTAAAGAACCACGATCACCTGGACCAACGTGAAGGCGACCGTGGCAGCAAGATGGTCTCTGAGATCTACCTGACAAGGCTGCTGGCTACCAAGGTAGGTGTATGGAAGATGCCCAGAGCACATGGCTAAATCCAGAGTTCCCACAGACCTGCCCAGGTCACCTGGGAGGTTGGTGCCCTGGGCAGCCCTGAAGCTCACTACTCGCCCTGCAGGGAACACTGCAAAAGTTCGTGGATGACCTGTTCGAGACCATCTTCAGCACGGCACACCGCGGCTCAGCCCTGCCTCTGGCCATCAAGTACATGTTTGACTTCTTAGATGAGCAGGCTGACAAGCACCAGATCCACGACTCAGATGTGCGCCATACCTGGAAGAGCAATTGGTGCGACTACTATAGGGGTGGGACTGCCGGGGCCCAGACCTTACAGTACCAGGATGATCCTGGACTTTCCCAGTTTCCAGCCCTGGATCCTGCCACAACCCCACTACTCTGGCCTGTAGAAATTCCCTGTATGAGGGGCTGCCATGTAAGAAACAGAGTTTGGTGGGCCAGAGCCAATTGATAACATAGAGGAAGTGATATTCATAGCACAAGCCTGTGTTCAGCACTGAGCTGTGATTGCAGGTGAGGATTCAGGCCACCCAGACCCCAGTGGGCTCCCTCCAGTGCTTCCTGTCACTCCTGTGTGCTCAGCCCTGACTTGCCTTCTCCTAGAATTGACTGCCTATACTTGTGGACAAGCCCTAGATTCCTGCAACCCAGCCGTGGGCCCCACAGCCCCTTGCTCCTGATCGGGGCTGTTCAGCGTTCTCTGGCTTTGGCTGACAAGCACAGTTGTGGGGTTCTGCTGTGTGTAACCCTGGCCCAGCAGGCTCTACCCCTGTGTGTGGTCTTCCCACCCCCATAGCCCATGACTTTAGAAGAGGGCCACTTGGATTGAAGACTGATAGTTGACCTTCCTCTCCTACAAGGCTGCACCAGACCCCCGCTCTCCATTCCCACCAGGACATACCTTTCATGTTCACACACCCTAAAGTTGTGCTCTGACCTCCAAGTAGAGGTCATTAGCTTTCCTAATTTCATGACCCTTGGCCTAGTGTGCTGGATGGCCTCAGCCTAGAGCCCTGTACCCCTCCATCCCCTTCTCAAGATTCCTCTTGGTTTTTATCTGTTGTCTCCCTCCATGGCTGTGGGAGCCTAAGTCCCAGGCCCATCTGGGCTGCCTGTCAGGGGTTCCAGCAAGGGAGGAACTGCTGTGGGACAGCACAGCTAGGAGTAATGTGCTATATGGGATCTTCTTGATTTACTCTAGAGCAGCTGCCTCAGCCATGTGGAGTTGCCAGGCTTTTGGCACATGCCTATGGTCACCAATAGCCTCAATCTCCAGTTTAATTTAGTTAATGTTTGAAAAGCATGTGTTATAATTGGGTGCTCAGCCAAGGCTGTCTGAGGCCTTATGGGGCATAAGGGTGTGAGTATGAAGGCATATGTCCTTGGACTAGGGATGAGCACAGGAACAGGATATAAGCCAGTGTAGGCCTCAGGAATGGCCATGGACATAAGCTGAACATGAGGTATGATGCTCTGAGAGGCACCAGGTTGTTGGCAGCATGTCCTGTCTGGCCAGTGGGGTGAGAGGCCTGCCCCAGTTGAGCATTTGGACATCCACTCATTCTCTGGGGGATAGTCAGTCCTGCAGGATGGTTGGCCACTCTAGCTGCTGTCCGGAAGGGAGTGGGATGCAGAATGGCCATCCTGAGCACTCTTGGGCCTGCTTGTCCACAGCCTGCCTCTGCGCTTCTGGGTGAATGTAATTAAGAACCCTCAGTTCGTGTTCGACATCCACAAGAACAGCATCACAGACGCCTGCCTCTCAGTAGTAGCGCAGACCTTCATGGACTCCTGCTCTACCTCAGAGCACAAGCTGGGCAAAGACTCACCCTCCAACAAGTTACTCTATGCCAAGGACATCCCCAACTACAAGAGCTGGGTTGAAAGGTGGGTGGCCAGCAGGGGTCATGCAGGGGCCACACAGGTTGGTGGGTGGGTAGGCGCTGTGACCCCACCCATGCTGACCCTGCCACCTACTGTCAGGTACTATGCTGACATTGCCAAGATGCCCGCCATCAGTGACCAAGACATGAGCGCCTACCTGGCAGAGCAGTCCCGGCTGCATCTCAGCCAGTTCAACAGCATGAGTGCCCTGCATGAGATCTACTCCTACATTGCGAAGTACAAGGATGAGGTGCGCCCTTTCCCCACCCCAGTTCTACCTGTTATCTCAGAGCTCACCCAATACTTGATTTGCTTCTGTACCTGACAGCCCAGCTTTTCCTAGGGGTAATAAGGGAATCAGAGATTCTGGGCACAAAGAAGGCTCTCTGAGGCAGGGTGACAGTGTTTTCCTGGGGTGGAAAGCTGTGGTCCTATAATAGAGTTTATTGGGCTGGATGGTATCTCTGGGGCTAGGCAGAGGTTGCTCCTTGTCCTTTGCCAAGAAGCAGCACCCCCAACTCCTCTCTGACTCTGGGCTGGAGCTTATGGGTACAGAGATCCAAGGACTGGTTATGTGTGGTCAGTGCTTAGGCAGTGAGTGGGCCTGGTGGACCAAGAGCATAGAGTCTATTTGGCTGAGCTAGGGCCCACCTGGGAACAGGCAGAAGATAAATAGGCCAGGTGGCCTAGGTGTAGAGCCTTGGAGCTTGGCTGTGTCCCTGAGCCAGATGGATTGTTACAGGTCTAGAGGTAGGGAGGCTGTGGTCTACTGACTGTGCTGAGCCAGTGAGATAGATAGCCAGGCAGCCTGTCTGGAGGTGGGAAGCCACAGAGACAGGAGCTATGGGCTCAGAAAGGCTCTGGGATCAAACCAGCCACAGAAGGGCTCACAGGTTGTAGTGATTAAGGGGATAGGATGGGACACTGGGCCTGGGCTCCCACATAGACTGAGGTAGGGGTGTGATACTCAGGAAGACAATCTAAAAGCATAGGAAACCCAACAACAGTAGAGAACAGTAGCCATGCCACATCAGAAGGCAGGGCCTGGAGCACTGCCCTAGAAGACTCACAGAAGCCTGAGAAGGGTGAGGCAGGAGAGGCCATAGCCAGGAGCCAAGGCCTGTTGATGAGGGAAATGAGGGTGGAGGTAATGACCCTGGGGCTCACCCTCAAGTGCTGTATGTAGTACATAGTACTCTTGGATCAGAACTGTTTTCACAGCTAGGAGCTGGTAGAGTTGGGTCTTGCCTGACTGCTACCCAAATCCTCCAAGGCACACCAGTGTCATATGTGGTGGCCCAGCAGCTTCCCTTAGAGCTTCAACCCTGACTCTGACCCTATCCCACCCTCAGATTCTGGTGGCTCTGGAGAAAGATGAGCAGGCTCGAAGGCAGCGGCTTCGAAGCAAACTGGAGCAGGTGGTGGACACAATGGCCCTGAGCAGCTGAGCCCTGGAAATGCCCACCCAGCAGGAGGTAGAGCAGGAGGGCAGCAGAGGACCCAGGAGACAGCCCTTAGCCCACCTGTACCAAGTGCCAGGTGTGGGGGCTGCAGTTGGGTCCTGGCCCTCGCCTTCCTCTCCCTGCCATGCAGGGCCAGTTTTTATTACTGTGGATGTGAGGGTTCCTGCTGAGCCACCTCTGTGCCTAGGGCTTGCTGCCTTGGGGCAAGGATTGCACGGTGTGACTGGTCCTGCCCTGGGATATCTGCTGCTTGGCAAGAGCTGCTGGTGGCTTTCCTGGGAAAGAGGTGGCCTCTGAGGGGCCGAGATAGAAGGCTAGGCCCTCCAGAGGGAGGGCAGTAGGATAAGGGACTGGACCAATTCACAGTTCTTGGCTTCTCCAGCTGCTACCAGCAGGCAGTCTGAGGGAGAGGTGAGATACCCAAGGCTAAGCCACATAAGTCACAGCCTGGGACTGTCCCACCAGCCTCTCTACTCTAGCACCCTGTGCTTGCCACCACCCTCAGATTCACCGCGTGCTCTGCGCGGCCACGGCTGGAGTGCCACATCCTTCTGCTGGGGAGAGAGGCCCCACTCCCCTCCTATGGAGGGCCTGCAGACCCCACTTCCAAGTGACATGTGGACGATGGCTAGGCGAACCCTTCTCTGTCCTCAGGGCTGTGCCTCTGGGAGCCCCTGGTCCTGGGGCTCCAGTCAGAGTGCATGTTCCCATTATTTATTCCCCGCCTCCTGCTCCGGTCGCAGCCCACCACGGAGCTCTGGAGGATAACAGGCCACCCCCCCATCCTCTATCCTCACCGCCCCTGATGCTCCCGGTGGCTTCCAGTCTGGCATCTCAACAGTGACCTGGCCCTTCTACAGTGGGACATCTGGGTACTGCTTTTAAGGGAACAAGAAATCCTGTGGTATTTTGCTCTGGGGGTATGGGGGTCATTTCTGCCACCCTACTGGCCATGGGAAGTGACCCAAGGGACCAGAGGTCAGCTGTATCCACCTCTGCCCTCAAGGAGCAACAGTATGTTTTTAATGGACCCTGTACATATATATATGTATGTATGTGTATATATATATATATATATATATATGTGTGTGTGCGTGGCCCTGGCCCCAATGGGGTGCTGTACAATTATTTGAGGGAGGAGACACAGAAAGGCAATTCAGGAGGAACCCAGGTGGAAGAGAGCAAAACCAAGGGCCCTGGAGCTGCCATCTGATGTGGCCTCTACTTCCCCCAGATGGAAGAAGCCGCTGCCCATGATACCTGGTGCCCCGAGCTTCAGGTGCAGAGGCTGTGGACCTGCATGACTGTGCTAGCGTTTAGTCTGAGTTGATCTTTTCAAACTGCAAGTGTTGAATACTAGAGGTGGTTAGACCCTTTTTTTTTTTAATTTTTTTTTTAATTAGTCATTGGAAAAGCAAGCAAGCGGCCTATTCCCTTTACAGGTTCACCTTTTTGACGGTACTAAAGAGTATAATGACTTTTAAGGGACAGCTAACTGTGGCCAGGCCCATCCTCAGTGCTGGGGACAGCACACCCCACATCCATGGGCTGCTAGCCTTGTGGGTCCTTACACTCCAAGCTAGGGAGCCGATGGGACAGGGTGGAGGTCAGAATAGAGCTGTGCCTGTATTTGCTATGGGGCAGGTACAAGGACTCAGGGAGCAACTCCTCTGTGGTAGTCATGAGCCTGGGCACCCTGGGCCATGAATTCTGGTCAGACTCCCACCCCATCTCTGTGGCTTACTCTCTGGACTGATTGATCCAGGGCTAGCCAGCCTGGATATAGCCGTTTCTCAAAAGCCCCTGTTGTTGTCTGGGGTTTTACCCATGGATATATCCCACTCTTCCTTCTGATGCCTCTGGGCTGTGCCTGGGTGGGAGCCTCAGTTTCCCCTAAAGTCTTCCCTGGTTGTAGGCTTCAGATGGAAGCCCCCAGTTCTTCCAGCTCTACCTGGACCACGCACAGCTTCTAGGCTCAATGCCTTCACTATCCAGCCCCATCACCCTGCCCAAGGTCCCCAGGCTCCCTTAGAATAGGCCAACCTCACTCTGTCCTACCAGGCCACCTTGCCCATGTGGGTATCAGGTAGGAGGTGAGGTGGCTTGAAGCAGCTTCCCCGGGGCATTTGTTCGCAAGCACTTTAGCATATCTGTTTACATGCGAACTGCCCTAGCTGTCCTTACCACACATCTCGGCACAGCCATCAGGGCCAGGCCTCACTTCCCTGCCATTTCTGGACTGGGCTCATTTGCTTGTCCTTGGTCTTCAAGAACCATCCATCTCTGTGGTATTCTGCAAAGGTTTCCACTCCAGTCTCAATATGGCTTGGGGTTAGAGCCCACTGCGCACTGGGTGGTGGATGCTCAGAGCCACCCTCTACAGTCCTAGGACCCAGGGAGGTGAGCAAGCACTACTCCAGCCAGCCTGGCCCCAGCACTCTTGGTACTGCCGTCCTGCCATGGGCCCCATCCCCAGAAGCCCTGACTTCCTGCCTGGTCTTTCCCTTTGCAGCCAGGCTCAGGAGTGCCTGGGCCATTCCAAGTTGGGCCTGGGTGCCTGGCCTCCACATGCCTGGGGCTGACTCTGTGCTCTCCAGCTGTCCCAGTCTCTTAGTGTTGGACAGCTAGACAGAGCAGCAGGGATGAGGGCCTTGATGTGTCCCCAAGAGACACTGCACTGAGTTCCAGGCACAGGCCAACAACCTCTGTTGGTACAGAGGGGCCCGACCACCACCCTCTACTCCAGTTCCCCTAGTTTGGATCTGGTGGCTCACATCGGTGCTACACAAGCTAGAGTAGATATATTTAGAGAGAGAAAGATATTTTTAAGGTGAAGCCCATAATTAGCTGTCCTTTAATGCCGCAGAACACTCCCTCTTACCCCCTCCCTCCACTCCTCACCCCAAAAAACTGGTCATTTGGATGGTCTGAGTAGACCAGGCCTCGGCCATTGCTTCTCTGGAAGCGGCAGAGCCGATACGCTCAGCCATCAGATATGTAAATATACGGCTATTTCCTATTTTACGGTTCTTCAGATTTAGTACTTGTAAATAAACACACATTAAGGAGAGATTAAACATTTTTGCTAAAGCTCGTGGCTCTGAGTCTTATTTTAGTGGGATGGAAATCCAAGAGGTGACCACAGAAATAGCTTATATCCTCAGGGGTGGCAGCAGGCACCTTGGAGCCCCTGCCCCCTAGACTGTGGAAACCTAGCACAGACCACGTATCACATCAGTTTTTATCTAATGCAGAAAACAAACAGCATACCCCCTCATTGGAACAGAGAGGGAAGACCTCAGTGGTCGTCTGTGTGGCAGGACCACATGCAGTCCTCACTGGGAGCATACCCATCTATAAGGCAAGGTCCCTGTTAACCACCCTTCACTGTGGCCTTACACTAAGGAGCCTGGTGTGGGACAGCCCATGTGCACACTCATCCAGTTTCATGGGCGAAGAGTTCCTAAATCTGCTGTTTGATGATGTGGCTCAGGTACCTAGTCTTGCCCTCCTCAGCTTGGCAGAGTGTTGGAGTTGGGCACAGTAGCACTGAAGGAGGCAGCTCTGGATGAGTGTGGAGGCATACCACCTCCCTAGGAGCATCTTAATACCTAGGAACCACGTCTGACGACAGTGCCACTGTTCACTGTGCACAAGGCTAGGGAGTGAGTTTCCCAGTGGTGGAACTGTCCTCAGAGACAACTTGGGGAGCAAGAAGTCGCAGGCCACACTACCCCCTGGGCTCTGAAGCACTCTAGCTGCCTCTGACTCACTCCATTCCTTTCTGGGCTCTGATGGCATTCCATAAGCCACAATCAGTCCTCCTCCATTCCCAGCCGATCTGTCCTGCCAGCCTGCTCAGTATTAAAAAAAAAAAAAAAACCAACAATCACCATAAAATTGCATGGGAAACAGATTTAGCAAATGTGGTCCCGTTTGGAGTGTGACATGGCCCGTTTCTGTCTCTTGAGCCTTCCCAACTTTCTGGCACAATCAGCTCTGCCTGAATTACCCTCGTTAGGCTGCCACAGGCTCCAGCCCTGCCACCCAGGACTGAGGCAACCTCTCAAAGAAGTAATCAGTGCCCTTGCACAGGGTGATCAAGCATGATTAGAGCAAGCAGGGTCTGATTGCCACACAGCTTATAGAAGGCAGCAATCCATCCATACAGCACTGTGGTGGCTGTGAGCACATAGGGCAGAGGCTCGAGGCCTGTCCTCAACGCTGTGGATCAAGAGGACATTTTACTGCACTTCTTTCCTGGGTCCAAGAGCAGCCATGACTGCAGCAGAAGACAAAGCAGTAAGCTGGGATGAAAACCATGTCAGAAGTATGAGGAAGATGTCTACCGATAGCCTTGTAGCCTCAAGGACGTGGAGAAGCCTAGCGGAGGCTCAGAGGGCCAGATCAGGAGCCAACCAAAGCCAGCCAGGGGTGGGAGAAAGAATGGAGACCTGCCAACCATGTAGTCCCAGAGAAAGGAAGGACCATTTGCAGAGACAGGAGTGACCTAAGCATCAGGGCCAATGTAAAGAACCTAGGAGAGGCCCGGGTGAGGCAGAAGCCAGGACAAGTTGCTGCAGAAGATCGAGGGTGCCAGCCCTTGGGAAGCAGGAAGCTGACGTAGGTTTGCTTTTGATGGCTACAGCTGGTCATCAAAGGTTGATGGGAGGCATCTGCCATAGCACAACTTCGTCCACTGGGGGATGTCCCCTATGGCAGACACGTCTGGCAGGTTCTAGTAGTCTCTGATTATCTGTGAATTGATTGGCCACACCTAGTTGGGCCAGTGGTGGAACTGTCCTCAGAGACAACTTGGGGAGCAGAGGTCCCAGGCCACACTGCCCACTGGGCTCTGAAGCACTCTAGCTGCCTCTGACTCACTCCATTCCTTTCTGGGCTCTGATGGCTTTCCAAAAGCCACAATCAGTCCTCCTCCATTCCCTAGTTAGGCACCTGGGTTTCCTGGAGTGAGGTTCTCACCAACTGTAGCTTCAAGCTTTGTTGAGCCCAAGATATGGTCCAGGGCAGCTCTGGGTCATGGCCCAGGCCCTGGGATGTTTGTTTCTTCAGTGTGGCCCAGACTAGCAGCCAAGTGGCCCAGTGGGCCCAGTGAGCCCAAGTGGCTCAGATCAGCCAAGATCAGTTAATTTTAGAGCAGGCCAGAAACCAAAGTGAGATACCTGCTCCAAGGGATCCAAGGCACCTTGGTGGGGCCTGAATTCATTCTTAGACTGCCCTGGCTCCTGAAGCTTTTCTCAGTGCTGAGGCTCTGCAAGGAGAGTGCCCAGGAGCCCTCAAACACTGGGAGGGTGGAGGGAAGTTGCCCCTTGAAGACAGGTACCAGTAGCTACCACTTTTTCCCAGAAGACTTGCCTGATGTTCAAGAAGGGGGTCTGCTGGGAACCAGGCTTTCTGGCCATGCTGCCTGTATCCAGTTCATACTCTACCTTAATAAACACCCAGGTGTGTCTCTTTAAAGGTGCCCTCCTGTTTGCAATGTGGTGGTAGGTGAGAGAGCTGGGTGACTTTTACAAAGGTACAAGAGGTGATCAGATCTACCCTGTACTGTATCTTGTGCTCAGCAAAGCTTGAAGCTACAGTCGCTGAGAACCTCACTCCAGAAGACCCCAGGTGCCTAACTAGGTGTGGCCTGTCACCTCATAGATAATCAGAGACTAGGACAGCCACCCGCCAGAGATGTCTGCTACATAGCACCCCCAGTGGTACTTCACTCTTGGCTGGATCCAGGTGATTCTGTGAGATCACAGCACCCCATCTTTCTCCTCCTGTATTCCTCATCTTCCCAAATCAGTCCCGTGGTGGCTGTCGAATCGCAGGGCAGTGGTCTCTTTGGTCCAGGTGGAGATTTCATTAACCACCCTTAGGGCAGCTACAACTGTCCGTTTGAGCCCATTAATCTGGCCTGGAGAAGATATTCTGGTTAGCTGGACACAGGCACATGCCCAGGAGAATGGCCAGCGCACTTGAGCCTGAGTTTTGCCAATCATTCAGAGCTGTGGCCATGCACAGGTCCTGCTCTGCACAGTCCTAGGCCCAGCTTCTTTGACATTGTAAAATTCCCTCCTGGAGAGAAAAGGTAGGCTTCCAAGACTCAAGAAGCTATAAGATCCCTGAGATACGCTCCCCCTCCCCCAGTCAAATAAGCAGTGACAACTTCTGAGCTTTCCTGTGGAACTGACTGAAAGTTGTGCAGGGAGCTCCAGGGATGCAAATTCTGAGAGTGGTTACCCATGCTAGGTCAGACTTTTCAGTGGTTCAGCTGCTGTGAAGTCACCCAAGCACCAATAAACTTGGTGGCTCCCTAAGTGAGGCTTGGGTGGAATCGTTTCTCTGGTCAGCCATTGGTGCCCAATTGAGATGATTAGTTCTGCTTTCTCAGATGCTTGCTCCCTTTGCCTCCAACAAGAGAGTGAACAGAGGGAGGAGGGAATGAGGGGACTTACACTGCCACCCAGGAGTGAAGATTTACATAACAGGAAAGTGGGAATCCTGAGACCCTCGGTGGCAGCAGGATACCAACCAAGAGAGGCTTCAGGCCTTACAGCTCAATGTTCTAGGCAGACTTAAAGATACCAACCCAGAGATTACAGCTCCAGAGCTTAGAGGGCTTCCGGTACCTTCCAGCATGGAAGCCTTTAACAGGACTGTCCCCCTTGAATTTTGAGGTCAGTCTTCCTTCTCCATAGAGGACCCAGAAACTTGACCAGAGCCAGGAGCTGCCTCTAAAGCCTTCCTCTCTTCTTCAAAGTATGCTGCAAAGAGAACGTGTTGAGAGGTTTGCTGTAGGACCAGGTGAACTCTGATTGGCTGAATGTATGTGCATGCAAATAAGATAAAAAACGGGACCAATAAGGGAAGAGCTATCAAACCTCAAAGAGAAAGGAGAAAGCCCACCAAAATATGAGAGATACCTACCCCCATTTCATGTTCCAAAAGAAGCTGGAAAGATGGGAATCTCCCTGAAGCTTTTCTTGTTTGGTGCACTGCCAGCAGTTTGCGCTTGTTTAAGGATCCTGGGGACTTGGAACCACGCAGCCTGATCAAAAGCCCTGAACTGTTCAATCCTCTCTGCCCAGTACAGCCTGCTGCATCCCAGGGTTCTTGTGTGGGCTTTGCACCAGCCAGGACGTGTGTGTGTGTGTGTGTGTGTGTGTGTGTGTGTGTGTGTGTGTGTACATGCATTTGCATGCACATATGTTTCATTCTCTTGCTACCTGAAAAACTGAGAGGTAAGAAGGCACCTGTCTGTCAGATGGTGTCAGAGGAGCCTCTTGATTGTCCCTGGACCACTCCAACCAGTTGTGGCTCTTGGCTGTCAAACAGCCCGCCCAACTCTTTCAGCTCTTCATTTTGGGAGGGTCTCCTAACCTCCAGCACTACCTGCTATCAAGAGATGTTTGTTCACACCTTTGAACTAAAATAGAAACTCGGCTCTTCTTGTCCATGAACTCTGGTTTCAGGGTCAGTCTACCAGCTTACCTGCAGCTTGGGTCTGGCCACGATCGTTATTCAGAGCTGTCTCCGAGAGTCAAGGTCTCTGTCCTACTGTTTCTGTGACCCTGTGTGCTTCCCTTTCCAGATCCCCTCATTTTTGCCTGGGAGGGTCTCTGCTGCGGTTCCATGTCATATCTGTGTATAGGAAACTTACCATACCCAGTCGTGCCAGGCCCACACAAACTGAAGCCCAAAAGCGCAAGCCAGGGACCTGGAAGGCTCCACGGAGGAACTGATACATTCCTCCCAGCTTTTGCTCATTGGCTAGGAATAAAAGAACCAGAGGAAGAACACACAATTTTTGCTCAAGAAAGAGCTGTATCCTGACAAGATGGGCTCAGCTGGTGAAATCACTTATCTAACCTAACCTAATGACCTGACCCAAGTTCCACCCCTGGAATCCATAAGTACCCAACTTACTTGTTCATAAACAAACCAGCAAACAAATGAGTGAGTGAATCTAAAAACATTTTAGAAAACCCGGAATCCCACTTGTCTCTCTAGGAATAAATGACTTGGATGCACTTGTGTCCACTAATGCGGTGAGGAGGGTAGTTAAGCTTGGCAGGAACATGGGCTTACCTCCTTTCTGCACTTTGCCACTGGCAGAAGTGGGCAGGGAAGGTTTGTGAAAAAGTCAGACAGGTTGGCTTGCGGTTTGAAACATCCTGGTGATGGGCATGAGGGAGGAGTATCTAACCCTTTAAGGGGCCTTGAGTGCCATCAGACGAGTTCATGTGGAGAGATCAAGGGGTCAGAGGTCAGGCCAGAGAGATCCTGCCTCTCCTGGTGGGACTGAGGAGAGGGAAGGAGACAACCTGCCCAGCTGTACAAGGTGACATTTCCTGGGGTGAACTGTGGCCCTGATGTTTGCTGTAGCCTATCAAGGCCCTGCAGTCTAACAGGAGCCTAATGAAGCAGAAGGGGCTGCTGGGGTCAAAGGAACAAGTAACTGACAGGGCCATTCAGGGCTGAGGGACAGAGGAGAGTTATAATGTGTAGGGAGCTGAGCTAAGGAAGCCCTGCATGGGTGACATCCTGAGTGAATGACTGTTGTTGACATCGACAGCCCATGTTAAAGACTCCAAACCCTCAGACCTATGGAGCCAGGCTCAAGAGGGCCATGCTCTCCTCGGGAGACCAAGCAGGAGTATTATAAATGATTATCAGTGTGTGCAAAGACTAGCAACTGCAACTTCCTCCTCCGGGATGTGTACAGTCTGAGACTGCTCCTTACAGATTCCTATAAAGATTAGCAAAAGCCCTACTCTCGTGCTATACCTAATAAATATGCTAAGGGAGCAGAATTCAACTGGATCCCAGCTTTACTGTACACATGTCCATCTGACAGTCCTTTCGACATTCCTTCGCTGCTCCTAGGTGGGATTCCAGGACCCAAGCTGTATGGGACATGGCACCCAAGAGAACAGTCTATGCTCATACCATCCATGGTGACATTCAGTGCTTAGCCTGCCCAGCTATACAAGATGATAAGGGACCTGAGCTCTCTTTCCTAGTGTCAGGAGACCCATGTGCTGTGCCGTGGGTGACCTTAAGCCATCTGGGGAAGAAGAAAAGAAAGGAAGCAGCCATTTCTCTTGGGAAGATGATCTGGAACCAAGACATTTTCAAAACAGACACTGTTAAAAAGATGTGTTTAATAGCATGGGATTGAGGCAGTTTTAAAGTCTGAGGTTTGACCCTGCCTCCCTGTGGGGCAATATTGGAGAAGTCACAGATGGTTTGGAAACCACATCGGCAAATCCAACTGAGCGGCATGTATACACACTTAACAACAGATGCCACAGGCTGAGGGCAGTGCAGGGGTCACAATCCTCATCTGAGGGCAGTGGACATGTGACATCTGGCAAATCAGAGCTTGCTCTGTGCGGCAGAGCTCATCAGGCTACCACAGAGCCAGCTTTCCTCCTTGAAAGAAGACTGGCAGGTTTGGCTTGATTTTACTTTGTAACAAGGGACAGAGTCTGTGAAGAGAGAGTCGTAGGTCCTCTTTGGGCTGCCCAGCTATGAAGCTCATTCTAAGAATTGGGACCCAAGACAGGAGGTATCTCTACTGCCCCCACACAATGATCAATGCCCATCTGCTTTCCACCCACCCTCAGCCACATCAGCCTAAGAGGCCTGATAGGTCCACAGAGCATGGCTGTCCCTTCTGTGAGACAAATGGTCCTTCGTCTGCCACTAGGCATAGCACTTGGGACTAAGTGTCTGCTCAGAGCTGATGTGGCCAACTTAAAAACTGTAGCATTCGCAGTTGGACAGACAGATAGACAGACAGACAAACAGACACACACACACACTACACCAACACCACGTCACATCGCATCACATCACACACCTGAAACTGTCTCCTCAGGCTTCTGCCCACAAGCCAGGGACCACGGCGACTCACTTGCAGACATCAACACAAAGGGTAAAGCACGGCTCTATCCCACAGTGGGCTAATCCTGGATTAGGAAGCTGCCAGCACAGAGCCACTCGGTTCCAGCATGCTCTCAGCATGCTGCTAAAGGCCCATTAAATCTTGCAGGCAGAGGCCCTCGAAGCTCGGGCGGGTGGTCGTAACTTTGGAGTTCTTGCCAGCTTCAAGCTCCCATTTCCCACAGTCACTGGCTCACAGCATCTCCCATGGTGGGCCTTCCCCCCAACTCAGTGCAGGATCTTCATCTACTCACTAGGATTGGCAGGGGGCTGGCTGAGGACTGGCATAGGTCTCCTCCCATCCTCTGCTTTGCCCCTGAGTTCTAGAAAGGACATCAAGTTTAGTTACTCTGAAAAGCTGTGGTTTTTCTTTCTCCTTCCAGGTATATCAGTATTACCTTCTTGGTGGCCACTGAATTCAAAATAACCACACCTTACAACAATCTTCCTCTGTCATGGCACACTACCATGGTTTTATTTATCTTGTTGGCCTGTGAGGACAGGTAGACTGGTCTGTCTCCATCCCAGATGACTTCTGCTCTTATGATGGTATCTGGCACACACTCGGTGCTCAGCACATTTGTTGAGTGGATGAATGACCACATGCTAGTCTTTGCAGTCTCTACATCTCTGTGGACAGTGTCCCATTTGTGACTAGGCAAGTGCACCAGCCTGTCACCCATCTCCCTTGAGCTTGACCTTTCCAACAGGGCCCAGGGCCCTGTCCGGCCCTACTCTGATGAGCTGTTGTGTTGGTCAATTTATTGTCCCTGAGACCAAATATCTGAGGGAAATGACTTAAATAAGGAGAGGGGTTGTTTTGGTTACAGTCTTGGAGATTTTGATCCAATTGTTCCTTCAGTGAGACTGGGATGGAGCTGAACATCAAGGAGAGAGAGCATGGCTGAGTCCTACTTCTCACCTCACATTGTCCACTGTCAGCCTATGTATGTATCAGGGGACATTCCCAACCCAAACCCTTCTTCATCCCAGAACAGAACTTCAGTGCTTTGGAGAAATCTCAAAACTTTCCCAAGGCTGGCCTTTCTTTGTGACCCCAGCTGCCAGCTCTGTGTTGCTGGCAGCTCTGGGGACAAACTCCATGTGTTCCTCTCATGCAGAAGTCACCATGGGCTTCAGGTCTTTATTTCCCAAGCTGTATAACTGTCTAATTGCAGAAGAGTTTCTCTCTAGTTTTTTACCCCACCTTGTCTTGAACTGCTCCTCTCATGGAGACTGTGAGTCTCTCATGCCCACCTCTGGTCATAGGTGACTTGACTGAGGTGTGGCAGAGATGCCGCCTCACTCTGCCTTGGACAATTAGGAGACTTCAAGCAGCAGATGGAGGATGTGAGACCTTGCAAAGAGAAGCCAACCACCCCAACCATGACCACCCAAGACATGTTGTAACTAGCTGTCCCTAAACATACACAGGAGAACCAGAAAGCCAAAAGGCCAGTCAGGGACCCTGTGGGCAGTCAGAGCTATGAAGCATCAACCCAGGGTTTCAGGAGGCTGAGCACCGGGCCACCTGATAAGTGTCTGACTGTAAGAAGTGAGGGTTTGGGGGTTGTGTTTGTTCGAATTCACTTTATCAGGACAGTGTTTTTTGCAAACCCTGCAGTGCTCGTCAAACAGCATCAGTTGACAGTGTGCGGACCTGAGGCCTCCTGAGGCAGCAGAATCCTGGCATGCTGACCCACTTATGGGAATCAGCCCCTGGAGACCCTGAGTGGTCTCCAGAAGTCACATCACCTGGAATTATAAGCTTCAGGAGCCCTGCAGAGCCAAGCATCTCCAGTATCCTTCCAGGCCACACTGAAAATCCCACAGCATGCTGGTAAACTGAAAGGACTGGGCTGCTACTGCTGCTGCTGCTGCTGCTGCTGCTGCTCCTCCTCCTCCTCCTCCTC
>NW_022196903.1:82899076-82909066 GCF_008632895.1 Mastomys coucha | reverse complement strand
TCCTCCTCCTCTTCCTCCTCCTCCTTCT
This sequence comes from Mastomys coucha, assembly GCF_008632895.1. NCBI lineage: Eukaryota > Metazoa > Chordata > Mammalia > Rodentia > Muridae > Mastomys > Mastomys coucha. The sequence continues at coordinate 82,909,038 of NW_022196903.1, read as the reverse complement.
GCCTCCACCTTCTCTTCCTCCTCCTCCTCCTCCTTCTCCCACCTCTCTCTCTTCCTCCTCATCTCCTCCTTCTCCTCTTCCTCTTCCTTCTTTCACCTCCTCCTCTTCCTCCTCCCTCTCTCCCTCCTTCCTTTCTTTCTTCCTTTCCTCCTCCTCCTTTTTTGCTTGTATTTAGAAGTTTGTCCCAAAGTAGCTCCTCTTGTTCCAGCATGAGCTATAGTCCTCAAAGCCTCTCCAGTGAGTGATCACTAGGATCCCAGATGTCCCTAGCCCTGGCTTTCAAGCCATGTCACTGTGGAAGACTGACTGGAGCCTGCCAGGGCATGAGCATCAGGTACTGGGATGACCTGCCAGGGCATGAGCATCAGGTACTGGGATGACTACCTTTGCTCTGTGGATTACGGTTGGGCTAGAGAGGCCTGGTGTGCCCCAGATTCTACCCGGGCGGCTGCTCTCCCCATGTATTTTGTCAGCTTTCCACCAAAGTGTGACCTTCCACTATGCAACCAGGACACCAAGACCTGCACAGAGTCAGATCACTAAGATGCCCAAAGCTTCAGGAATGGTTTGCTGGTAGGCAGCTGAGCAAGGATGCCCTATTCTGGGAGCCCCTGGTTCCTCTCAGTAGTTCTATGGTGTGACATTGGCTATGGTCCTGGCAGTGGCTTTCTCTTATTCCAGTTTTCCCAACCTCCCTGGAGAGATATGAGTCCCATGTCGATTTAAATGGCCTCTATGGCTGACATTCAGGTTTCCTTCGGCTTCCAGGTCCTGGCATCTGCGGGGCCCTAGAGAGAGACTGAGACACTGGCTAGCAGAATGCAGTGCTTGCTATGTGCAATTGGTGTCCATCCTCTGAAGCTGGACAGTGCAGGGTCAGGGAGCAGGGACTGGTGACCACACCCAGAGGGAGAGCAATGAGCCTCACATATGTCCACAGGGCAGCAGAATGGGTCCCTGTTTACTGGCTGGGCCCTCCCTACTCAAGGCGACCTGGTACCTGTGCCTTGCCTTTCCTACCTGCAAGGGCTCTAGAACCCAGCGTATCATCCCAAACTGCCACTTCCCTCTCTCTGCTAGGGTTCCAGAAACATCCCAGCAGGCAAAAATGAATGTCCCTGTGCCATACTCTGCCCTGAAATACACAGTCTTTGCACACCGCCCCTGTGGGTCCCTGCTGCCCTGCCTGCCCCGTGTGTGCTGAGCCCCAAGGGGCCCATACCAACTCAATGTTTGCCTTAGTTGTGCATGCATATCTTAATTCTGGGAGAGTCTTCCTCCTCCAGTGGTGCTGGGTGTGCCCATACTTCAAGGCTAAAATGATGTCATTAGCTGAGTCTTTCTTTGGAACAGTCGGTGATTTGCTGATGGTGGGTGAGGCACTGCCATCGTCTTCTCAGGGGCTATCGGGCTGTTGCTCTGCCAGGTCTGCCTCTGTCATGAGGCCTTCAGGAGGGTCCAAGCTTCCTGCTCAGTTCCCTTGTGCCATCCTTGGTATGTGACCCCTCAGGAGGTCAATATACATTACATGTGTTAACACTGCTCAGCTATGCTGGCCAAACACAGCCAGAGTCAGCCAGATGCAGAGGCCAGAGCTTCCCGTGGACAGCAGGGTGACCTCTGATTTATATAGATAAGAGCTTGTAGAAGGAAGCCACGGGGACACCCCAGACCCCCAGAGGTCTAGAAGTAGGAAGTTAAGTCACAGGCTGGCTACAGAGTCTTCCCTGCTGGTATGTCCAGCTGGGTCTTATGCCATGGCCATGGTGGCTGCTGCCACCGTTCTTGCTTGTCTGTGTCACCCTTGAAGCCCCTGCTCCTTACTCTGCTGCAGTTGACACAGAGGACACTGGCACACCTGTTACTGTTGTTAGGCAATCCCCACAGGAGCCACTCAGGCATCCCTAGTACACAGCAGCTGCCTTATCCAGGGCAGATGTCCCGAGAGGAAGCCCAAGGAAGTCCCTGGTGCCTGCTGTGGTCAGCCTCGAAAGTCACCTGCGCCATTGCTCAAGTTAGTTCAACTTAGCCTGGGCGAACCACCTGGGCCCATGCAGAAAGACCAGCCTAAGCCTCAACTCCCCTCTGAGGGCTGCTCTTCTAGGAGGCTGAGTTTGTGGAACATGTGTTCAAACACAGGAGGGCCTGAAGAGCAGTCATGAGTGTCTAGTTCTCCTAACTCTTGAGTTGGAAATGGGATCAAATTATCTCTATCCATTCTTACACCAGGACTGTAAATTTTCCTCTGAGGAACATGAGCACCAAGGAGCTTACTGCCAAGCTTGATGTCCTCGGTTCAATCACTGGCCCTACATGATGTAAGAAGAAAATTGGCTTTTGCAAGTTGTCCTCCAACATGTGTGTGTGCACATATACATATATATGTATATATACATATATACACATACATATATATATATACATATATGTGTGTGTATGTGGTGTGTGTGTGTGTATGTCCATGTATACACACAATAGATAAATAAACATATATAATTAAAAGAGAAAAAGCTTTAGAGGCTGGCTCAGTGGTTAAAAGCTCTTTCAAAGGCCTGGGATTTGAGTCCCAGCATCCACATGGTGGCTCACAACTGTCTGTAACTCCTACCCCAAGTTTCGCTGCCCACTTCTGACCTCTGAACTTACTACATACACATGGTGCACAGATACATGCAGGCAAACACCTATGCCCATAAATAATATATATGAGGGGGACTCCTCCTCTGGAGCACCTTCCACTCTCAGTAATTCTTTCTCACTTTTCCTTAATAAATTTATCTTTGCTCTGCAGAGAGACAGAGACCCAGAGAGAGGGGGAGAGAGAATTAAAATTTTCAGGCAGGCAAGGGCACTTGTGTCTGTTCTATTTAGTTTTGGTAAGGGTGGGGTTTTCTTGCATTTATCTTGTATTGCATGTACGTGTATGGTGGGCATCCATGCTAAGCACTGTGAAGATCAGAGGACAACATACATCCTGTGGGTACAGGACTCTGGTTGTCAGGCTTGATGGCAAGCCCCTTTACCCCTCAGCCATCTTCTTGGCCCTTCAACTAGCTTTGTTGTTCACAGTCTAAGAGTACAGTTCATCACAGTGGGAAAGCCATGGCAGTAGGAGCCCAAGTCTCCTCACTCATATCTGAGTGGATAAGGAAGTAGTGACAGGATGGTGACCAAGGTGAACATAAACCTCAAGACCCACCTCCAAACCACCCATCTCCTCCAATCAGGCCCTGCCTCCTAATGGTTTCCCACCTCCCTAAAACATCGCTACCTGCAAGAGACAATGCAGCCTGACATATCCACAGCACTGGGATTACACACAAACAGCAATGTATTATACTACAAGGCATTGTAAGCACTCCATATATGAGCTATTTTACTTACTTTATCTACTTACTTATGTAAGTAAATGCATATCATGTTTTTATAAGTGATCTTGAGGTGATTTGAAGTGTAAAGGAGGCTTGCATGAGTTATATGTAAATATGGCACCATTTACCATAAGGGACTTGAGCATGGTGAGAATCTGGGTGTGAACAACATGCAGGGGATAGTTTGACTGGGTATAGAATCCTAGCTGGGAATTTGCATTTCTTCAGTACTTGACACTAATGGTTCGTTGTCTTCTTCCTTCAGTCATATATTATGGTGTCCTAGTTTCATTTTGTCCCTGTGTTACATATCCTGATGAAAAGCAACTTAGAGGCAAATAGGCTTTTCATGGTCTCTCCACTGTCATAATCCCCTCATATCATAGCCATTGGGAGCAAGCCATCAGACAGTTTTCCTCACACAAAGACAAGTATAGAGTGCTATGCTTATAAATATAGTATGCTGTATCTGTATCCATGCTCCCCCTGTGCTGCTCTGGTCATGTGGCCAAGGCAGCCACAGGGCTGTGCTCCTCCAGAAGGGACTCCCTGTCACTACAAGGACAGCCGATGGCTAGTGGCTCATTGGTGCCTGCATAGGTTTATCTCATGTCTTTGTCTTTTGAGGGACGCTTGGCCTTACTGTGTAGCACGGACTGACCTCTGGTTTGCAGAAATTCTTTTGCTTCAGTGCTGAGTAATGGGCTTTCAGGCATGAGCCACCATGCTTGGCTTGCCTCAAAAGCAGAGTCATGATCAGTCTGGGCAACCCAAGCCAGATTGCCTTCTCCTCTCCAGACTCTGACTCCAGACTCTCCAGAGCTCTAGTCAGAGCTCCTGTCTAGCTAGCCACCTTAGGGACAAGGACTTCCTTATAGTGTGTTCCCTCCTGCCCGTCACACACAGGTGTGCCCCCTGCTCGGTCAGCTCCATCCAGCCCCATCCCTCCTGCCATCTCTCAGCCACCACTCTCTAGGGAGTGGGACCACCAACAGTCTCCGGATTGCTGCGTGTTGCAGTTAGTTTACCAGAGATATCCTTCTATGCAGGCACAGCGACATCTGCTTTGCCCTTTTCGCCAGCTTTCCTAGCAAGCATGGATTAGAAGTCACTTCCTGGTTCTCCTGCAGAACCTTAAGTGCTCTTTAGTCTCTGTTGCCTGGGCCCCCAGATACCCATAGCTTGTTCTTGTTCTTGTTGTTGTTGTTTTGGTTTTTTGTTTGTTTTTGTTTTTTGTTTTTGTCCTTTGGTGTCATTCAAAGCTCTAGGTTACAAAAAGACTTTCCCCGATTGCTTATGTAAAAAAAACTTTTTTTTTAATGGTTTTTACAAATATTGTTTATTTGAATGAAACTGGTACAGACGATGTCCCTTGAAAACCCATGTCCCAGGCCAAAAAGTACAAACAGAATCAAGAGGAGCAGTGTCTGTTGTGTACACTTCTGTATGAGTAGCTTTATTAACTGCTGATGAAAATTAGAACTTTCCTGGGATCTTCTGACAATACTGTCTTGCTCAAGATTCTTTCTTTCCCGTGAAGCCACCTTTGGAGTTAGCTGTTATTCTCACTGTATCTGTCATCTTGACTACAAACATGATGTTCTTCTTCTGGTCCAGACCCTCAGATTTTAAAGTAGCATCAAGCTGAGGAAAGGTCATTTTCCACAGTTCAGTTCTCTGAAAAATTCCCATCTCCCACTGAAGCACAGTCCAGGAGTGAAGCACCCACTTGCTGGAATTTTAGGGCCAATGGAAAGGTCATAGGAAAGCTCCCATTGGTCAATCTTTTTATCATCACAAACCTGAAAATGCACAGTCCTGAAAAGGGTGGCCTCTCTGTGCACACATAAAATTGTAAGAAAAATTTTAAAAGACTTACTTTTATTTTTTTTATGTGAGTGTTTGCCTCTGTATATGTATGTGAGCACATGTGTGCCTGATGCCTGCGGAGGCCAAAAGAAGATGTCGGATCCCCTCAAGCTACAGTTGGTTGTGGGCCAGATGCTTTGTGGGTGATGAGAACTGAAAATTGTTTCTTTGCAAGAGCAGCGAGTGCTCTTAGCCACTGGACCATCTCTCTAGCCCCAGCCAGCTACTTGATTTGACCTTTAAAATCGTAGCTCTCACACTCTGGATAGTTCCGTCTCCATGTTCTACTACCTCTCTGCTGAGTCGTCACCATGAGATCTGTGTAATATCTCAAGTATTTGGTTCCTTGTTTTCTCTCTCCCACTGGTAGCTGACATGCATCAGGTGCTCAGCAAATCTGTCCAGTGAATGGGTGACTGGGGGCAGGCAAGTGAAGGATCCTGGCGGGTGCTCACAGGGATGGGTCCAAAGTGGTTACTGAGAGCCCTGACTAAAAAGAAGTGAGGATGCTTGGTCCATGCTGGCCTCCAGATGCAATTCAGAGTTCCCTCTATGCAGCCATAACATTCCAGGGCCTAGGAGTCTCCCACTCCCTCATGCTCACCTTCCCTTTCTGCTCAGATGCGTTCTACCCCTACAACAGATAGAACCCAACATTCCAATGGGGTCATGTGACTTTGTCAGGGTCCCACAACAGGGAATGACCTAGACAGAGGAATCCAGGTGGACCCTGAGCCCAGCACCCACTGACCTATATATTTCCTCACTCCAACCTTGAGCATAAGCTAAGTTCTTTGGCCTCTCTTTCTGAAGGTGGTTGCTTGGCAACAGTTGCTAGGCAAATTCATAATGAGTGAAGAGTCAAGGCTCTCTCTTTGAGGGCCTCAGGAATGCCAAGGTATATCAGGCTATGATGACCCATGTTTGACACGGCCCACAGATTCCTGCCCAAGACATATTGTGAGTGTGGGATGCTGGGTACTTGTCAGGCTCCGCCTATGGCAGGGTAGTGAATGAAAGCCACAGGAAACTCCATCATAGCAAGGATTCCCCTTCTGGTATGTCATGGGCTGTCAGATCCCTATAGAGCAAGCACAGTAATCAGGGTCTGATCAAGGTGCCTCCTCCCCCTGCTACCAAGACCATTGGGAGGTTGGTACTGGCCCCCCAAGGAGCCAAATTCTATCAATAACTCCTGGGCTAAAGGGGAACCTGGGAAGCTAGGCTTGGCTAAGAACACAGTCCGGCTGGCAGACACACAACCAGTCTATGGAACCCAGGAGCAGCCAGCTTCTAGTGATGGACACTTGGGCCTGTATACACCACCAGGTCTTCAGAGGTGATGGCTGATGTTGCTGAGTGGGTAGGTTCTTGTTATACAGTTGTGATGGTAACACTGACCATTAACTTGTGGGCCTCTGGGTACATTTGTGAGGGACTTTTCTAGCTTGAATTAATTTATGTGGAGGACCCACCCCAGATGCAGGCAGTGTCATTAAGCCGGAGAAAGCAAGCTAAATACCAGCGCCCATCCCTCTCTTCTTCCTGACTGCATATGCAATGTGGCCAGTTACTCCAGGCTCCTGGTGCCATGACTTCCCAGCCACGATGGACTGTGCCCATAATCGGGAGCCAAAATATCCCTTCCTTCCTTTGGTGGCTTTTGTCAGGGGTTTGATCACAGCAAGGAGAAAAATAATTAATATAACAGCATAGAAAACAAACAAACCCTGGTCGGAGCAAGCCGGGGATGCTGCTGGTGCTGAGTTTGGTTGCTGGATTGAGACAAATGAAGGGACCAGAGGGGAGGGTCACCACCCTGACCTGTGTCCACGACAGTGGACAGATGCTGGATGGCATGAGGTTCTTTGGATACCTGGTGCTGCTCCGTGCTCTGGAGACAGCCATGACCCTACTGGTACATGTGTCTATATCAGAGGGTCCTTTGCAGCCTCAACAGCTATAGCCCTCAGCTGCAAGAAGGTATTGGATATTACCTGTGGGGGGCCTCCACCAGAGAAATACTGAGCACAAGGCTAAATGCTTGAGAACGGTCCTTGTGCCCTGTGGTTCACCGGACCTATTACCAACCTGTTTACCAGAAGATGAAGTTGAGGCCCAGAACAGTTGAACAACTTGCCCAAGGTCACACAGCTAGGAAGGAATAGAGGAATCAAGATTTGGACCCATAGGCTTACCTCTCAGCCCTTCCCTGTGGGCCATGCTGGGCCTCCACCTTCAAAATATCTGTGCCCTCTGCACTCATGACCCAGGGCCATGTTTCATGCTTGCATTGTAGAAGGCCACCTATGGTCAGGTCAAGTACATCTAAGATGGAGCTGCCGTAGGCCACTCATTCTAGTCTGTCCAACTCAGTGGCTAAGTTCCTGGGAAAGGAAGTCATTTGAGAGAAAGGCACTGACAGAACGTGGAAGGAGTATGGATGTCAGTCTCTGGCCTTGAGGCCTTGTTCCTACCCCTCTCCCCTGTACACCAGAACCACACCCTCAAGGCTGGCAGTCGGGTTGGACTGTCAGATCTCTGCAGGGGGGAACCTGAGCCCCTGGGAAGGGTCTGAGGATGTATACTGACATTTTTTCCCCTGCCTTTCTAGGGCTTTATATTTATTGGCCCAAGGTTAGATATTTGGCTACTTTTAGCTGAAGTGGTCTACTGCAGATGAACCAGAGTTCCTTTTCCCATGCCTTACACACCAGCTGAGTCCAGGGTCCTCTCCCCCATGCCTCACCCTCCAGCTGAGTCCAGGGTCCTCTCCCCCATGCCTCACCCTCCAGCTGAGCCCCAGGGTCTCCTCTCCCACATTCCAGCTGAGTGGGGACCACTGATGAAGAGCCCAGATGATCCCCAGATTTCCCAATTGGGGCCATGAGAACTCTGTACTGGAGACCCCTATGCTTTATTCTATTTTAAGAAGACTGTTACTAAAAACCTAGGAAGATGCATGCTTCTTAGACAGCAAAGAGATACGCAGAAGAAATGCCAAGGTCTAACTGGTCACCTTCCTGGGAACCAGGGCTGGGGGCGGTGAAGCTTTCTACTTCCTCCTTCTATAATGTGTTGACATGAATTCTGTAATGCACCCCATCTCTCTCTCTCTCTCTCTCTCTCTCTCTCTCTCTCTCTCTCTCTCTCTCTCTCACACACACACACACACACACACACACACACACACCCTTATACTCACATATATCCCACATTGACCCAACCCATCCCCCCTACATATACATGCCCATACTTTCCCATATATGCACATATACATATGTATACATATATACACATACACACTTCTTCATATACATCCACATATGTCACGGACCGGGGTTTCTTGTGGGGTCCCTTATTCCGCGGGACGATGGGTTCTGGCCAGGTGGGCACGGGATTCGGCTTTAACAAACAGACTACACACGAGTGGTGTAAAATCTGAGTGTATTTTTCAAATATGGAGTCAGGTTTAAATAGTCCATACAGAAAGGTTTGAAAAAGTCAGATGGTACAATGGTCAAGATACATCAAAACAAAGTGTAGGTACATCGCTCTACTTAGGAACACAATGAGTCAGGCAGCAAAGTAAATACATGTTAATTTAGCATGAACTAAACAAGGATTACAATCTGAAAGAAAGCTTAGCTCTGACCAGAATCACCTGGCTTTTTAGAAAAGCCAGATAACTGCTCCTCTTCAGCTCATTGTTATGGTTACAGACTGGGTGGGCCCAGGTAAGCTTTTCAACTATGTTGCTTTTCTGGGCCAGCGGGAGCTAGCCCCAGGAAACACCTGCTAGGCTAGTTCCTAGGAGTGATTCAGCTGCAAATCTAGTATGGCCTGCCTATGTTGACTAAGAATGAGGATTTCACCTGATCTTGCCCTGGGATATTTCTTTTATTTTGTAAGTTATAATGTCTTACAATGTTGGAAGCTATTAGTATGAATGACTTAACATTCTAAGCCAGGGTTAGGCTAGGAAGTTGGAACATTGGTGAAAGTCAGAAAGCAATGTCTGAATTTTCTCTTGTTAGCTGTAAGAAAACGATATCTTGGTGAGTTCCTAGCACACTAGTACGAGGACATATCTGGGCCACCTCTGAGTTTGGGGTGCCAGGCGACAATGCGGAGGCAGGAGACTGACTTTCCTTGAAGTTTACGCCTCAGATACCGCCTTCATGCAAAGTGTGCATGACACACATACTCACACCTTTGCCTATACCTCCATACATACCCTCATAAACACCCTCACACATACATGCATTTCCATACACACCCTCATTTACACCCCCTGAGCTGGATATTTTTATGTCAATTTGACACAAACTAAGGTCTCCTGAGAGGAAGGACTCTCAATTAAGAAAATGTTGCCGTTTTCTTTCTTACTCGTGATGGTCCTGGGTTCTATGAGAAAGCAGGCTGAGCAAGTCTTGTGGACTAAGCTAGTAAGCAGCACCCCTCCATGGCCTCTGCATCAGCTCCTGCCTTCAGGTTTCTCTCCTGTTTAATTTCCTGTCCTGACTTCCTCCAACGATAGACTTTTTAGAACGATAGACATTGTAGAAGTATCAGTCAAATAAACCATTTCCTCCCCATCTTTGTTAGCACCCAGCACGGCAGATATGGGCAGGCCCACAGACCTGTCGTCAAGACAACGGACACCATATTCCCAGAATTCATTGGGTTCAGCTCCCACCTTTACCTGGGCTGCTACATCAC
>NW_022196903.1:82885018-82899066 GCF_008632895.1 Mastomys coucha | reverse complement strand
CCCTTTAATTAAACCTCTTAAACGTGGAGCTGCTTGTGTCTGGTGTCTGCAGACGCGCCCGCCACGAGCCGAACCCCATCAATCTTGCCTTTTGGTCATGGTGTCTCATTGCAGTAATAAAATTAAGACACCTCCGCATACACATACTCATATACACACCCTACATATACATGTCTGTATACACATACCACATACACCCCTCTACATACACACCCACACACTCACACCTCTACACACATACACACCTATACACAAACACACCCTCCCTCCAGATATGCCTCCTCATACACAGTCCATACACATACTTCTCCCCATATATGCACCTCTACACCTCTACACACACTCCTCCACAAACACTCACACACCATTTTCTCCTTAAGAAAGAAAAGAAAAACATGAGAAGAAACAGAACTGGATCCCACTATATGCGTTAGAAACCAGTTGGGCCCTGTGCATTAGTTTCTGTGTTGCTGTGAGAAAATGTCCGACAGGAACATCTGAAAGGGGGAAAGTTTTATTTTGACTCTGTTTTACTCGAATGAAGGGCAAGGAGGAGTGGCTGTGTGTGGATGATGGAGGGTGTGGCAGAGGCCCTTTACATACAGGACCAGGAAACAGAGAGGACACAATCAGGAGGATGGCTATGACAGCCAGAGACCCAGCCCTACTGCCCCACTTCCTAACGCCTCTTCAACCTCCCCAAGCAGCTCTGCCAGTTGGGGAACAACTGTTCAGCAGATGAGCTTTTGGGAGAGACACTTCAGATTTGAACAACTACGCAAACACTATTGTGCAACGTGCCTGACTGCCACGCTCTGGCCACGTCCTCACAATACAACAGATGGCTGGCTTCATCTGGGGCTTTCGTACAGCCCTTCTTTGTCGGAGATGGAATTAGGTTCCCCTTTCTTTTTATTTTATTTTCCCAAATACTTTGAAAGTGGAGCTCAGAGCTCTTTCATTTGGAGTAAAGTTTGCTCTGAGGTTTTGAAGGAAGACCTCTATGGTAGCCAGACTCTGGGTAGTAGTAGGTAGGTGTCCTCTGGGACTCAGGATACCTTCTGTAGTGTCAGAGGCTCAAGAACTGGTCTTCTGCCCGTGGTGACCTCTGCAACTGCAGGAGGCGAGATGGGGTCAGCCTTGTGCCAAGGACAGCTCTTGCACACTGTGGCATGGTGATCCTGAGGTCCCATGAACTATGTACCAGGCATGTCCAGAGGATGACGGTCCCAGAAAAGCTCCTTGAGCATTCCTTAAAGCTGTAGGCACTGTGTACTTGGGCTGGGCCATCAACTTTCAACTTCCCTTGGCTCAGCCACAGGCAGAGCCGGGTGAGAGAGATGTGACATGAAGGGCCCCACAGAGACAAAAGTTAAGAATTCAGCAAGACCTAGGAATAGACGCCATCATGTCTGACACAGATTTAGAAAGAAGAGATTCACAATTTTAAGAAAGGGGAGAGTTCACATGCAGAGAATGGGAAAAGGTAAGAAGATGGAGAGATAGAAACTGCAACCAATGGTGCCCCGTGGAAGGCTGCAGAGGAGCAGGGATTGAGGACGAGACTGCCTACAGAGATGAAAACAGATGAAAAATGAGGGACGAGGACTGAAATACTATGAGTAAAAATGGGTTTGCAAAATGGAGAGAAAAGCACAGAGGCAACCCAGCCTGTTTCAGGCTAAGCCGCCCGGGGAAGGAGAGCAGACCATGGTCAGCTGTGGCAAGACTACAAGAGAGATCGATGGTGCACCAATCAATAAGACAACGCAGAGGTAACGAGCTAGAAAGCCACAGAGTTCCTCCTTCCTCCCAGCACCGACCCTTCTGGGCAGCTGGACCCCATGGCCTGCATCCTGTACCACAATGAGCTCCTAGAACTGGCTGCCTATGAGTCTGCTGATGTGCCAGCGTCCACTGCCCAGCAGGAATGAGAGCAGCATGAGTTCCTTTGGATCTTAGCCACCTCCACTCAGGTGAAGTCAGGTCCTTAGCTACACCCAAGCAAACAATTTTGGGATAAGCCAGAGTGAAGCTGAGTTAGTGAGTTTCTAAGCAGGAGAAAAGATGACAAGAGGACACACTCCAGGCCGCAGAGCAGTGTTTGGAGGGGCACATGGGGAAAGGACAGGCCACATCCAAGCAAGGCTGTAAGGCATGCTTAGGAGTATTTAGAATGGTTTCATTAGATCCTGGGGTTTACTAAGTCACCCGCTCAAAGGATGTGATTTACAATAAGGCTTGAAGATTAACGACGTTTAAAACTAAGCATAGAAATAGGAGCTGGCTCACTTCTCTTTCCTGAAAGAGTAAAATTATCTGAAAGAGTAAAATTATGTTTTGCTTTAGATGAGGGAATGCTCAGCATCCAACTCCAGGTGAGAGACTTTCTGTCCCCATACAAGCAGAACTTACTGTTTTCCACAGCCTTGTGAGAGTTGTCTCTGAGGAAAGCAGGCATTATCTCTGTAGGCAATTTGATTTTATTGGTTCTGTTGAAGTTTCCGAGTGCTCAGTCAGCAGGAAGGCAACCTGGGCCCCAGGATGAGGGACTTCTTCCGTTCCTGGGGCTCCTTAATTTTCCACCTTCTGTCTTCCATTAGCATCTAAAATTCAGAAACTTGGGTTGGGATTTGAATGAGCCCAGCAGACGGTAGCTAGAAGCTGCCCCTCTCCTGTGCTGTTCAGTATAGGACAAGGACAACAGAAGCCTTTTCTAGACCAGGGCCGATTCACAGTCAACATCACTGCCTTGGCGTGTCCCAGATGGTGGGCTCAAATGTCCTCAAAAAGAAAATATCTAGGGAGCACCATTCTCTACACCTGACTCCCCACCCCCACCCCACCCCCACTCCCCACCTCCACACCGACTCTCTGCCTCCCTGCTCCTGAAAGATGCATAGCTTCTGAAAATTTCATCAAAACACTGGCATGAGGAGCCTGGGGGTTGGGGGTTGGGGGTCCAGGCATCCTGCTGTTGATCAAACCTGGACTGCCCAGGATGTTGCAGGCATGGGGTGGGGTGGGGAGCTGAGGATGCTCCTAGTGTGCACATTGCGGTGGGGAGGGGCAGGAAATATGCTGCACCAGCTTTCTGTGTGAATGGGCAATGCAGATGGCAATGTGGGTACTGGGTGTACTAGGCACAGGGGACAGCACATTCAGGGTCTCAGGCCTGTGACTACCATGGCTCCAAATCACATTTGCTCCATACCCTGGCACTTGGTGGTTATTAAAGAACCAAGATCATGCCCTTAGGTGGCTTTAGAATAGGTGGTATGTAGGGGCCACACCTGTGTCCCCACTGTGAGGGCAGAGATGCCGTATTCCCTTGTCTGATCTGATTTGAAGACATCAGCTGTTCCTTGAGGTGTGCCAGCAGCAAGCAGGTGGTACAGCTTTAGGTCTTGCCAACGGAAAGATCCTGCCTAGTTTGGTGAGGAAAACCATTCAGCATGAAGAGGCTGCCTTCTTTAGGCAGGTGGCTCTGTGACTAGAGCACAGGGCTTGCAAACACATGTGTGCATGTATGTGCATGTGTGTGCAGGTGAGTGTTTATGTGTCTGAGTATATGTGTATGTGTGAATGTGTGTGCCTGTGAGTGTTAATGTGTTCATGTGTGTGTGTGTGTGTGTGTGTGTGTGTGTGTGTTTGTCTGTCTGTGGAGAAGGGAGTATAGTGTAAGTACAGGGTCCTGTGCCCTTTGGGTTGCTTAGTCATCTCTAACAGATCTGGAGGAAGGGACACCGGAAAAAGGCTGAGGGCAGGACAGTTGACCAGAGTAGATGCAGGGTGGTATAACCAGGGCTGTGCTCAGGGACTAGTCTCGGGAAATTGATTGCCGAGGCTCAGTACTGCTGAACATGCTGAGGCCTTGGAGACCAAAGGAAGGGCGTAGCGCAGCTGTGTGGAGAGGTGGGTCATGGAGGTAGGATGACAGAAAGCAGCAGTATGTATCAGTCACCTCCAAACACAATGGTCCAAGCACTACTCTCAAAGACTAGCAAACTGAGCAGATGCTATGGGTTGGGCTGTGCTGGGCTGAGCCTGACTGGTTTGTGCTGTTCTTCGCTGGACCTTCCACAGCTTAGAACCAGGTTTGCTGTGTGCAGAAGCTGTGTGAGGGAAGGCCGGCTGGAAGGAAGGGTCCTAGGTAGGCAGAACTTTCCAGGGACCTTGTGGGTATAAATGAGGGAGATCCTGAGGCCAGATTTTCTGTCCACCTCCCCAGGAGGACTTGAGGCCACAGAGCTCATGTGTGGGGCAGTGCTGTCAAACTGGTCATCTCAATGCCTAGCCAGCAGATGTCAAGAGTGGCCTCTGCCCTGGAGGGCACAGTGGATGAGAAGGAGACAGAGCTGTGACAGTAAGAGGAACTCATGAAGGGTTCAGGGGTCATTCTGACAGGGGTCTGAACATGGACGGGGGTTTCACCATGTGGCCAATAGGGTAAATTAGGGCTGAGGCTAAAGGCAGCCAGTTACACCAAGGAAGGAGAGGTTCCCGTGGGTGCTCTGGAGCCCACAGCACCACGCAGTCTGCTCTTGCCCAAGCAGCCTAGGGATTAAACTGACTTTGTTGGGATTACAGTTGCCAATCAAGTTCAAGTACATTTTTAAGAGCTTAATTTGCGGCCCTAGGTTTCAAATAAAATCATCAAGTCCAGTCGATTAAACTCATTAAGGCGGGCAGCCCGGCTGGCGTTTACACCACCATCAGATTCGAAGAATTAATTAGGGGCTGTTATCCTTTGTCGGGATTAGTGGTGCTGGCCTCGAGGCCCTGGGTGTCTGTAGAAGGCATGCTGTAATCTCTTTAGTGGGCCTCAACAGATCGGTGGCTGTGGGGCAGGAAGACCATGTGATGTCCGGATTCTAGCAAAGGGAGTAAAGCCTTGGGAGCTTGGGTGTGTATGTAGGCTCCACCAGCAGGTTGGACTGCCCTAAGGGACTGAGGCCACAGGCCCTGCACTCCAGCCCTAACCTTTCCCAGTGTCCCACACAGCGGGGGGAGGGGGTCTTTGTGCTCCCTCAACTCTTAGATTGTGTGGCATGTTCCCAGTAGGTGGGGTCCAGGGCTCCAGTTCCTTAGGTAGTATATATATACTTGTTGTACTGTGCCTGTGTTGCCTCCGAACTGGCTCATGTTCCCCCTAATCCTCAGCACGGGGTCAGGAGTGAGTTCTGAACACTGGAAGCAGTGTGCAGAGGCACCTTCACTTTCTAGCAGAGAACAGAGGGAGGCGAGGCCATGCCACTCAGGCA
The DNA here is from genome assembly GCF_008632895.1 of Mastomys coucha. Lineage (NCBI taxonomy): Eukaryota > Metazoa > Chordata > Mammalia > Rodentia > Muridae > Mastomys > Mastomys coucha. The sequence continues at coordinate 82,893,802 of NW_022196903.1, read as the reverse complement.
GAAGAGGACATGAGACAGGAAATCGAGCTCTGTCTACGACTTGTCCCTGGTTTGGCTGTCAAAGAGTCTGCTTCCCCTCTTGCTGGCTCATTTCCGGGCACCTATCTTCTTTCAGTTCTTCGTGCATGCCAAATGCATCCAAGGGCCTCAGAACCCTTTGCATTCTCTGGTTTCCCAGGTGTCAGGCTCTTTCCATTCCACAAGGTCTCAGCGCCAATATTATGTTTTCAAAGAGGCCTTCTTCCCCCATCTAAGAATGTTCTAGAAAAGGACTGTAGAATAGGAAGATCACATAAGCCACGTAGGTCATTTAAACGTTTACAACAGCCTGGCTAATGAGAAATTAAATTTAGTTACTACTCTAGTTTCCTTCCTGTTGTGATAAAATACTCTCTGGCCAAAACCAACTTGATGAGGGAAGGATTCGGCTTACACTTTCAGGTCCATCGTAATTGAAGGAAGAAGTCAGGGCAGGAATTCCAGGCAGAAACCTGGAGGCAGGAACCGTGGTGGAACACTGCTTGCTGATGCATTCTTAGGCTCATGCTTAGCTAGCTTCCTTATACAACCCAGGACTACCTGCCTAGGAATGGCGCTGCCCACAGTGGCCTGGACCCTCCCACATCATCAATGAAGACAATCCCTTACAAACACATTGACAGATCAATCTGACAAAGACAATTACTCAGCTGAGACTCTTTCTCAGGTGGTAACAATTTGACAGTTAATGCTAATTGGGGCAGTTAATAGTTACATGCATATTAAGTATTTAGCTATATTTATCTTAATTCCCTTTAATCCAACATATCAAAAATATTTACTACTCTGTAGGTAACCAATGTAAAAATAATCAACGAATGATTCTCATACTCTTGTGTTGTGCTAAGTCTGTGAAATCTGATGAGTCTTATACTTTTGGCCCGTGTCAATTCCAAAGCTAAATTTTTATCAGAAGCACTCGATCTGCATTTAGATTTGATAGAGTTTATGTTGAAAGAGATTTACATACCCAAGTAGTTCTAAAATATCTGAACTGATTTGAGCTTCCATTTTTTTAATTTAAATTACTTAAAATTCAATAAAGCATAAAAACCCCAGGTCCTCATTTCACGGGAGCCCATTGTTCACAGTCAGCCAGGGAAGAACTGCCCATCTTGCAGAAGATTCTGTTGGGCTCTGGACTATACCCTGAGTTTTCTAAGCATTCCACACTTCCTACATCTGCTCACTGCCTCTCTCCTCTTGTTTCCTCTGGGCCAGTGGCTCCTCCAAGGTAGGACTCTGGCCATAGAATGGAGGACAGGGTGGTGCTGAGGGTGAAGTGCCAACATGAGGGCCGAGAGCAGACCTTCCCTAGGCTGTGGCAAGGAGGCTGCCCCTGGGCTGCAGTGCCTGAAGAGCTTGGTCCCAGCTGGTGTGGGGTGCAGACTGAGCAGGGTTGGCTTGAGGAGAGAAAGCATCATGGCTCCCAGACTAGAGCAGAGACACACCTGTCTTACATACCCAGGTTGGCCAGAGCCTTCTCCCTGTCCTCGCTCTGACGTCTCTGTTCTCCTCCTAGTCTCAGTAGACCATTCATGCTGGGCTGTCCCGGCCTGGCCTTCTTCAGCCCTTCAGCACCTCTCTCCAGTTGCTACATATGATGGCACCTCCTTGGTTCATCTTAGATTAACTGAGGAAAACCTGGTAACTGACCAGGCTGGGGTACAGCCACCCATCGACCCAGGGAAGAAGAGGCGTCAAGAAACTCCACTGCCTAGAAGTGAGTGGCAAGTCTCATGAGAAGCCAGCAGTCATCATCTCTGTCAGTCAGGCGAAGACCGTGGGTCCCAGGGAAAGTACAGTCTTCTGTGGGGCTGGGAATGGGGATTTGGCACCGTGGGAAGTGGCTGCTCTGCTCTCTGGACACAGCCAAGGCTCTGACTGTGAGTCACCAGGACACACATTGTGGCTACAGAGACTGTCTGGGAGATGGGAGGGGAAGGCTGCTATAGGTGTCTCAATCTCTTGAATAGAGGCATGAGAACCTGGTTAGGATGGACAGGGCTAAGAGGAAGGAGGGAGGTCAAGGTGGGGAGGGGGCGTCTCAGCCATAGTTTTGAGTCTAGCCTGAAGTTGGTGACCCTGGGACACCCTAGATTTTCATCGGTCAGTGGTGGTGTCCTGTGCTCTGTGCTTTATGTTCTCATCATGGTGTCCAGATAGAGCTGTGAGCTGGGTGGGGTCTAGCCTCCTGCTTGTGTGAACTAAGACTATCCTACTTCTCTATCAGTAGGCTTTCTGATCTAAAAATCCCTCTATGTCCTTTCCTCAAGGCCCCAACAGAGGAACTATGGGATGGAGTATGGAGTCTCTAAGTGCTGGGTCTCGACTGTGTGCTCCTCTAAATGAAGTCCGCTTAAAGACACAGCCTGTCTGGTCTCTGTAAGGCCAGAGTAGGGAGCACAGTTAGTATCTGCTCTGCCCAATGCCTCTGTAGGGCATCTGTGCTGGGCAGGTGGGTAAGAGCATTCAAGGACCCCTTCTCCCCTCCCTCCCTCCCTTCTTCCCTCCTTCCCTTCCTTCCTTCCTTCTTTCCTTCCTTTCTTCCAAGAGTCTCTCTCTCTTGAGTCTGACCTCTTGACTGATCAGCATCTTCTCCCATGGACTTGACCTGGAAACTCTCACTGTTTCCTTAGCAACTGGTGGGCAGTCATTGCCCTCTATCAGTAGGCTTTCTGATCTAAAAATCCCTCTATGTCCTTTCCTCAAGGCTCCATCAGCCCCTCCTGTGACCTGTGGCAGCTTCAGACCCTGTCTATTTGTTGGTCCTATCGGTGGTTCTAATGTGGCTTCCCAGAACAGAGTCCAGGGAGGAGTGTGTGGGCCTACACAGAGTTTAGGTCCTGGGACCCAGGCTCTGATGAGATGGACTGGAGCAGGTTGGGATCAGCGTGTCATCATCCAGACTTACCTGTCTCTTGTGGTCCAGGACTAGCAATAATCCTAGTGTGTGCCCACTGCTGTGACATGGGGTTGGGGCACTGGGGCAGGTATGGTTCATCATTGAGAGACCAGGGTGGTCCTGTCATCAGTAGACCCCATAGCTCCCATGTCTTCTGAAGCCCAGGAGATCTGAGCTAGCCAGCAGATGGGGCCTCTATCCACTGAGGAAGGTTAAGTCTGCTCTCCTTGCCAGGAGGTGAGTGTGGAATAAGGGACTCAGGATGCTAGTCCAGCAGGCATCTGGCTGAACCTCACTCAGGCCCTGTATTTTCAAGTCCACCTCCCAGCTCTCTCTCCTCTGCACCTGCTCCTCCCACGGCCCCACCAGAGAAGCTCCTTCTAGGGCTGAGTCTCCGCCCTGGCCTGAAAATCCTGTCATTTGCTGGGGACACAGTAGAGCAGGGGCTATGATTATCTTCCTTGGGCCAGGGGGTGGGGCTAGGGACGGCCTAGCCAATCAGTTGCTCAGCAGGCCGAGGCTCTGAGTGGAGGCTCACAGACCCCAGGCCCATGCCTTGCATGATCTGTGGCTCTGATTGGTACTGGGCACTGGCATGGAGGTGGCTGGCGGCTGGGTCGGGCTTCAGGCCGTTGGCACCGTGGGCCCAGCAACATTTTTTTTTTCTGTAGGTTGAGGCAGACAGAGGCTCATCCAGAACTGAAAGCAGGAATGAGGCTCCAACCTCCATGTGAGGGGTCTTGGCACTCACACACGTTTGAGTGGGACTTCTGTGCAATTAGAAATTGGCGATTTCTAAGATTCTTGCTAAAACTCCTTGCCCAATGTTCCATAGCTAAAAGTCCCAAATTCCACCATTAGTCTCATGAGCCATGGACAGCAGTGGCCAAGGAAGAGTGCCTTGTGAGTGACATTTCATCAAAACTCTGCACAGAGCATGGGGGACCAAGTTCCTGGCCAGGGTATAGTGCACACCAAGGTCCCGAGGCCACAATGTATATATTGAATGAGCAGACATCTGTGTCTGAAGGCTGCTTTTCTCAGAACTAAATGGAGACTGGAGCCTTATAGCTTCTGAGGCTGGCTGCCAGGGCCACGCTTTTGTAGTAACAAGGGCAGGACCCAGGGCAGCTGTTAATTAAGTCACAATGGGCTTGCTCCCTGCAGTTGTGAACAAAGGCAGAGCTGAGCTATGGAAGTCATCCTGAATCAGGAGATGGGAGACCCCATAGCACTACCTCCATGCCTGTCCTGGGATGAGGCCAAGGAATTCAGGTCCCTTAATCTCATGGGCATGTGTGCCCCCAGCCCCGCCCACCCTCCTCTGGAATGATCACCTCCTCAACCAAGCCCACCAAGTCTGAAGGCCAGGTGAGTCCTTGCAAGACTCCAGCTCTGGGTAGAGCAGAGAGCAGAGTCCTGTTTCTGAAGGCTGAAAGAAGTCTGACCTTCCTTCCATCCCTTCAGAATGGCCAAGCTGCTTAGCTAAACCCAGGTCTTCAGCTGCTTCTGGGCCTGAGACATCAGTGCATGCGGGCACTGCCTCTCCCTGGTCCTTCTGCCCCTGCCCAATTGTGTGTCAGAGATGCTATCTATGGGCCCCTGCTCTGGAGCTCTGTCCTGGCTTTAGAGAATTGGGAAGGGCCAAGAGAGGAAGGTGAAATTGCAACCTGGCCTAAAGCCACACTGACCCCTCCCTGGCCACACCCTGGGTCCCAGCATGCTTTAATTAGAGTTGGAGAGCTGCACAGAGGCTCAGCTGTCTGCCTCCCAATGTGATGATTGAGCACTGGTCACACGCATGCCCAGCCCCCTCCCCCTTTGTGTGTGGCTTCTGCTGCAGGGCACCTGCTGGGCCATTCTGATATCTAGTGTGTACAAGAGCAGAGCAAGCCACTCTTTCCAGACCCCTCCTGTGGCACCTACTTCCTATTGTACATAGTGTAGCTGGATACCCAACTATGGGCTCTGGACCCTCTGCAGCTCTGATATCTGCCTGGGACCTGATAATACAGAAGGCAGTATAGGAGGGAGTCCCTGAAGTCTTTTGTTGGGTAGCTGGAGTCTCCATCCCTGGGTTGCCCTAAATGGCAAGGGAGAGCAATGCACCTTGTCTATGACTGTCCACCTGGATGGTCATGACTGGTTCACGTAACTTCCCTCTCTGGCTTTCTGGCTGTGCAGTGGGAGAGCCAGTGCAGCTTCCCATGGGGACAGAGCAGACACAGCACCGGGTGTAGCATATGACCCTCCAGGTGCTTGGCCACCCTGTGTGGATCCTCTGGAACCTCCAATTGTTCATCTCCATAAGCCTATGTCAACACTGTAGCTGGTGCTTCTCCGAGCCAGCTCAGGGACAGCGGAACCTGGAAGGTCCTGGATGGCATAGAACAGCTTGCAGTCCCTAAGCCTGCAGCCTGCAGGGCAGGAGGGACACATTATCCCACTTGATATTGTTTTGACTTTGTTGTGTACATTTTATTTTTTATTATGAGGTCATAGCTTAACTGTGAACATTCTAATTACTATTTGTAAATCTTCTAACCATGGCTAAGTGTGCAGAGCACAGTATCATCTTTGCTGTTGTTGATAACAGCAGTGTTACCAGGGCAGCAAGCTCTGGAACTCTCCTCACTGGTCTATGAAGCACCCTGTTTTCTCCTCCTTGGCCCCTGGCAATCACATTCCACTTAGACTTTAAGAGTCTGACTTCTCCTGTGAGTGACACACACAGTCATCTTCTATGACTGGCATTTTTCATAGCATTGTGTCCTCAGGACTCACACATGTTCTAGCATGTATAGACTCCCTTCCTACATAAGGCTGTATAGTATTCCATGGTATGTTTCAATCCTCCTGGGTTTACCTCTACTCAGTACATGGATATGTTTAGAAGGTTTGACCTTTTACTTGATTGAAAAATACAGCCATGAAAAGCACTGCTTTTGTGCTGTGTGCAAACATTTGCTCTAGATCTTGCCTCAGTTCCAGGCTTTTGTTGTGGTGGCTCTACCACTGTACATTGTAGACCACAGTGCTCCAGACCACCAAGGCTGCCACACCCTCACCAACACATACCATGAGCAGTTTGCTCTTTTTATGGTGAGTATTCTAATGGGTGTGAGGTGAAAGTTCATTGAGGTTCTTATTTTTGTGTCTTTAGGGATGGAACCAGGGCTTCCTGGATGCTTGGTAGGTGCTCTTCACTAAGCTATGGTCCTAGTCCTTATTTAACTATCTATCTATCTATCTATCTATCTATCTATCTATCTATCTATCTATCTATCTTTCTATCAATCTATCTATCATCTGTTACCCATCTATCCATCTACTATCTATATCTATCAATTATTTATCTATCCATCTATTACCCATCTGCCTATCATCTATTTATCATCTATCAATCTATCATCTATATCTATTTTTCCATCTATTAATCTATCAATCATCTATCTATCAATCATCTATCTATCCATTTATTATCTATCCATCTATCTACTATCTATCTATAATTATCATCTATCTATCCATCTATTTATCTATCCTTCTATCTACTATCTATACCTATCAATCATCTATTCATCTATCATCTATCAATCTATCTGTATATCTATCTATCTATCTATCATCTATCTATCTATCTATCTATCTATCTATCTATCTATCTTTCTATCTATCAACCTATCTACCTACCTATCTACCTACCTACCTACCTATGTGTGTACACATCCTCAACTACTTTTCACTCCATTTTTTGAGACTGAACTTGGAGGATATCAACTTGAGTGTCTGGTGGATAAGCCTTGGGGGTCCTCCCTGTCTCCACCTCCCCAGTGGCTGGGATTATAAATATGTGACTTGCTGCCTAGCTTTGTGTATGGGTACTGTAGATCTGGACTCGGGCCTTTATGCTTGCATAGCAAGTACTTTACCTGTTCATCCCTCTCCCTATATTTTGTATTTTAACTGTGAGATAAAGGGTATTGGCTGGTTTTGTGTGTCAACTTGACACAAATTAGAGACATCAGAGAAGAAGGAGAGCCGCATTTGAGGAAATGCCTCCATGAGATCCGGATGTAAAGCAATATCTTAATTAGTGATCAATGGGGGAGGACCCAGCCCATTGTGGGTGGTGCCATCACTGGGCTGGTGGTCCTGGGCTCACTAGAAAGCAAGATGAGCAAGCTAGGTGAAGCATGCCAGTAAGCAGCACCCCTTCAAGGCCTCTGCATCAGCTCCTGCCTCCAGGCTCCTGCCCTGTGTGAGGACCTGCCCTTTCTGTTCTGACTTCCTTTGGTGATGAAGACTAGAAGTGTAAACCTAATAAACCCTTCCCTCCCCAACTTACTGTTTTGGTCATGGTAACTAAGGTTCCCCTAAATTGCCCAGGCTAGCCTTGAACTCCCACTGTAGCTGGTGAGCCATGAACTGACAACTCCCCTGCTTCACAATGCTGCCATAGCAAGCTTGTGCTGTGCCCACTCAGTGTGGTTGGCATTTTCCCAGCTATAGGTGCTACAGAGCTCTGGACATGCTCTCTGCTGCTTGCAAGCAAGGGGTTGGAGTCCACCCAGTCACCTCTGCATGCCAACACTGAAACACACCAGGCCAGGTTCCCACTCCTGAATAATGTGTGCTGTGACCTGGATCCAGCCTCAGCACGACTGTGTGACCATGGCCTGACTCATCCAGGATGGCAAGATAGACTCCAGCCTTCCTAGCCTCTGGTGCCCAGCTCCTGCTTTACTCTCCTTCCTGTAGCCCATAAGGACCAGGGAACACAAACTCCTGAACCCCTGCTCAGCAAACTCAAGACCTCAAGATCCCAAAGGATTCATTTAACAATGGAGCAGTGTTCTAGACTTAGAAGGAGGAGTGTGGGGTCAAAGTCTGGGACCACAATCCTCTCTCCATTCCTAAATGCTCCAAGCTCCCCGTGGCCTACCTGACCCTAACGTCTCTAGGCCTATCTATCTGCCATGCTGTGGGTTTCAAAATTAAACTCCTGCTCCCACCCCAGGTCACCTCAGTGGCTTTGCCACAGCACTCCCAGTGTGAACTTCTAGGGGTTTCTGCTGTTCATCAAACAAAACCCAGCTAGTAGGCCTCCTACCCCTCCCCCTATCCGGGTTCGTGCCTCTTTCCACGAGGGCAGCTAAGAAACAATGAGCCTAGCCAGGCAGTGATGGCACACGCCTTTAATCCTAGCACTTGGGAGGCAGAGGCAGGCAGATTTCTGAGTTCGAGGCCAGCCTGGTCTACAGAGTGAGTTCAGGACAGCCAGGGCTACACAGAGAAACCCTGTCTTGAAAAAACAAAAAAAAATGAGGCCTCCTGCCCCTAACCATCCCGCTCATCAAGGAAGCCACCAGGTCCTTTGACCAGAAAACAGCATCTCCATAGTTTCAAACCCTCGGAAGGAAGAAACCTGTTTCCCCTTTAAGAGGACCAGCTCTGTCAGCAGAAAGCGGGCTATAGCAGTTTAAACCCAGGTATTCACGGTTCAATTGTATGCAAATATATGCACCTGTTGGGAGGGAGGTGGGTAATCTCCGGAAACAGGAAGCAGCTCATCAAAGGCCCAGAATCCCGGAATCTCTGGAGGGCAGCAGAGGGGGAAGGGCTGGTGTGGTTCAGTGGTGGAGCTCTCCAGATAGGTGGAACTCTGAGTGGTGGAAGCTCTGGGTGCTGGAATGTGGAGATGCAGAGTCCTCAGCCCAAGGCACGCACAGGACAAAGGAACAGCAGAGGCAGTATAGCAGCCTTCCTTATCTTGTGTCAGTTCATAGTGACAGGGAAAATAATTTATACATATTAATAAAGTTGAATGTATTCTCCCT
>NW_022196903.1:82827446-82884970 GCF_008632895.1 Mastomys coucha | reverse complement strand
AAAAAAAAAAAAAAAAAAAAGCGACAACCTAGCTGGAGAGAATGGCTCCGTCAGGAAAAGGCTTGCTGCTCTTGTAAAAGACCTGAGTTTAGTTCCCACAACCCACCTGGTGCCTCACAACGTTCTGGACTCCACTTATATGGGATCTGGTGCCTTGCCTGGCATCCATATGTACCCACCTGTGCACACACATGAATACAAATAAAGTGAATCTTAAGGAAAAGAAACCCCTGTTTTAAAAGGTAGCAATCAAGCTGGGTGTGGTAGTGAACCCGTTATCCCAGCCTTGGGGGCGTTTGAAGCTAGCCTGGGCTATTATAATGAGCACCTGTCTCAAATAGCAAAGCAAAACAAGAGGCCTGGCAGGGGTGGGAGGGGATGGGGGGGTGGGGGGGGTGGGGGGCGGAGGCTTACAAGGACACAGATATGAGCTCAACCCGCAGAACTGAACACACGCTTAAAAAAAAATGAAAAAGCTGGAAATGGTAGCGTGTGCTTGTAATCTGCTCTGGACTTGGAGAGCTCCCGACCACTGAGAAACCCAGTCTCACCAAACAAGGTAGATGGCAGCTGAGGAACACCACCCAAGGCTGACCTTTGACCTCTTCACATGTCTGCCTGCATAGACAGGCGTGCTCGAATGCTCATGCGCGAGCACTCACGCGCGCGCGCGCGCACACACACACACACACACACACACACACAATAGTAACAGCCAAATGTTTAAGATCTGTGGGTGTCTCTCATGACCTGCTCCTCAGACAGTGAAGGTGTAGGCAATAATGTGTGAATGAAGACTGCATGAAGAGGCGTGTGTTCTCTGCTGATGCAGGATGAGTTATGTATAGGAAAAGAAATGCATTTCTCCCGGTTTCAAGGCTGGGAAGTTCAAGGATAGGGGCTGCTTCTGCCTCATCCAGCTCAGAACAAAACAGCACCCTAGAACTAGCTGTGTTAAAAATCCTGTCTTCCCCAGGCTGGAACCCACCCTGTCCTTAGTATCGCCCACTAAGCTCCACCCCTTACATGGTTGCCCTGGCAACTAAATCTCAAACTGAGAAGACAGAATGAGGTCATCTCAGAGTAAACTCAGTCTGGGGGGCCTTGGGCAACACCACTGAGGGTGAGTGTCAGCTTGCCTCCCATCTGTCTGCTGATGGTTGAAAGGCACTCTGTCCTCCAGCCCGCTGAGAGAGGGTGTGTGTGTGTGTGTGTGTGTGTGTGTGTGTGTGGTGTGAGGATTTACCTGTCTGTGTGTATGTGCACCATGTGCCCCTGGAGGCCAGAAAAGGGTGTTGAATCCCCAGGCACTGGAGTTACAGATAGCTGTAGGCTGCCATGAAGGTGCCAGGAACTAAGCCAGGGTCCTCTACGGAGCAGTTAGTGCTCTTACCTGCAGAACCACCTCTCTAGCCCCTAGACTGAGTTTCTTGTCATCACGGAGGTTACAGGATAATGAGACAAACATACCATTGCTCTCCCCGCCCCGCCCTCATGCCCAACTTGACCCAGTCCATGCCTTTGAGGAGGCCACTATGTCCCCAGGAGATGGAGCACTCAGGGCAGTGGGCGGAGAGCCCTGGCCACCCTGGCCTCAGCCTTGGTTGGTATCTTTGATCTCTTATCCTGGCTCAGTTCTCTCTTGACACACACACACACACACACACACACACACACACACACTCATTATGTTCCACCTGGTTTGGTGCTCACTTTGCAATGGGAAAGGGGACGCTTCCCAGAGGGAGGTTGAAATGATGAGCAGGTAAAAGCCAGCCGCAAGGTCTCTCTTCCTCTTTTGATTTCAGCAGGAAGCCTGCCTTGCTCGCACGTGGCAGGGCTGGGATCTCAGTGAAACCAGCACTTCTCAGACATCGGGAACAGCAGGGGCCTGGCTCAAAGGAAACAATCTGTGGATGCTGCCACCCAGACGGGCCTATGCACTAGGGGGTGGGCCAGGGGTCACATTTCCAGGCCTCCCTCCTTTCTGAGAGGTTAGACTGGTGTGTGTGGTGGGGGAGCACTGTTGGGGACTAATGTCTAAATAGGAACAATGGCTCAACAGTGGTGGCCCTGACAGACTTGCAGATTGTATTCACTAGTGACCTCCAGCTTTTGACCTTTGGAGTGAGCTGTGTGTAGAATATAGCCAGCCTTTGGGACCCAGCACACATCACATGACCTTGAACTGAGTAGAATGTTCTGGTCAAGGCTAATCTGGACTGCACTGCTGGGGTCTGGTCTGGTTTGATATAGCTTTATCTGATTTGGGCTGGTCTAGTTTAGTCTAGGTCTAGCCTATATTCATTTAAGCTGGCCTGGTCTTGTCTATTCTGGTCTAACTTCTGGGCTGGTCTATGCTTTACTGGGCTAGTCTATTCTGGTATAGTCTGGTTTGTTCTAACTTGGCCCATTTTGGTCTATTCTGGTGTTGTCTAAGCTAGTCTAGTCTGGCCTACAGTAGTGTGATCTACCCTGGTCTAATCTAGTCTAAACTATTCTGGCGTAGTTGGTTTGGTCTGGACTGGTTAAGTTAGTCTGGTCTGGCTTGTGCTGGTATGTTCTTAGCCTGGTCTAGATTAGTCAAATACAATCTCTTCTGTTCTGGTGTAAGAAGTCTGGTTTGGGTTGGTTTATTCTTCTTTGGTCTAGTCTGTGGTGATAGGGTCTAGCTGGGTCTGGTCTGATATGAGCTGGTCCTGGCTGGTTAATTCTGGTGAGTTCTAGCCTTGTCTGGATTGGTCTAAGTTGGTCTGGACTGGTCTAAACTGGGCATATATGTTTTATTCTGGTGTTTTTAGTCTAGTCTGAGCTGTTCTGTTCTGGTATGATCTACTCTGGACTGGTATAAGCCATTCATTGTTCACTAATTGTTTTCTCTGAGAGGAACTGCTGAACAAAGGGACCAAGTCTCAGAAGAACTAGACATTCTACTAGCAAACAAGTTCCATCTGACAGGACTGAAGATGAGGGGACATGAAGATATTCGAAGACAATGGGGACACCACCCCAGGAGAGGAATGGCCTGCATGGGAACTGAATTCTTTCTTTCTCTGTGCAGGACTAATTTTCCTTCCTTCATTGTCACAACAGGTGACTTTCTTACAGAGAATCATTTGCTCTCATCCTTGTGGCACAGGTGGCCTCCTCCTGTCACCAAGTCCAGAGGAATGCATGGGAATTACCTGGGCTTAGCAGAATGTCCTTGTCCCTTCTATCCCTGTGGCAGTAGACTCAGGGGACTCAGGCTGAGTAGTGAGAAATTCCCAGAGTGAAGTTTCCTCACAGGTGAGAGGGCTAGAGAGACCACAGCAGCTACTGCCTGGTAGGGAGGCTGCTGAGAACACTCAGGACTCTCAGAACAACCTTCATGATACTCCTAGTATTTTAATATTTTAATAGGTCTGGAAGTGTTTTTCCCCCAAATATATATTACAACTTTATTATAGGTTGACTTTTGTGTAGCTAACTTAATAAAATACCATCCTTCCAGTAGTCATTCAGGTCTACCAAAGATAATTTAATCATTTTATATTCTAATTGTTACATTTTATTTACGTTTCCTGCCTTATGGACTGGCTTGAACTTCCAAGGCAATTTGAAACAATGGTATCAATAATATCTAACATCCTTGACTCATCTCTGAGTACACTCAGTGGGAACTCTCCCAATGTGTTACTTTGAGTGATTTTTGCTTCTAATTTAAAATAGGTGACTCTTCTCACATTCTGGAAATTTCTTATTTCATTTTTAGCTTGTCAACAGTTATATTAAGAAAAATATATGTTATTTCATAAATACTTTTCATATATCTGTCAAGGTCAGGGGCTGGCAGATCTAAGGCCATAACCTAGATGGCCTATTTCTGGGAGCTGAGAGCACCCTTCTCCTTAAAGACGTTTGCTACAATCTGCTACAAAGGTTGCATATGGCTGGTAATGCCTGTTATTTGTTATTCAGACTTTTATGGAATAAATATTCTGACCCTTAATCTGGAGTAGATCTCCAGACTCTAAATTATCATAGTAAGAGTCATGCTCTTACTATGAATACGGAGCCACCCTTGAATTCCTAGAATAAACCAAAATCTTACAAAGTTGTCATCACTAGAACAGTTGAGAAAGGGTCCATGTGTCAGAGAGTGATGGTCTCTAACCCTCTGCAGAACTCCTGAGCACCCGTGTGTTTAGGACAGAAGAATTGGGCAAAGTGGGAGAACTGCATGGTGTGTGCATGAATGTGTGTGCACGTGCATGCATGTGCGCTTACATGTGGTGTACATGTGCATGTGTTGAGTGTGTGTGTGTGTGTGTGTGTGTGTGTGTGCGCGCACACACACACGCGCTTGTGCTTTGATATTAGTGTCACTTCTCCAGGCTCTCACCGGGAAGCAGGCTGTATCCAGCTCTGCGCTGGTGCACATTTGGCAAGTTGAGTTGTGGATGAATCTCCCTTCATGGAGATAGCTCTTGTGGTAAGCCCTCGTGCCATATGCCCTCATGTCTGGGCTGGAAAGTTCTTGCTGCAATGGATCAGGAGACAGTGTCAAAAACTGAGAACAGGGACTTGAGAGATGGTTCAGGGGCTAAGAAAACTTGCTGCCCTTGTAGAGGCACCAGGTTCAGTTCCCAGCACACACGGTGGCTCACAACTGTTGGTAACTCCAGTTGCAGGAGATCTATCGCCCTCTTCTGCCCTTCCTGGGTACTGCATGTACATGGTGCTCGTACATACAAGCAAGTAGTACTCATAAACATAAAACAAAACAAACATCTAATTTTTCAAAACTCTGAGGCAAACAGCAGGATATGTACGTTCAGAGATGAATGAAAGCAGGCACAGATGAGCCCTGGAGACTCGACAACCTGTGCCCCGCATGCCTCTCTTAGACTAGGATCCTCTTTTGTAATTTGAACTTGACTGCACTGTTGGAATGGGACCACCCTCTCTCTGTTCCTTTGAGTACAGCAAACTGTTCATTGCAAATGTGTCCTGTGTGGTTTCGGATCTCTCTGTTGGGTCAGCTCAAATGTTGGCAGAGATCTCTCAAATCTCTGGAGCCAATGTGTCTCGTACACCTAGCTGAGGAGTCTCTCTGCAGGACACACCTTCAGTATGTGTCCAGGCAGTTTGCGGCTCCACCTTCTTCCTTTGCAGGCCTAGCCTCCGTCTTCTCCTTTGCTAACATGATCACATCCTGGTGTGCAGACACAGTCTCTCCCCCACCCTCCCCCTCTTCACTCCTGCAACATCTCACAGGTGACCAGCATCAGGCAGGTTCAGCGTCCCCACCCCTGTGGACGCCCCACTCCCAGCTTTCCTTTACTCGATGGTGAACCTGTCTCCAGCCTCACTGTCCTATGCAGCCTCACACATCTGCCACAATTGTCTCTGAAAGTCTGGAACAAATATTTCTGAGACACAGGCTGTTTGCCCTAAGTAAGCTCTTGAGTTCGTTCAAATAAAGACACTAGACAGGTCAAATAAAAACCCAGCCTCTCTACTGGCTGCCTAGGCAATTGGCTTCTCTGTGCTTGTAGGCTGTTGGAGTCTGAGGTCTCTTGGAGTAGTTGGGGGAGGGGAATAGGATGGGACAGATTCAAATGCCACCAAGTTGTGAGCTCTTTGAGAGTCAGCTTTTTGTGTGTGTGTGTGTGTGCCACTCCACCCACGGAGGGCTGCCAGCCTTTGGTTAATTTTCAGAGTTCTGAAATGTTGATTCTGACAATCTATGCCAGGGTGCTCTGTGTTTCTGTGGAGGAGAGAATTTTTGGAGAGCCTGACTCAGCTTCTTAGAGCAGGCTTTGCCTCTCATTCTCATGTAGCAGTTTTCTGAGACTTTTCTGCGCAGGGCTAGGTCTGCAGCTGGAAGAAGGGGGGAGGGGTGTGGTTCTCAGATGGACTCCCCCCCTCCCTAACCCCTTTTCTTTAGGCTTGGAGTCAGGGCAGAAATCAGCCCGGCAGAGAATGAGCTAATTCGGGGCTGGGGTGCTCCATGCAGCATTTTCTGCAACAGCTCCATGAAGAGAGGCTGGGCTCTGAAGAGCCCCCCTCCGGCTGGGACCTGCTTGTATGCAGGTTTACAGAGTCTGCGGCTTGATAATTAACTGGCTCAGTTGTCTGTCCCTGCTCTGGAGACCTCCCAGTGCCAGTTTCCACTTCCCTCTCTCATCCTCACGTCCCGCGCAGCTGGGCGGCAGAATAATGACTTTATTAGGCATATCCTGCTCTTGGTTCTCCAAGGACGTCGGTCCATTAAGAAGACTAATCTGCCAACAGCAGCCACACTGCTGGTCCAGGTCCATGTGTGGAGACCAAGGAGGGGGCCCAGGAAAGATGGGGCTGCCACTCCGGAGGGTGGTCTAGGCCTCCTACTCTGGATGAGGTGTGTGAGCATTGCCTCCATCACTCATCTCTCCCCACGAGTGTAGAGAGGCTCTGCCTGGACACTGGGAAGATCTGGGTAAGGGCTTGTATCTAGGAACTTGATTCTCAGCTACCTACTGGGTGGAGATAAGGGAGAGGCAGGTTGGGAGAAGCATGTTTAGAAATGGGTTCAGGGCAGAGCCTGAGAGGACAATCTTAAGAGAGGTCGCAAAGGGATCAGTAGACATCCCAGCTTACCCTCTGCTGCCCACCCCTCTAAGCCAGAAGAAGTCTTTCCTCTGGTCCTCAAGCTTCTTCCTCTGAAATGAAGGTGGTGATGCCTAGACCATGTGAAGTCTTGGGTCAGAGGGAGGTAACCCCTTTGTGAGGGGCTTCACTGACTGTCTATGGGGTAGATGACAGTGTGAGCGGTCGGTGTCTGGCTGTGCAGCTCAGGGCTGATTCCTTGACACTGTGATCTACCTGAGGACCCTGCCCAGCCGAGACTCCTCTGGCTCTGGGGAAGAACGTAAAGCATCACTCAAAGGCCACTGGAATGAGTTGTAGGGATGGCTGGTCTGCCAGTGTGGAGCCAGGCCAAACAGGCCCCTCCTTCCCTGCTGCTGCTGCCTTCATCCTCTGGCAGGCCACCCTTCCTTGATGTCCATGGGCAGCAAGCTGCTCCAGCCCAGGGAAGGTGGGCCTGTAGCACCCCAGCTGACTCCAAGGGTTATGCTGGATCTTGCTCAGCACTGCTGCAGGCGCGTGACTCAAACACCCAAGCCAGTCCTATCGTGACTCAAACACCCAAGCCAGTCCTATCTGTGGGAACTGAAGACAAGAATGGGAGAAGTCTTTAACACCAAGGGAAGTGAAAGCAGAAGCAAGACTTCCCCCAGAAGTGTGTGCCAAGTACTGTGTCAGGGTGCTGTGTCAGGGTGCTGTGTCGGTGCTGTACCAGGATGGTGTGTCAGGGTACTGTGTCAGGGTACTGTACCAGGGTGCTGTGCCAGGGTACTGTGTCAGGGTACTGTGTCAGGGTGCTGTACCAGGATGCTGTGTCAGGGTGCTGTGTCAGGGTGTTGTATCAGGATGGTGTGCCAGGGTGCTGTGTCAGGGTGCTGTGTCAGAGTATCAGGGTATTTATCAGGGTGCTAAGGAGTGATTTCCAGGATTGTGTTTCCCAGGGTGCTGTGTCAGGTGCTATCTGCAGGATGCTATTTAGGATGTTCCAAGACTACTGTCCTTAGGGACAGTGTGCTGATTGGGTAATCCCCAGGGTGCTCCCCCAGGTGTTATTCCCACCCAGGGTGCTCCTCCTAGGTGTTATCTCCAAGTGCTTCCTCCCTGTCCCATTCTGCTCCCCCTTCAACAACGCCATCAGCATGAGCTTGGGTTTTGTTTTTCAAGTTTATACAGAACTTGATTCTTTTACTACAGCTGTATTTGGTGGCCAGGGAAGGTAGCGCTGCATGCAAACACATACACAGAGACATCACATGCTTTAAAATCCCTCGGGAGATGGGGTGTCATGTGCAAAATTCTGCAACCTGCTGCTTTTCATTGCATAAAGAGACAATTGTTTTGAGTTTTTTGTTGAGTAGACAATTTGTATCCCTTGTCTCACTGAGCTGAGCAGTTAGATTTTTTTTTCTCTTTTTTTCTTCATAAAAGCTGTGGTCATTTGTGGGCATCCTTGTCATATATGGGGTTAGGAATGGAGTCACTGGGTCATGGGGTAGACAAATCCCTCTACTTATGTACATATGTTTAGTGTAAGAACCATCCAGTATTCTAAGTGGCAGACAACTGCCCCATGAAAGGTGTGAAAGGTGGGCAATTAATAACTGCATCAAAGAAGACAGGGGCAGGAGGATCACAAGTTCAAGGCCATCTTGGACTCCAAAGTATGACCCTATCTGGAAACACATAAATTAAACAAATATACACAGGCACACACCACACACATATAGTCATGCACACATCACACACACCCAGAAACACGCAGAGACACACACACACAGACACATACAGAGACATACACATAGACACACACGAAGAGACACATACATACTCCTCTAAGAACACAGCAAAACCAAACTCTCAAAATCCCTGAACCCGGTGGGAGCAACGGCTGTGCCTTCTAGGTCCCTTTGGCTGAGAGTCCTTTCTCAAGTGACTTAACACTGCCCAGTCCCCTCCTGAACTTCCCCCCTTGTCTTCTGCTCATTCTTTGTCGAGACCCTTAGCATTTCCCCAACTCCTGCTCTTCCCAGATTCTCAGTCCTAATCTTTGTGGTGCTGACAGCTTGCCCAGCTGACCTGTGTTTTCATTTTGATCTGCGTTGTTTGTCTCCCTAAGTTTTACATCGAATGCCTTCAGTACGTTCTGCCTCTTCCTCTGAATTTTGTGATCTTCTACCCTTGTCGAAGAGTCATTTCCACCTGAAACACACGGATAGCTCCTAGAAGCCTGTGGTTTTCTTTCATTTTAATTCTGCAATGTGCCAGGATTTTAAAGTGCCCTATTCTTGAATTAAGAATTTTATTTTTGGGAGGCAGAGGCAGGTGGATTTCTGAGTTCGAGGCCAGCCTGGTCTACAGAGTGAGATCTAGGACAGCCAGAGCTATACAGAGAAACCCTGTCTCAAAAAACCAAAAAAAAAAAAAAAAAAAAAAAATTTATTTTTATCATTTTTCATGTTGTCCAAAAAGAGTGGCACCAATATGTATATTCTCCTTTCTAGAAAGCTCTACTTTTGTTAAGCATGCTAGCTCATACCTTTAACCCCAGAAGGGGCAGTTACATTTCTACCAGTTTATGGCCAGCTTGGTTTACATAGTGAGTTCCTGAAAACAAAACTACATAGTAAGACCCTGTCTTAACAGACAGACAGACAACAGACACTCCAGTTTTCCATCACATTTTCTAAGACCTGATGTGACAGTTCTTTCCCTTGTAGTCTGAGCCCCTGTCCCTTCCTGCCTTGCTCTGTCCCTTTGATTTGATTTCTTCCTGAACCCAACACCTCACTCTGTCAGTCTCTGAAATTTCCCGGGATCTAAGAGCCTTCCGGATGAGCCCTGGCTTTTCATTCAGGAGCTCAAAACTCTTCCAACTCTTTTATTCATCCACGTAAATTTGAGAATTAGCTTGTCATGTTCTTTAAAATTCTCTGTTGGGATTTAGTTGAGATTAAATTAAATTTATAGATCAATTTGAGAGAATTGTCAGTTTTATTACATCAATTCTTCTCACCCGTGAATGTGGTATATCTGACTAATTTGCTCCGGCCTTCTTTTATGTTTTTCAATAAGGTCTTATAATTTTCTGTGCAAAGATTATGCATCACTTTATACTAGATCTCTCTCTAATCCTATACAGGCATTGTTGTATTTTCCAGCATCTTTTTAAAATTAAAAAATTCTGATAGCTGCCATGGCACAAGGGACATAGTTCCTCTTTGTGCTCCTGATCCTCTGCCCCACAACTTTGCTCAGCTCGTGAATTAATTGCACTAAATTGTTTCTAATTCTATAACTCTCAACGTCAGGTCCCATTACATGGTGTGGGGAACGCCTCTGTTTTTATTCTTTCCCAGAATTTACAAACTAGATTTCTTCGTCATGTCTTATTGCACAAGCCAAGACCTTAGGTACTATGCCGAGCAGACCCTGTGGGAGTGGGTGTCCCTGGGTGTCCCTGACAGTTACTGCAACGGGTCTGACCGTGAGTTGGGACTTTACAGCAGGTTGTCTCCTAACACTGAATCATTCTGAGCTCTCTCTTGTTCCTCCTCCTTAGGAGTTTCTGCAGTGAGTCACTGAGCCATGGTAACTGGGTGTCCCGCATCTGCCCTGACAGTCCTGTGAGTGCCCTCTGGTTCATTCTCTTGCTATGTTACACTGAGGGGGTCCTGTGTGACACTGAGCATGTACAGCTGGCTCCTCCAAACAGGCCAAATGCTACAGAAGCTGTCCACTCTTAACCATGTCCTGAACACTTGGGCAGGCCATCACAGGCACATCTTGGGCTCTCACCCTGGCTCTCATGACCATGGTCTGACTTCCCACAGGTCTGCCTGGCACTCCTGGGCTGGATATCATAGAAGATGCATTAGCTACTGAACATTGTGCCAGGGAGCAGCCTTCACATCCGCGACAGCCTGTCTCTGTACCCCAAGCCGCTAACCAGGAGTGGTTCCAATTTGCCCTGTGACAAGGTCTCATCATGACAGTGCTGTCAGGACCTGTGTTCCCACCCTTCTAAGCCCCAGACACTTGCCTCTCTTCCTGTGCCCCTCACCCCCAATTTAAAAAAAAAAACATTTTTTTGCATTTATGTTCTCTCCCTCTCTATCTATCTATTTTTCTCTCTCTCTCTCTATCTTTCTCTCTCTCTCTCTCTTATTTTAAGACAGGGATTCTCACCAGGCAGTGGTGGCGCACGCCTTTAATCCCAGCACTTGGGAGGCAGAGGCAGGTGGATCTCTGAATTCGAGGCCAGCCTGGTCTACAGAGTGAGTTCCAGGACAGCCAGAGCTACACAGAGAAACCCTGTCTCGAAAAACAAAAACAAAAACAAAAACAAAACAAAACAAAATGAAACGACAAGGATTCTCTATATAACTTTGGCTGTCCTGGAACTCACTCTATAGACCAGGTTGGCCTCAAACTCAGAGATCCACTTGCCTCTGCCTCCTAAGTGCTGTGCTTAAAGATATGGACTCCCACTGCCTAGCCTAACTCTCTGCTTTTAAAGAGGCACTTGTCATATTTTATTCTGTTTTTGCCTGTCAGCAGCAGGGATGCTTCAATTATTTAGTGGGCTGGCCTGCTGTACCAGAGTCCCAGCATCTCTGAAGGAAGGACTTCTTTCATGTTCCCTCAGGAGGAACCTTTGGCAGGTCTTTCAGAGCCATCTAGTTGGGTCTGGTTCAAGTTCAGAAGAAAGTAAGAATGGTTTGCTGAAGTTCTGATAGAATTTCTTGGTGCCTATCAGTGATGGAGAATCTATGGTGGACTGCTTCAAACATAGGTACAATTTGCCCTGTTTCAACCTGCACACCTGTACCAAAATTGGCTGTACTTGCTCCTCTCTCTGCATCCCACATCTTGGCTACATGATGCAGCATCTCTCACAAAGGGCTAAAGGCTGGGTCACTTCCCCAGCCCTGTCTTGGCTGGTAGAATATGCTGGCTTTCAGCCTCAGTGGTTGATTTGTATTCACGCAGTGAGAACCAGCCTTGGCTAGCCTGCCATAGAATGGGACTTACGTGGAATGGACCACTTGCTGAGTCCATCCTGACCCCTGCTTCCATCAGTATTGCTAAAATCCCTTCCCTTGTGGCAATCACCTGCCCCTCTTCCTACAATCCCAAAGACAAACGAAGCCATGATTCCACCAACATTTACTCTGAGAGACCAAGGAGTTTATTAGGCTTACAGAGTAAGTGGTGAGGGGTTACAGGCAAAGAGCATGAGTAACCTTAAACACAGACTGTCCACAGCCAATACAGATGATGGCTCCCTGTGGTGGTGTAGATCATGCCCACTCCCTTAATCTTCCCCACCCATGTCCTCCAGCCCCTCCCAGAGACTCCAAGGTTATGTGCAATTAGGGCAGAATTACATACTGCTGACTGGAAAGAATGGTTGGATACTCAGGTGAGGGTCCCATGAGCCTCCTCACCCTTTCCTCCCAAGAGGGAAGGTCAATATCCCACAAGCCCAACTATGATGATCTTTACCAAGAGGGTCCAGCTGCATTCCTGACGATGGAAGCAGTTTGGTGTGGAGGACAGTCTTGTACAATAGATGACCAGTTGTCGAAGATTTAATGTGCCTAAAGTCAGCTGAGAGCAGTGGGCCAAAAGACCCCTTTGGGGCTCAGGCCTAAACACTAACCCCAGAATTCTGAGCTAAATAAATGGTGAACCCACAGCTCAGTACGTTTTAGGGTTCATCTCTTACACAGCAAAAGCTAACTGATGTGGAACTTCAGACAGTTTGTCCCCTGTATCTGTCACATCTCAGTGTCACCCGTGGACACGGCCACTCTACACCGACCTGGTTCTTGGGCAGTCTCGTGGTCCCCTGTGTTCTTCTGCTCAGCTCCTGGATCACGGATGAAGCTGACCATCAGCAACTCCAGAGCACAGGGAATGATACCCCGGCAAGAAAACTCCCAATCTTGAGTTTAGGCCACTTGATTCATTCCTGACCACGAGGATGAAGTAGCTGGCCTCCTGGGTCTGGGTAACATGCAGCCATTAGACACAGCAGGGTGAGCTCCATAGAAACCACCAGCCAGGAGGGGATGGGGACTTGACAGTGACAAGTGACAAGTGACAAGATCCTGGGGATCCTAGGTGCCTTCCTGATTTTTTTTTTCTTTTCCTGGTGCATGCCTCTTTGGTTCAGATGGGAGGATAGGAGAGACAGGCTTGAACCTGTCAGGAGAGGATAAGGACCATGATGGATGCTTGGGGTTCCAGGTTGGCCTACTGAGAAGCTGGGGAACCAGACTGTAAGTGTAAAAGTATGAGGGC
Source organism: Mastomys coucha (assembly GCF_008632895.1). Lineage (NCBI taxonomy): Eukaryota > Metazoa > Chordata > Mammalia > Rodentia > Muridae > Mastomys > Mastomys coucha. Next base: position 82,872,052 of record NW_022196903.1, on the reverse strand, counting down.
CTGCCCACCCAGTGCATCCCTGGCACGCATGCCCCTAAAGGACTCTGAGGAACACACACCTGCATCCACTTGAAACCACTTTAGTGAATCTGATTCCTCTTTGAGAGGAAGGGCTATCCTTTGTGAGCTGGCCACAGCCTGGTGTGTCAGCCTCCTTGCTTGCTGACCTCTCTCTGAGAAATGTCACGTGGCTGAACTTATCTCCTGTAGGCTCCTCCTGACCATGCAAAGCAGATGGGCAAAGCGGACAGCCAGACCTTCAGGTGGTCCTGTCCCTAATCTAGTCCTGCCCTTGGCTTATTTGGACTCGAATGGTCAGTGATGTGACTCGTCCTGAGTCCTGGTACCATCCTAAGCACTTTGCGAATACCATAAGTCTTCCCTTTATTGGTGGTTTCACGTTCAGAGTTTCAGCTACCTGTGGGCAACTGGGGCCTGAAAATATTAAATGGAATGTTACAATTGATTGCTTTTGAGCTTTAAATTACATGCCATTTGGATGGAGGGATGAGATCTTGTACTACTATATCACCCTGTCCTGGTCAGGATGTGACCCACCCCTGTCCAGTGCATGCACTACCTTCCCAATAGTCTCTTGGAATCATCTTGGAGATCAGGCTGTCTGTCACAGTATGGCAGTGCTTGTCACCAACTATCAGAGACTTGTCACCAGTCTCCCCAAAGAACAAGTGAACTGGCTATTCAGATGTGACACAAGAGTCATAATGCATAATGCTTCATGAAGAAAAATGTCACACACACCAAGACTGCTAAGACTTTAAAGATGAACTAAGTAAGCTTCCAGCCTTGGAAGTCTAAGAACAGAAAAAGCTATATGGGTCATCTCTGCTGAGACAATGCAAACTCCAAGAATTATAGCTATAGTGTCAATATGGTAGCTAAGGTGAAAAGGCAGTGATTAAAGTAGATACTGCTCATGGCTCCAGACATCCACTGCAAGTTTGGTTTGTGTGCCTGGTGCTCCCTTTGTGGTGCCTGGTGCTCCCTCTGTGGTGCATAGTGCGTGGTGCTCCCTCTGTGGTGCCTGGTGCTCCCTCTGTGGTGTGTGCTGCTTCCTCTCTGGTGCGTGGTGCTCCCTCTGTGATGCTTGGTGCTCACTCTGCAATGCCTGGTGCTTGCTCTGAGATGCCCGGTGAGGTAAACTGCTGTGGCCACAGTGACTGAGTATCTCTCACATGGCGCTCCTGAGCTGGGACCAGGAAATAACGGAAGTGAAAATGTTAGGTACAAAACTCCACATCTGAAAGTTGGCAGCCAAGGCAGGGAGTCAGCCAATCGCCCAACACTCAGACGAGAAGCAGTGTAGTCGTTAGCATCACAGGGAAGACCTCCAGGAGTGGTCTAGCCTGGGAAGCCTTTGGGAACTTGCACCTCAGCTGAGGTCAGGAGAAAGGAGATCCTGAAGGCTGTATGGTTAGAATATGGGCTGCAGATCAGAAAGAGCCAGAGTGTGAGGGGAGGGCCAGCACATAGCACAGAGCTAGTGGTGTCTGAAACTGTTTCAAAAGAATCTCTTCAGGGCTTTGTCAGCTTCACCCTGTGTCCTGGGCAGTTCTCATCCTCACCCTAACCCCCATCCTTGGTTCCTGTGTCTGTCCAGTATGGGGGCCACCACTGTGTCTCACAGCTGATTTATGCCGAAGGTTGACACTGCTACATCCTAAGGTCCTGGATTCCCATGCATTCTCTGCAGTCCATCTGCAATCGGACCCTCCTTAGAGCTTGTCACACACAAGGCTTTTCCCCCTGTGCTGGTGGAGGAGAACTGTCTGCAGGTAGCTGTAGGCTCTTTCTTTTCTGTGCCCTGAGAATCAGGGTGGGGGCAAATATTTCCAGGCCATGCAGGATGGAAGCCATGATCCCGACCTATGGGGCTGATTTCACAAGCTGGCAAAGCGTTGACCTGTCTGGTTTTTGCAGGAAAAAAAACAAAAAAAGCCCCATATAGTGGACCATGGTCCAGAGGCTGAAAGAAGGCACTGTGGGGTACAGTAGAGGGGCAGAAGAGGGGAGAGGGGCAGGAAGTGGGGAGACATGTGAGAAACCCAAGGGAGGCTGAGAACCCAGTGAGAAGCAGATGACAGGCTGGTCTTCCTGCCTCAGGACTCATATCAAATTGGGAAACTTGGCTCCTTGTGTGCTGCTCTGAGCTGAGTAGGGAAGAGAGAACGCAAGCTTGCAGCCTGCCGGAGGCTGCCTCCCCCACACTACCCCTCCGCCCTGCAGGAAGACTTTCTTTTTTATCAAAGATCTGTGTTTTTGTCCTAACCTTTTAAAAATGCACATACATATACATATATAATTATTGTTTAAAAAATAAATGGGCCCACAGTGTACCATTATGCCATCTCGGGTTTCTCTGAGGTGATGGTGCGCTTTGAGACATTTCTTGGTCTCTGTATAGCTCTCTCATTCTTCTTAGTAATACAACGTGATTTCCTAACAAGTCCCTGGCAGACAGTCAAATAGCTTCCAATTCTTTCAGTTCAGTCAAAGATATGTTTCTCTGTGTGCTGAGCATGTGTGCGGTGTGTGCCTGTGTCACGCGCTCAGGCTCTGTCTTCTTTCTTTTCTTCTTTTTCTTTCTGAGATAGGGTCTCACTATATAACCCTGGCCTGGAACTTGCTGTAGACCAGCCTGGCCTCAAATGCAGAGATCCACCTGCCTCTGCCTTCTGAGTGCTAAAATTAAAGAACATGCACATCTATGCTCAGGAAAGATGTGATTAGTTCTTTATTCATTTATTCATCTTAGTGTGTGCCCATGTGAGTTTATGCACCATATGTTTGCAGGTGTCCTCAAAGGTCAGAGGAATCAGATCCCCTGGAACTGGGGCTACGAGCAGTTGTGAGCCACTTGCTGTAGGTGGTGGGAACTGAACTCAGGACCTCTGCAAGGACAGTACATGCTCTCTCAACTGCTAAGCCAACTCTCCAGCTCCCCCTTTCTTATAATGAAATGGTTACCATACCATGTGTGTTTGCTGTGAATGAACTTTATGTATGCATGTTGAGTGTTCATATCTATTGTATTGTGTATCTGGCATGTGCCCTGTGTGAAGTGCAAATCCTTGGTACATCTTTTTTTGTTTGTTTGTTTTTGTTTTTGTTTTTTGAGACAGGGTTTCTCTGTGTAAACTTGGCTGTTCTGGAACTCACTCTGTAGACCAGGCTGGCCTCAAACTCAGAAATCCACCTGCCTCTGCCTCCCAAGTGCTGGGATTAAAGGTGTGCGCTACCACTGCCCAGCTTGGTACATCTTAATTTAATAAACCAGGAGCCCTATCTCAGAATGTATATGTTGTGTGCAAGCACATGCATACATATTGTATAACGTGGATATGTAAACTTCCACTGAAGCAAGAATCTATACATATACGCATGTGTGCGGTGTGCATGTATCATATATGTGCATCATATGTGGTGTGTGTGTCTCAGTAAATCAGAAGCACCATCTTGGGCATAACTCACCATCCCTGTTCCACTGTATGGTTCTGAGCAGCTGGCATAAGTGTCAGAGGTGATGAGCCTTGTTATGGGTGAAGATCTCTAGAAGGTCATGAGTTTCAAGCTGGGTCAGTCAGCAGTGTCCCTCTAGCACTCTACCTTTGGAGGTGAGTCTGCTGTCAAGAGATAGTGGCCAGAAAATAGTCTTCTGCTTGTGTTGGAGAGACCTTGTCTCCATGTATGTCACAGAACCCAGTGTCTTGTGTTCCTTGGTGCTTCAAGCCAGCTCCCTTGTATGACCTTTTCCCATCAACAACTGTTCTGCATCTATATGGTGCCTACCATGAACCTGGCACTAGAGTTGGTAGTTGGGGCCATGGTGTCATACAATTCACAAGCTGTGGTGACACTATTCCTGGGGACATGTGATTTTACCCCAGATAGGGAACTGATGGTAAATCAAGAGTCCAGCTTAATAAACCAATGAGTTTATTGGAATTACCTACAGGAGTATGGGTATGGGTAAGGAGTTACTTAAAGGAGCAGAAGGGACTCAAAGACAACTATATCACCAAAACCCCAAAGTCTAGATACCTACAGCACATAAAACAGCATGTAGATAACTCGACAGGTTGGAGATGTCACCTTTGGGTACCTCTGCTAGGCAGTTCAACTTGTTTGAGATTGTCTCTCTGCAGTTCACACATGTCTGGGGAGGAGGGGCTTAGTGAATCTGGCCAGTTTCAGGGACTTCCTGAAGGCTTTGAGTTGTTTACTTTCTGAGCTTAATGTGTTCCCCAGTAAGATGGGATGGAAGTTTATCTCAGAGAGCATACAGAGTAGAGAGGGAAAAATCACCTGGTTACCTGAAGATGGTGAAAGCAGTTCCTGCCATACACCCACTTAGGGTATGGGGCAGAAGCTACCCAGCTGCCTACTGGGTGACTATGGGCAGGGTGGTGACCATAGGAACCCAGCAACTGCCCGGCTATTTCTGACTGCCTAGGAAACATACAGAGAGAAAAGCAACAAAACGCAGGCTGTGAAATCCGAGATGGGTGGAGGAATTATAGGGCCTCACTGCATCCTGAAGCAATCTCGTTTCCTTTGTAGCTACAGGGCTGATCCAGCTGAAAACGAGACTCACAATTTGATCATACGGGTGCACAGTGACAACGTCAATTGAATTTGCAGCTCTGACAGATGTGTTTTATAAAGGCTGGGGCACTGATCAGAGAGGAGCAGGATGCCAGGGCATGTTATTGAACTTGGATGAGTCTGAAAAACAGCTGCTTCTTGCTGTCTGGAGTGATGAGTCTCTCCTTTCCTGAGAAGCCTGTGAGGAGTTCGCAGGAGCGAGTTCTCCAGGAGAACCTTGAGTCTCCTCTGCCCCAGCTGCCATGAGAAGCCTGTTCCTGTGCCCCAGGATACTTGTCTCAGAGGAGATTATTACGGTACCATGGGGATTTTTTCTGTGACCCATTGATCGATGAAGAAAAGACACAACCCCACTTTGCAGATGCTTCTGTTTAGAACAGCAAGGCTTTCAGACCAGCCATTCATGAGGATGAGGTCTGTTTGGTTGGCTACAGATCCAAACAGAAGTGTGCCTTCACATGTTCATGGGGAGTGGGGCTTGGACTTGAGGGAGGTGAACTTCTCAAAAGAGGCAGAGTGTCAGGGAAGACAAGCTAGACTGGGCCCGCCGTGGCCTGCAGTTTGCCAAGTCCTGATATAAACTACCAGAGACTCAGTAGTGGAGCAAGCAGGGAGGGTGCCCACAGGGGTCTGGCTTTAGGCCTGTGAGTCACACAGGGTACTGTTCTACCCATATTCAGACTGAGAGTCTGGAATCAAGGGAAGAAGCAAGAACACGTGGTTGGGGCTCCATCCCCAGGGCTCTGGCACTGCTGGATTAGATGCTGGATTTCCTGGGTGGAAATGCTTCCAACAGGAACTGCAGTGGTGGGTCCCCCCATGATGCACCTGGGCTTTACAGGTTCTGAGCCAACCAAGGAAGAGAGGTTTGTATTGGTTGTAGGGAACAGATCTATCTGTCAAAGGGAAGTGGGTGATAGGGACCATGGGGGTCAGGAAGGGAACCTCTTTGGGGACCTCTGTGGATCTTTGGTGATCAAGATGGAGCATCAAAACAGTGGAACAGGAGAGCAACCTGAAGAAGCTGAAGTGGAAGCACCACAGCAGAGAGGGGCTGGCTGGAATCAAAGGGAACCTAAAGCAGATAGAAGAGGGTAGAAAGAACTCTGGTTGCAGGATCAGATAGTGTAGCCATGCTATCTCTTCCCATGCATAGGATGTGTTTATTCACTAATGTTTCTGGACTTCTTCTCTGTTCCCTGGTCTTGGTCTATGGCATTGAACATTTAACCAAATGCATTAACATTTAATCCAGGCTGCATGGCGGCTGAACTGAAAGCAGGGTCTCCTGTTGCCTTTTCGAGAGAGGTAAGAATGTTTGGACGTGTCCAGGAGATGGCTACAAATGGGATGTGCCAGCGCTGTTCTTGTTTGGGAGAATAAGGAAGTGGCTGGGTTCCGAGGGTGTGATTTAAGCTCCCCTCTTTAAGGCTGGAAGAATGGGAGCTAGGTTTTCTGGGCTCATTGCAAGCTGGCATGTCAGTGTGAGCCAATGAAGTCACTTGGAAGGACGGCAGAGAGATGGCAGCTGTGGTAGTCTGGCCCCAGGTACAAGGCAAGAAGGACTTGTTCCTTTGGTGGTGGGGCTCTCTGGCCCCAGTGCAGAGGCTGCAGTACTGTTTGTCACAGAAGCAATGCCATAGCTATTATTCTAGCCAGCATGGGCCCTGAGCAGCCTTACACTCCCTCCCATCTCAGCCCTATGTGTAGAACCTTCCTTCTTTTGTTTGTTGTGCTACTGGGGTTGGAATATGTCTTCCCAAAGCTCAAGTGCTGGAGATTCCATCCCCAAACTTCTATGTTAATGGTGTCTGGAAATGTAGTCTCTGGGAAGTGCCTGGATGTAAAGGAAGTCTAGAAGGAGGGCTCCAAGGTGACATCAGCAGAACAGGAGAGGCCTGAGCTTGAATGATGCCCTGCCTCCCATGTGATACCCTGTGTCGTCTTTGATATAACTGAGGTCTTTGCCAAATGTCACTAGATGCCAGCACCATGCTCTTGGACTGCCCACACTCTAGAACCCTGAGCCAGATAAACTCTCTTCTTTATAAATCAGCCCCTCTTGGGCATTTTCTTATACTGGTAGGAAATGGCCTGAAATTTATGCCTGGGCTACTATAGCCACTGCTATAGAATGAGACACCCTCCATATGCCCCAGGCTCCTGGATGTCTTCTTAGGTACATTCAGCTTTCTGGCTTTTCTGAATGTGACCCTTTTGCAAGACAGGGAGGAAATGCTCTGCTTTCTAAGTGGTCACAGCGAGTGTGTTGATTTCAGACAGGGCTCTTGGCCTCAGATCCTTCCCAGCTGAGGCAGACAGTGCTTGCTGGAGGGGTATCTAGGACTCTTTCCAGAAGCCACATGCATCTCCAGAGTGATAGTCAGCAGTGTGACAGATGCTCTAGGGCCCTTGTAACATCCTCCTTGGGAGCCAGAAGCACTGGATAAAAAAGCAGACACAGAGGTGGCCATTTCCTCAAAACAGAGGTGGTACAGTGGGCTTGTACTACGTAAGGACATGAATAGCCTCTTAGAAAGAGGGACAGTTTTTAATTTCAGAATAATACATTTTAGCTGCAGAAAACGCGAACGATGCAGAAATACAGAAAGCAAAGAGTGTGCTGGCATCATCCTATTGTGGCAGCCAGAGCCAACCATTCCAGAATTTCACTTTATAATCTGCTATGTCCGGTGCATAGAAATAGATGTATTTTCTATTTTCAATAAAAAAGAGATTAGGGCACACACACTGTTTTGCACTACCCTGTCTTTGCTTAAGGACACAGGCTGGCCATCTTTTCATATCATGCATACAATTTTACAGTACACCTTCCCTGAGCTGTTGATTGTGACAGTCTGATGGGGTTGCAATTGATGTGGTCTCCATCATCCTTTAAAACACATATTTGTATTATGTAATTAATGCATGGTTTTTGTAGAGACTTAAAAGTGAGAATAATCACAATGAAAGGGAAAGGTGCTGATACCTCGGGTGTATCCTGCCCGAGTTTTATAGAAACCAGTTTATCTTTGCAGGCGTTATTTCATCACCTGCTCTTTTCACACAATAATATAGCATTTGCACGCACACTTGTGCAACGCTGTCATGGATGAACAGGGAATTCTATTGTGTGAAAACGGAACACATACACACACACACACAAACACACAGAGAGAGAGAGAGAGAGAGAGAGAGAGGAGAGAGAGAAGAGAGAGGCAGCCACCGATTAATTGACATTATAAGAAAAAGCAAAGGCAGCAATGAACAACCTTCAAGCTAATTCTTTGTTTTTCAAGACATTTTCAAGCTAATTCTTTGTTTTTCAAGACAAAATTCTACAATAGGGGAGTCAAAGGTGAGCAGAATGGATATGGAAACTGAGATTGCCCCATAACAAGCTATGCCACTTCAGGTCGCCCGGAAGCAGAAACACCCAGATTCACCCGCTCCCTAACCCAGGTGCAAAAACAGTAATAATGAAGAGCCAATTTCATAGGTGAAATTGGGGGCTTGTTGTTTTAATTTGCATGTACTTGAATACTAATGAGGCTAAGCGTTTTTCCCAAATGCTTTTTGATATTTTCATTTCTTTCATCGAAAGTTGGGGGTTCATAGTCCCTGTTCATTTTTCTATTTGTATGTTAATATTTTCTTGTTTCTTTAATGTGTTACAAATGTTAACCCTTTATCTGGGTGCATTCAGGAGTACTGAAATCATTTCCCCATACCCATTACCTCTTTTCCACTTTGCTTTAATTTTTCATTTTCTTTATTCCATTTGTTTAACCCTGAAGAAACTTAAGATGACAGTAAAGTCAAATATTGTGACTTGCTTTTGACATTATGATAACTCATCTATCATCTATGTATCTATCTATCCTCTATCTTCTATCATCTATGTATCTATGTATCTATCTTCTATCTATCTATCTATCTATCTATCTATCTATCTATCTATCTATCTATCTATCTATCTACAGTGTTGGGGGTCTAACAGAGGGCCTCATGTATATGATTGGCAAGATTTACTCCATTGAATAACAAGCTCTTAGTCTCTTAATTTATTTTTTCCCTAGAACTTAATGCTTTTTGGCTAGTTGGCATTACTACACAAAGCCTCTTTTGTTCACTGTCTTGTTACCCAGGGGTGTTGCAGGAACACATGCTTGCCTTCTTGTGCTCAGCACTGCTCTGTAGATGTTTGAATTTTTCATCAGGGGTACAATGAAGGTACAGGAGGATGAGTGAATCTGTCTCCAGTTGGCTTTTCAGTTCTTCCTGTCCATTCCTGCCACACCTTCTAATTCAGTTTTGTTATATTCTTGAGATGAAACTTCCTGTGTGTTATGGTATTCCATTATCCCGTTTGGGTTAAAGCTGAATGAGCCACATTAAGGCTTATCCTTTTTGAGCAATGATAATGCATGTCTCTGCAGTTTTATTCAAGCCTTTTGAAGGATCTTTCTGAAAACTTTTTTGTTTTTTGTTTGTGTGTGTGTGTGTGTGTGTGTGTGTGTGTGTGTGTGTGTGTTTTGAAGACAGGGTTTCTCTCTGTACAATCCTGGCTGTCCTGGAACTCACTCCATAGACCAGGCTGGCCTCAAACTCCGCCTGCCTCTGCCTCTCAAGTGCTGGGATTAAAGGCATGTGCCACCAGTGCCTGGCTTCTGAAAACTTTTGTTGTTAAAACAAAAGCATTTCCTAGTCAGAATTATTCTGGGGGCAGAGAACAGGGTCTGTGCAATCCTCTTTGAACTTTTGGTGGCTATTATTTCTTTTCTTTTGCCCTTTAAACATTTTTCTTTTTTCTTTTCGTTTCTTTTTCTTTCTTTCCTTTCCTTTCCTTTCCTTCTTTCCTCCCCCCTCCCTCTCTTCCTTCCTTCCTTATTTATTTATTTTCCATTTTTTTGAAATGTAGCCCTGGCTGTCCTGGAATTCACTCTGTAGATCAGGTTAGCTTCAAACTCAGAGATCTGCCTACCTCTGACTCCCAAGTGCTGGGACTAAAGGCATGTGGCATCAATATTTCTTTATTTATATATTCTGACAGTTTATTTTGAATACTCGACTAGTCTATTCCTGAGTTGTCATTAAGAAAGGCTGACATGTCAGATCCCAAGTTTCACACCTAAGCACATATGACTATGTGCTTGTGCAGGCATACAATGGCATTAATAACATATTTACATTCTTTCTTAAGTTCTTTTGTCTCTTTGTGCCATCAAGAGCTTGAAAAATAAATCGTAGTTCCAATTAGTGTTTTTTCCAACTCTCTTCAGAACTAGAGAGGTGACTCGGCAGTTAAGAGCAATGATTTCTCTTTCAGAGAACCTGAGTTTAGTTCCCATCTCCCACCCGTGGCTTCTCACAACCTCTTATAACTCCAGAGTCAGGGGATCTGCAAGCCTCTACTGTCCTGTATGGACACTGTACTCATGTGCACATACACACATGGGCACATACACACAAACAAAAATAAGCCTAAATATAAGTTTCACTTTCTTTTAGAATGTGTTGTAATTTGCTACATAAGATCTCATGACCATTTGGGCCTCCTGCCCTGTGGGATGCTTTCTGTCATATGCTACTACTGAACCTCAAGTGAGTATTTGACCCACAAGCTCCTTCTGATTTTTTATGCTGGTGTGTTTCTATCTTTTATAACTTTGCATAAGAAGGATCTCATATGAATGGTACTTACTCCGTTATCGTCTGACTCCTCATGGAAAGATTGGCTCTTTAGTTAGGTGGTTATTGTAAAACAGTGTCAGGCACTTACTGTAATTAATAGTTCCACTCTTCATTTGTCTCCTTACTCCGGGTTTCTTCTTTCCCTATGACAGATTCTATGGCCATCTTCTTGCCTTTAAATTATTTTTTTTTAAAACATTTTTTTTTTCCAAGACAGGGTTTCTCTGTATAACCCTGGCTGTCCTGGAACTTCACTCTGTAGACCAGGCTGGCCTCGAACTCAGAAATCCGCCTGCCTCTGCCTCCCAAGTGCTGGGATTAAAGGCGTGCGCCACCATGCCCGGCTTTAAATTATTTTTAAGTTATTTTATTATTCTATGTGTATGGGTGCATTTCTTGCTTGCTTGTGTATGCATTCATAGTGCATGTAGAGGTTCAAAAAGGGTGTCCATCTCCTAGAACTGGAGCTTTAGGAGGCTGTGAGCTGTCATGAGAGTAGCTTGGAATAGAACCCAGATCCTCAGGAAGAGGAGTAGCCTGTGCTCCTAACCATTGAGCCAGCTCCTCAGTCCTGCATCCTCTTGGCTTGTGATGGACCTCAGAGAGTAGCAAGGTATATATGTTCTTTTTTTCATCCCCTCAGATTCCTGCTTTAGACCACAGCCAAGAACAAAACACAGTTTTTTTTGGAGGCCTCCTATTGAAGATTCCCACTAGACTACATCCTTACTTACAGACTGAACCTTCTTATGCTTGGGACACATTGGCTCCCTTCTATGCTCAGGGGTGTGCTGGTCTCTGATAGGGATGGTACCAGTCCTGACAGATGCTTGTGTGCTGAGATGGACACCTGTCTCCTGGGAATACTTATTGACAAGCTGTACTCTAATGCAACAAGTTATTTGATGGCCCTAATGGTAAATTGGAACATATGAGGTTGCATCAAAGGGACCTTTTTGTTATTATATTGGTGTAGACAGGATCAGAGAAAATCTCAAGGGTCACTGAAATACCCACAAATCAGCGGCTTTTGTCACCTCCCAGGGCTGAAATTTGGGGGGTGGGCAGTGCTGACTCAGGGGAGGGACAGGCTTGCTCCAAAAGAACGGCAGCAGCTATAGGGGATCAGGAAGAGGGAGCTAGGACGGTAGGGTGTCACATGACTTTTTTTGAGACATGAACAAATAAATGAGTTTTCACCCCAGGCAGGACACCAGTAACCAACCAAAGAGAGTATTCCATACAGATCTATTTTGGTGAGTCATGGAGTTTTGGGGGGTCACTCGCAGGATGTGAATGAGAATTTACTTACAGGGGTATAGAAGAAGAGACTACTTTTGAGAGCATGGCTATCTCAAAGTTCACCCCAGCACGGGTGAGTGCTCATGAGCTCCCAGCCCAGCCTGCAGACAGCTCTTCTGAGGGTCTCCCCTCCCCAGCCATAGTTAACTATCTTATGAATCTTGTAAGTTGGAGATTCCTGCACCAAGTCCTAAGACTATCTCTAGGAGGAAATGTTTCATTTCTACTAAACAGCTATGGGGAAGCAAGATCCCAGTGATTTTTTTCCATTGCTGATCCATGCCTGCTCTAGAGCTGGCCTTCAGTATCATGGGGAAGTGGTCCACAGAGTCAAATGGTCATCCTTGGGGGCACAGGTAGGCATCAAGAAGAATGGAGAGAAGCCAGCCAAGAGTAGCTTCAGAAAGCTGATGACTGGCAGTCTTTTGTTTCTACGTTTTCCTACATTGTGTGGTGATGGAGGGATGTCTGCTGTAGCTTCCAGTACTCTACATTCATGTGACAACATCCAGCCATAGAGTGTAGAGGTGGAAGTACCACAGCCTCCCTGAGTCACCCTGTCATGTGTTCCTGACACCCCCAGCTAACTAAACAGGCCATATGACATGTCCACTGACAAACCAGGAGTGAAGGTGACAGATGGTTCCACCTGCTTTAGGCTGTCACAGTCCATACCTTTGCTGGATACACCAGGTTCTCTTGCCTACCCCTGTCTGGTTCATGTTCCATGAGTGTCATGGGGCTGGTTGGCCACTGTCCTCCTCCTGCTTCATCTGCCTGCAGGATCTGAAAGAGCTGGTCACTCCTTGAGTCTTTAGAAATGTATTCATGCCCCTAGCCTTTGCTACAAATCATATGTAGAACCCTTGAACCACCGAGACAGCCTCCTCCCTTCTATCGCTGCTACTGTTCTCAGCCACAGCCCTGGGGCAACACTGCAATGAAGGATAGAAGTTCAGAGCCTGTTCTTCAGCTTGGATGCTGTGGGGCACATGGTGTGGATGGCAACGCAGCCCTTCATGGTGTGGAACTGTTTTCCTAGGCAGAAACTGCAGGCATGCACACACACACATGCACGAATGCATGAATGCATGTGTGCCCTGCCTTTTGAAGTATGAGCTTTCTTAGCTTCCAAGAGCCCTCCTCCCTACCCTCCTTCTCTGGTTTCTTTCATCTCCTTGACCTTCTATTGAGAGCCTCAGGGCTTGTGCAGAGCCCTTTCTTGTACCGGTTATGGGGTTACCCCAGAGTCAGGACCTCCTAGAAACCAACAACTCTACTTCTAAGCACTTCCCATACTTGCCAGCACCTACTTATCACACAAACCTCTTGCTGCTATAACAAACAAGCTAAGGGGCATCACCAATGCCAGTTTACCCTTTCTTGGTGCTCCAGGTTAGTCATTCCAGAGTCAAGGTGTTGACACTCTGGAAAGAATGAGAAATCCATTTCTCAAAGCTCCATGCTCCCTGACTAATAGACTCTTCTACTCTTCAGATCCTGGTGACATCTTTTAGGGGTCACAAGCCATACAGAAGTGGCTAAGAGAACCTGGCATGCCCAGCAGAGGTAATGAGTTATAAGTGCCATGGCTGCCAGAGTCATCTACCACTAATGCCCTTGGAGTGCTGTGACTCTGTCCCTCCTACCTCCTGCAGTGCCTTGGGGATGACGTGAGGGTCCACCTAGGTCCCCCAGAACCACCTCTCTAAGGGTCCTTTCTGTAACCATATGGGACCCCCCCTTTTTTTGCCATGCAGCACATCTGGGGGATTGGGATATGGACACCTCTAAGGGCATTCGTTTATGGAGACCAAGCAAACAGAACTCTAGACTTGCCTTCCCCCTAGCACTTCCTCCTGGCTCACTGCCTCAGACGTCAGTTGTGGTCAGCCTTGGCTTCTCTCCCCCATCATCTTCTCATGAAAACCCTCCAGAGGAACCTGGTGACTCACCCTCTGAACCAAGCCCATGTCTCCCACCTGCTGCCCAGCTCTGAATGTCTCGCTCAATGGCAGATCCTCAGCAGGGCCTGTCCAATCTAGGCTGATGCCCTCTTTGTCTTACTGGCCTTATAGTTGGCACACCCCTTCCCTTGAAGGGTGCATGGTAGCTCTCTTGCTTCTCTTTGTCCTGGCTGTGCACACCCCAGGTGCCTCCCCTGCCCTCTCCAGGTCTCCTCCTGGAATTCAGTTCCTTCATCTGGCTCCTGCTGCTTTCTGGTCCCGGTGTCGTGGGTCGTAGGGACCAGTGAGCTTCTTACCTGTGTAGCTTACGTGGGCTACAGTCTGGCTTCAGCCTAGGCTCCAGGCTTCACTGGCTGATCAAGTGAACATAAGGCAGAAGTCAGCGGAAGCTCAGCAGTGCTGGGAGGAGGAAGTGGTTTTCCCTTGGGCTAGTCTCCAGGTTTTTTCCCTTTAGTGGGAGGGAGAGGTTAGGGTGGGGTAGGGTGGGGATTGGATGTAGAAAACCTGGGGGTAGGAGGTGGGTGCAATAGAAGGCTGAACCAGGCAAGAGGACCAAGTGTACACGCTACAGAGCTCTGATGTCATGGGCTGGCTCTTGACTGGGGAAGAGGGATTTGACATGAGGAAAGCTGTGGTCCACTTGGGCTGTGTTTGTGAGCGGTATGTGTATACATGAATCTATGTGTTCTGAAGAAAGTTCTGGTCACTGTTTATGTGTATGATCATGAGCTTCTGGGAGTGTCTGGGGTGTCATTTGTGTCCACACCTGTGTCCTTGGGTGCCTATGAATATGTATGTATGTCTGTCTGTGTGTGTGTGTGTGTGTGTGTGTGTGTGTGTGTGTATCCTCATCTGCCTGTGTCTGTTTCAGAGATTCTTTATATGTGCCTGTATGCTTTGTGAGGAGGTATTGTTGGATGTCTGTTATCTGGTTATCTGGTTCCTTTGGGTCTGGATTTCCATGAATGTCTATAAGCATGCCTGTGTCCAGTATGTGTGAGTATGTGTGTGGGTCTGTGTCCCGCTGTGTGCCTGCATGTTCCAATGGATCTGGGTATCTGTATATGTGTTAGTGTATAAGAGACTTGGTGGATATTAGAATAGTCATGTTTGTGCATCTATGCGTAGCTGCCCCAGGCGTGTGTACAAGCTTCTTTTCAACCACACTGCTTGCCTCTTCGAAGTATTCCCTTGGAGGGGAATCTGTATAGCTCTCGCTAGTGAGCCCTGTGTTCCCAGACAGGCCAGGTAAAGCAGAGCAGGTGATCTGAGGCAGGTAAGCACACCCTTGGTTCTGTATGTCCTCCTATCACTGTCACTGAAATCCTGTGGCCAAGCCCAGGCTGGAAATCAGCCAGCCCAAGAGCTCTTAAGCCCAGCACCCTCCTCTGTCCCATGCTGTCACCGGGGCCACTTGCTCGGGTTAACTGATGGCAGTGGAAAACCCATTAAGCGCCTGCTTCTTCCAGTCATTTGCTATCATAAGGCAGCTTGGCTGACACACGCTAGCTCTCCTTCACATAATTGGAGAAAGTTTTCCCATCACCCCATTCTCCGTGTGGCAGCGCTGGCCCTCTTGGGCCCCTCTCTGCCATCACGCGGGCTCTTCTCTCCTCCTTCAGAGGCTGACCTAATTTCTACTCTGTCATCTTCTCCTCCACACTGTGTCAGTTTCCCTAGGAGCTCCCAGGACCCCGGTCCCAGCTAGCCATCTGCTCCTTCTTTCTCCTCTCTAGAAGGGATGCTGGTATAGCTCAGCCATCCCTGGGGGAGGCAGGAGCAGCCCTGCCATGTACTAACCCTGACAGAAGGCAGATTGTAAGGTAATGGAACTCAGACCTGTCCAGGTAGGGTAGCTCATCTTAGAGAAGAGCAGGCCCTAATGTCGGATGCTGGACACGCAGACAGCTGCCTTTGATGAAGTGGGCAGCTTGACTCCAGCATGCTGCATCCCTGGCTTTCTCGTGTCCCCTCAGCAAGCTCTGAACCTCTTATAACAGCACCCTACCCCAAGCCTCTCTTCCAGGTTCCCATTGCCACGGTACCCTGTAGCCAGTACAGCACTCCAGCCAGCCAGATGGACTCCACTCTGTGTGAGGATCTGGCATGTCTGAATGAGGCCAAGCTCTGGGGAGCACATTAGTACCACCCCTACCCAGAAGAGGAGCAGTGTCCCTCTCAGAGCCTCTGGCCTGGAACCCAGGCTGGAGCCTCAAAATGCACAGCGGCATGAATGGGCAAGCCAGGCCTTCCTTAGACCATCTGCTTCCCTTACAAGCTGGAGACAGAGCCACTGTAGGCTCAGTCTTATCCTTGGAGTCCTCGGTAGGTGGAACCCCAGGGTGCTGGTTGCTAGAGACTCGTGGTCTTTCATGGTGTTTAACTTTAATCTTCCTGATCCTTAACCCTAACCCAACCTTGGGGGAGTTCCCAAGTTACCTTCAGTCATGGTGTTTGAGAGCAGTAATAGAAAGCAAACTTTAATTTACTTCAGTTTATAACTAACAGTCTACCATGAATTGAAGTCAGAGCCAGCATCCAAGGCAGGAGGAACCCAGGGGCAGGAGCTGAAGAGGCCATGGAGGAACACTGCTTGCTGGCTTACTCCTCAGGCTGACATCCAGGTACATTTCTTAGACTTCTCAGGACTACCTGCCCAGGGGTGCCACCATTCATAGTAAACTGGGCCCTTGTACATCAGTCATCTAGAAAATGCCTCACAGAGTTGCCCACAGGCCAATCTCCCGGAAACATCTTCTCGGTTGAGGTTCTTCTTTCCAGATAAGTCTAGCTGTGTCAAGCTAACAAAACTAATCAGGTCACCAGGCCTTAAGTCACCTGCCATAGCTCTGCCCCTGCCCCGGCCCAGCCTCTTCTCATTGTTGCAGACACTGCAGAACGACAGCTACAGATGCTGTAGAAAGACCACCATGCCTTCCTGGGCTCCCAACACCAATCGGCCAAGGCTGACCTGGAAGCCCAGGTTCAGGTTTCCTGAGCACAGAAGTCTGTGTCCACCTAGATGAACAGCACCCAGATGAGAGAGGATCCTATCTCAAGCCAGCAGCCTGCCTGTGGCATTTCCTAGCCTCCTCACCCTTTGACTCTAATGTCTGCACTTCTGCTATTCCACCCCCCACCCTCACCCCTGGGCCCCAATATCCTGCTCCTGAATTGGCCTCCAGGGAGTTCAGGGTCTTGCCCAGCCTCCTCCTGCCTTCCCCTCCTCCCCTCCCCGCCAAAGGTTCTATAGCCACACAGGGACTTCATGGGAGCTGCATGTCCCTTCAGGGTTGACACATCCCTTGTGGCACGTGGTGTCATCATTATACAGCATTCCAAAGCACAGATGCTGTCAGGAGCACTGGAAGAGTTTTAATTAGTGGATAACATTCAATACTCCAGAGACTTCATATGAAGTCATAGATGGCTGACTTCTTTGGAACCACTGGGAGCAGGAGCCATGCCGGCGAGTGGCAAGCCTGTGCTGGGTAGAATTGGTGCTTAGATAGGATGTCTCTACGTGAGCAACGGTTTCCTGACTTCCTGCAATAGGCTGCACCCAGGCTGGCTCCTGCCTGCATACCATACCAGTGTAGCTCTGCTAGCTTTGTGTGGTAGCCACCAGGGGTTGGTAACATCTGCCTCTGGAGGACTGACCTGCAAAACCGTCCATCCACACAGTCCCTCCACTCCTCCATCACAGGGTTTAACCTTCATCACAGGGCTCCGCGATCCTTCTTTTCCAGAAGGGGTTTGCTTACTCAGATTTGGAATAGGCCCAGCCTTATGACTTGGTTCAGCCAAGGGGCACTGGGAAATGTGGATAAGAACTTGCTGTCTGCAGAGGCTGCCATGGGATGAGCCAGCCAACCCTTGTAGGAGGATGAGAAGCTGAGGCTCAGCCAGGGAGCCTGGGAGTGAGCAATGGCACTGTCTGTTAATCAAGGTATGGGAGAGCCTGGCAGAGCTGGGTTAGGTCTGTACCCAGATGTCCAGAGCTTGGTTCTTTTGAGCCTTAAGCTTCCAGATGGTGTGTTACATGGTAGAAACTAACTGATGCATTACATTTATGCCACAGGTCAGCTGATTCTGCTCAGAGAGAGGGGGTGGAAAAAGGAAGTCGGGGCTCTATTTCCCACTGACCTTTTCCAGTATCAAGCTACTACCAGAGGATCTCAGGGCCTCTCTGGTTTGGTATGATGGGGTTTGCTTTCTAGTACCAGGCCCCTGGGAAGACTTCTAGGGTCCACATTATCCTCTGCTGGGTAACACTTGCTGGGTGTGCCTATTTCCTATTGGCCTTAACTATGACAGCCTGACACAGCTCTCATCCCTGATGCTGTCTGTTGTCCTGGGCAGCACTCTGGCTTTAGATATCCCGTGCACAGACTCTCAGACCTTCACCACTGCCTGCCTCTCACTGTCTCTGCATGATCAGATCACTTTCAGCTCTTCCAACTGTTGAGAGTGTGGGGTGAGGTCTGACCTAGTAGAACAGACACTGAGAGTGACCGGAGATGTCTGCAGCAGTCCTGAGCTCCTTTGTATCAGTTTGCAGCACAGGTAGTGGGCATACACAACAGGAGCATACATGCTCATACTCCCAGGTACTCCTGGCACACATGGACATGCACAGTCCCTATGAGCATCTGTCTTCTAGGTGCCAAACTTTTCCCTCCAGGGCAAGGCTCGCTTTAGGGGGTCAGGATACCACCCCTGGACCTGGAAAGTGCCTACCATACAGACGGCCTGAGATGTTTCTAGTGGCTGATTAGAGAGGGGTGAGGGGCTGCTGGCTAAGCAGGGGTGAGGCTCCATCCCCATGTACTCTCTGCTCACCCCTCTGGCCCTGAAAACCTCCACATTCTATGCTGAGTGTGCTGTGTACTCCGCCAGACGTCAGTGAGCAGAGATAGAACCTGAAAGTGACAGGTGCTTCTTGGCTGCAGGCGTGCCCCAGGCTGAGGCTGAATTGGCTGTTGCAGCCCCTGTTTCCTGGGCTAATTGGGGAAGGAGAAGGAAAAGGAGGGGCCAGAGGGGAAGATGCTGAGCTCTGGGCTCAGGCTAAAGGCAACAAGGCCGATTGTGAGAATGATGAGCTGGGAGTGGTGTGTGTGTGTGTGTGTGTGTGTGTGTTTGTGAGACACAGGAAAAGAGAAACAAGGCTATGGAGAGAGGCATAGAGAGAGGGACAAAGAGACAGATGCAGGAAAAAGAGGTCATGGGAGATAGCAAAAGAGAAGAGACAGAGAGAGGAAGTAGGAGTAGGAAAGAGCAAAGAGAGGGAGGAGAGAGGGAGAGACGGAGGGAGGGAGAGACAGACAGAGAGAGAGAAAGAGAGAGAGAGAGAGAGAGAGAGAGAGAGAGAGAGAGAGAGAGAGAGAACACAAAGATAGAGATAGTTCCCATGGCAGGAATGCCCTGAATCCTCCCATGTCTATCATTATGTAGCTATAGAGGGTCCTCAGATATGATCTACCCCAGCTGCTCATAGGCCCTTCTTCCTGCCTAACCTCTGAATCCTGCTATGCCCCAACCCAGGCCCTCGGTTCCTTGGCTGTCAGCCTGCCCAGGGCTTGGACCATACCTTGGGCGCACGTGCAGCTTCTACAGACTCAAACTGGGGAGTGAAGCTCCCTTTCATAGGCTCCCAGGCTCTTCAGGAGCAGAAAAGATTGTCTCTGTGATCGAGAGGGACGGTGCTCTCCTGATCTCAGTGCTCTGTGTGAATGCTGGGGTCCAGAGCCACAGCAGGCACATGTTAGATGCTGTGAACTCAAGTCTGGGGAGAAGTTGCTGGGGAGGGGGGAGCAGCTTACATACCTCTGCAGAGTGTCCCTATTGGCTGGGGATGTGTCTGAAGTCTCTGTCTACATCAGTTTAATAAGGATTAGACTGTCTCATGGGAGGTGCTGTAGGAGGGGCCTTCACAGGTGAAGAGTATATACTGGGGACAGAGATGCTGGAGGCACAATGGGATGTGGTGGTCGGAAGCAGGAGCAGCAGGTAGGTAGGCATTGCGGGAGCCAGGAGACTGAAGTCACAGTGGACCCCTCCTAGATGGCAGGGCCTGTGTGAGTTAGCATAAAGCAGGTGCCTGGCTCGTCACCTCACCTGCTCCACCCAGCTGGGCAGTTCTGAGCCTATCTCAATGAGTAGAACGACCCTGCTTCAAAATGACCTGAATGGCTCTGGCATTATTTATGTCTTTGTGGAGCAGGTAGTATGTATGTGTATGTGCATGACAACCAACCAACCAACACACACACACACACACACACACACACACACACACACACACACACACACAGACACACACACACACTTGGAAGTCAACTGTCAAGCACTGCAGTTTAAAATGTGCTTATTTATTTGGCTTGTTGGTACGCTATCTCCTCGGCTGCCTTTATAAATATTTATCAATGTTGTCACAGTGACATTTCCTGGGAGGAGGTGAGAAGGGGAGGGGAGGAGAGAGGAGGATGTCAGAGGGAGCTGACAGGTGGAAGGAGGCAGGCTCTAGGGCCCCAGATCAGCCTTGATGGGAAGAAGCTCTGGGGAATGGAAGCTACTGCCTGAAGTCCTGACCCATTCCCAGCCAGTTGGGGTTCTAAAAACTGGATGGAGACATCAGTGTCTCAGGTGAGGAGGAATCAGAGCCTCCCATCATGGGCTGAGTCCACGGTGGCTTGTTAAGCCAGTGGTTAATACTGACTTGCTGTAGTGAGGAGTCAATATTGAAGTCTTTTTAACAACCATGTGACAAAGGGGCTCCAGCCAACCAGATAGAAACTTCTCATGCTTTATGCATGATGGGCCCCTGCCAGGCCCTGGAGATCCATGCTGAGCCCAGACAGACAGCCTTGCTCTCTGGGGGATGTCTTGTATGTTAGCAGAAGACAAGCATTCCCATGAGATCGCTATAAAAGCTTCAGGGGTGGCATCAAGTCTTGTGTGTGCTCATGTGTGCTGTGTGGGCCCAGGAGTGTATGCAGGTCTGTGCATATGGCAGTTGCATGGTCATGAGGAGTCACATACATGTTTGTGTACCACGGTGTATGTACTCTTCTGTGTATAAGGATTTGGTGTAGTACATGTTCGCACTCGCATCTAGGTATACATGTTTGTGTGTGAGCCTCTGATTGTGAACATGTCTCTCTGTGTATGAGTGTTGCATGTGTCCACTGCATGTGCTATGAGCTGATGCAAAAGAGCTCAGGACTGCAGCAGGCCCAGGAAAAGACCCAAACAGCTGTGGTGTGATGGGGAATGCAGGCGGGGACTTGACAGAGGTTGTCGTCATTCTGGGGCTAAGAAAACGCAGGCATTGGGAGCTGCATCAGGTCACCTTTTCTGCATTAACAAACACCTCCCACCCTCCAAAGCTTCCTGGCTTCAAACCTTCTCTTTTAGTTAGGTTTTATTGCTCTGATAAAACAGCAGGACCAAAGGTAATGTGAGGAGACCACTTACAAATCTCAGGTACACTCCCTCACTGCGGGAAGTCAGGAGCCACTTAAATGCTGCTTACTGCCTTGCTCCCTTAGCTTGCTCAGCCTGCTTTATTATAGCACCTAAGACCACCAGCTCAATGGTGGTATCACTCACCACAGAGCCTCCCTTATAAAATCACCAATCAAGAAATGCCCTACAAACATCCCCCCAGGGAACATGAGGGAGACATTTTCTTGGTTGAGGTTTTTCTTCCCAGAAGACTTTAGCCTGTGAAAAATTGACAGAAAAGAAAAAAGGAAGAAAGAAAGAGGAGGAAGGAAGGAAGGAAGGAAGGGAGGGAGGAAGGAAGGAAAACAACCAGGACCTCCATAATTCACTGTGCTCCCATTTTTTGTTGGCCATTCAGGCTGATCTCTTGAGTCTGATTCCCATGTGAATCTCAGCTGGGATAACAGAATCTTCCTTACAGTTCTTATGCTCCTGTAGCTATCCTGGGCTTCTTCACATCTGATCCCAGAGTTCCCAGGGAGGGGATGTAAACCAGCCTTCTGAGGTCTTGGATTAGAACTAGTGCAGTGTTTTATCTCCAATACATCCGATTAGCCTGGAGCCCACACACTGCTTTCCCCAGACTTCCATCACTGCTAGTACAGCCCCTGTGAGGAGGAGGCTGGCATCTCTATTTTCACCCAGAGTTAACGCTCACTTTAGCTAGGCATTCAGTGTCTATTATGGCTGCCTCTCTTGCTCCACTATGAAAAGCCTCATCTTTACGGGCTACCTAGAACCTGTCCACCTCCTCACTTCCACTGCCATCCACAACCACCCAACTTCTTGACTGCCCAATCTGCTTGCACTGCCTTCCCATCTCCAGACGCGCTGAGGTCAGAGCATGGCCGATGGTCACACAGGGCCATGACCTCACCATGGTCCCTGTGTTCTCTGAATGGCAGTGGCCCCTCTGCCTTTGTTTCCTTCACCTGTCCCCCAGCTCATCAGCATCCTGTACTCAATAGTGCAGCACCAGAGACGCTTCATTTGGCAACACATATAAAGTTTTAATCCTACCCAACACCCTGAGCCTTTCTCTGCTTTGATCCCCTCCCACAACCCCCACATCACTGTCATTACTTGCTATATTCTATAGCTTGAGGACTGTCTGTTGGCTCCTTCAGGATTGGATGCCCATGGACATAAGTGCTTATACCTATTTATTTACCTTTATATCCTGCACAAGTGCTTGACAAGCAGCTATAGATGATTATGAGTGAATGATTGGTGTTGGGGATGAATGGGTAGATGGATGGGTAAATAGGTAAGTGGATGGAAGAATGATAGATAGACAGGTAAACAGCTGGATGTGTGGGTGGACAGGTAGGTGAAAGGATTGTGGGTAGGCAGATGAATGAACAGGTATATAGATTAAGGAATGGATTAAGATATGGGTGGTTATAAAGATGAATGGATGGGTAGGT
Organism: Mastomys coucha; assembly: GCF_008632895.1. Lineage (NCBI taxonomy): Eukaryota > Metazoa > Chordata > Mammalia > Rodentia > Muridae > Mastomys > Mastomys coucha. Next base: position 82,849,530 of record NW_022196903.1, on the reverse strand, counting down.
GGGATATTTTGCAACTTACTTTTAATAAAGGTTCACCCTCTCCTCTAGCCCACAACCCAGCAGAGGTAGTGGAATAGAAAAGTTATTAGAATATGGGGGAAGAGGACCTGTTCAACAATAGTTCTTTGGGGGTGAGCTTGATTTTCTTTGGCAGCAGTTCAGTCCTATAGAAAACACCAAATATGACTCAGCAGCTGCAGACCAGTCCTCTTAGGCATGCAGATACCACACATGAACCAGCAGCTACAATCTAGTCCTTTTTGCTGGTCCTTTTCGCAGGCAGACACCACACACTAACCAGCAGCCCTAGTTCAATCCTGAAGGAACTGCAAGGCTTGCCAACTGGCCTGAGGCAAGGCTGCGGAAGGGGCAAGCTGTCACAAGAATCTCACGAGCAGTTCTTTGGCGAGTTTCTCTCAATGGCCTTGTTACCACAACATTATGTAAGACAAACCAATACATGTGTGTTGTTAGCGAAGAATATTGAGGCAGAGCAAACCAAATCAATGCTCAGGTGTTCGTCTTCCACTGTCTGTGAGTCATATTTATACTCCTTCATAAAGAGTCCTTTACGTGTTTGCTATATCAAAACATCCTTTCACCTGTGTCTGCTTCAGGAAAACATCCTTTCACATGTCTGCTTTAGCAAGAAATCCTTTCACCTATTTGCCCCAGTACAATATCATTTGACATAACTCACTTTCCAAAGAAACCAGAAGTTTCCACTTCAGGGATAGGTAGATACCCAAATGAGTTAATAGATGATAAGGAAAGATGGGTGTGTGGATGGATAAATGGGTGGCTTCTAGGTCTCGGGGTCAACTGCTCATCTTGATCCCATTACAACCACAGCCAAGTGGCTAGCCTCACTGTGATGGGAGGATGGAGTGAGAACTTGCTGTCCTTGTGCTGACACAATGGAAAATTGTCTGCAGCTGGGGCTTGTGGCCGCCTGTTTCACAGCCAGCCTCAGACTCTTCTCATGATAGAGTGCCCTCACGTACGTAGGTGGGAACTTTGAGGGGACAAAGACAACCTCACAGAAGGTGTCTAGGAGGTCCCTAGAGGGAGCTCCTGCAGATCATGCAGAGCCCTAGAGGAAAGCCACACACCAGGGGACACCTGGGCACAGATTCAAACTCACAGGGGTCAGAAAGGCAGAGGCAACTCTACATATCCCTCTTCCCAAGCAGTGACACTGGCTGGCCTTGGTGGCTCACATTATTAATCCCATCACTAGGGAGGCAGAGGTAGGTGGATATCTGTGAGTTTAAGACCAGCCTGGTCTACATAGTGAGCTCCAGGAAGCCAGGACTATACAGAGAGACATTGTCTCAAGAAAAGGAAAAAAAATGACACTGGCCACACATCAGGGACCTTGGGTGGGAATACAGCAGAAAACTCCAGCAGGTAGGAGGCCCTACACTGTCAGTGTGAATTGTACATGCCCCTGGAAGTGCACAGGCAGCTCAGGCTAGGGGCTGGGCAAACTGACGCTGTGGCAGTTGGTCACAGAAGACAGGCTGACTCTGAGGACATGGAATCACCTCACCAATAAACAGGGCTGGCTGGGGAAGCAGCCTCAGGTGGGCATTAAATGTGATGATGCTGTTTGTATCTACTGGGCTGCATTTCATCAGAGCTACGCTGTGCTGACACCTGCGCTGTGACCCACAATCCTGGCTGCTCCCCTCAGGAGGAGAGGTGGGTGGAGGAAGCATATGCTAAGAGATAAAAGAAGCTTCCTCTGAAGACACTAAGAGCTAGTGTGGCCACTATAGTCCACCTACAGGAGTCTCATCCATCCCTGCCTCCCTGTAACCCAATCAAAATACAGGATTTAAGGGGGGATCTAGCAAACTAATCCTAACACTAAGAATGAAGTGGTTAAAATAGTGAAGGTTGTTTTTGGAAGCCAGCAAAGCTGACCAATGTGCCTTTCGAATTTAACACATTATAGAAAGCTAGGAAAGCCACGGTCACCGAAGAGCCTGGCGTAGGAACAGAACTGAAGTCTAAAAGGCTCCTGGGTCTGGTACAGCGTGGGCTGCAGGACACAGCTGCATCTTTACAGACTCAACTAGCTCAGCCCTCTGGTCACATGTGAGAGGTAAACTTGAACCTCACTTGTCTTAGGGTTTCCATGGCTGTGAGCAGACACCGTGACCGAGACAACTCTTATAAAGGACATTTAATTGGGGCTGGTTTACTGGCTCTGAGCTTCAGGCCATTACCATCATGGCAGGAAGCAGGACAGCATCCAGGCAGGCGTGGCACTGGAGGAGTTGAGAGTTCTACATCTTGTTCCAAAGGCAAACAGGAGAAGACTGGCTTCTAGGTAGCTAGGAGGAAGGTCTCAAAGCCCAACCCCACAGTGACACTTTCGCCAATAAGGCTACACCTCCTAATGGTGCCACTCACTTCCTGGGCCAAGCATATTCAAACTACCATACCACCGGATCCTGGCTCCATGCTGGGCACAAGGACCAACCTGGTAAACACCAGATTGGAGATGAGGATTGTTCTTGGTCCAGGGAGAGGAGACAGAAGGTCACCCTTCAGATTCTAGTTATGATCTGCAATGAGATCGGGAGTGGGAGGGGAAGGGAGGAGGGGAAGGGTTGGGGAAGGGGAGGAGGGTGACAAAGACAGCCATCTCTGGCCACATCAACCTGAACACACCAGATCTCATCGGATCTCCAACACTAAGCAGTGCCAAGCCTGTTGGCACTTGCCTCAGAGAAAGAGAGTCAAGGAAGGCTGTGGGGGAGAGGTGGCATTTACAGGGATGAATGTCTGCTAGAGGAGAGAGTCTCTCATGCTGTGTTTCCACAGACAGGTTTAGCTTCTAACTTTCGTCAAATTGATAATTAATACAAATCACCACAGCTGTTAGTATAAACGAGGAAACTGAGGCCTATAAAGATGAAGCTGCATGGAGGAAGTGGGTTCTACCTGCTACGGCCGGACCCAACCTTTGTGCCCTAGGGTCCCCCACTGATGGGAGCCCAGCCAAGGTCTCCTCTCAGAGGTGGGCACCTAGAATTTAAGCAAGGCTGTTGGTGTGTTTAAATACTGTCATTGACAACTGTAAGTGGGCTTATGAGCCTTATCGGCTTAGATTTGTATCTGCAGGAGAGCCGTTCATCTTAAATAAATATGTTTTTAATAATCTCTGAGTATTTATGAAGCATAAAGCTGTCAGGAGCGATGGAGATGAGGATTCCTGAAGTCGCTTGCCGCACAAGGCCCTTGCCTAGTCATTAAGGAAACTGGCTCCCAGCAGGATGGCAAGTTCTGCTGCCAGCGCGAACAAACGCGAGAGCGATTATCATCCCAGAGGATTTTTAATAAGCTGGGGTTGGTTATTTAACCTACAATAACTACTTAATAAACATAGTAAATTACTCGCAGGTTAAGAAATATCTGCCTCTCCCCAGCTCCCCCAAGACCACCTGTGCCCTGGAATGTCTCACAGGAAGTCCTGGTACGAGGCTCACACTCCTGGCTTGTGCCGCAGTGGTCACCGGGCTGGTAGCTGCTTCAGGGTCCAGAAGCAGCAGGGTCTGGCTTTATGCGTACAGTTGACTGGGTGTACTTCTGCCTGATTTCAGCAGGAGTCCAGGACAGACTCTTTGGGGCCAGGATAACCCATCAGGTTCACTTTTCTGAGCTGGGCCAAGGCATACAGGCTCTGTCAGGGTTGAGGCTCCCATCTGAGCCCACCACCTTGGATGTCCCTTCTCTGTGGCTCGCTATCCAAACACAGCATTCTTACCCAAGCATTCATGGTTCCCAACATGGCAAGCAGCAAACGCCCATTGGTGTGAGAGCTACTCACTATTGAAGACCCTTAACCAACTTTCAATTCCTATTTACATTTAATGGGTCTGAACATTGCTCAGTGCCAGCTGCCAATCAGACAGTTCATACAGACCTACTCACTCCATCCTCCCTTCCAAGCCATGGGCAGATACTATTGGTATCTCTTTTAACAGGTGGCAGAATGGGGCTTGGTTACATATCTCATGGTTACATTTGAAAGTGTTACATCAGGGATTATACACTCATCATTAACTGTTTTGTTTTTCTCTCACACATAAAGTATGAGCCACATGTCATCCAATGATCTGTGAGCTGCCCAATGCACCAGACTTTTATGTCTCAGTCAGCTCAGTACGCATAACAAACATACCACACCGGGAGGCTGGAAACCCAGGGTCAAGGAGCCAGGAGGTTCTAGTTTAGGTGGGGACCTGTGTCCCGGCTTTACACCCATATCTTGCTGTATCCTCCTGTGCTATTCCCACAGTGTCTAGCTTACTTTCCAGCACAGGCTCTGTCTATCCATACTGAGGACCCCTCCCCCAGATGCGTTATGAGTAGAGGGTCAACACATGGACTTAGATGTGACACAAAGCTTTGGCTAGAGCAGCTTGAAACACTCAGGATTCCATTTGATGTTTCTCCTGGTCCTTGGAGTGCATGGGTTGGGCACAGCCAGGTAAGATTCTTGCTTCTCCCATGGCCATGGTCAAATGGAAACTGGGCCTGGAATCGCCTGGATGTCACCCCCTGATTTATCCTGTGGTTGTCCTTGATCAGGGCTCTTAGACTAGACACTGCTAGAGATTAGGGGGTGGGTACTGCACCCAACAAGGCTTCGATCTAGAAACTTGACTGAGGTTGTGAGGGAATGTAGAAAGGACAGGTACTAAAGAAACAAGGGACACAGAAAAGCTGGGGTCAGGTAGACTATGTGTACTCTGACGGAGCTGCACCAACTACTGTTAGCTAGTCTTGGTAGGTGGTCCATAGAGGTGAGCATTGTCGGGCTGTAAACATCTGGGAGGGGAAAGCTGCAGTGGCTTGCTTTTGTGCACACTGATGAATCATTTATAAACAATCACACTTGGACCAGAAGGCAGCTTTACCCTCGTGAGTCTGACCAGAGAAAGGCTTTGCCACTCCATAGGTATGAGGCGTTGGTCTTTGGAATGGCTGTTAATAATACAGATACCCTGAATCTCTGACTAAGACTCTGTTGTCCCTGGCCCAAAATTCTGGGAGCTTCGCTTTTCTGTGGTGCTTATAATACTGAGCAGCATGGAGAGTTGCAGGCAGATGGCCCATGGACCGCATACACTCAGCAGCATGGCCTGGATAGGAGGGGTGGTCAGTTTTTATCACCTTCACACAGCCTTGAGTCACCAGCGGAGAAAGAACCTCAACTGAAAATATGGACCAGATTGGTCTGTGTCCATATCTATGAGAAAATGTCTTTATTGATGATTGATGAGGCAGGGCCCAGCCCACTGTATTAGCATCATCCCTAAGCAGGTGGGCCTGGGCTGCCTAAGAAAGCTAATTGATTATGAGCTGTTAAGCAAGCCAGCAAGCTTTTCTATGGTGTCTGCTTTGGTCCCTTCCTTCGATGTAAACCATGGGAGTTGTGAGCTGAAATCAACGTTTTCCTTTGACTAGTATTTTATCACAGCAGCAGCAAGGGAACTAGAACAATGGGGAAGCATTGTCCTCTTGTCTGTCATTGGCATCCTTTAAGTATTGCTGGGAGTGATGAGCCAGGGCCCCTGGACAGGGCTGTGTGGGATGCTGCCCAGTGTCTGTCAGTGATGGGGTTTCACACAGGAAAAGGAAGATGTATAGAAGCTCCACACAGGTCAAGCTGGGTGCAGCGGGGTCAGGCAGCCAGTGGGGCAGGTGGCTCTGAGAAGACAGATACAGTGCAGCTGGTACAGGTGGGGATACCGGAGGCTCCCCTGGTACAAGGGCTAGAGGTGCTACTAGTGGCTTTGTGGGTCAAGAACGACTAAAAGCAAGCAGGGACAACAACTTGAAACAGCAATACGTGTCTGGGTGTCTGGGGCAGGCTGAGAAAAGGAAGCAGTCAGATGACCTGCTGGGGCTGGGGCAGCCTTTGTGTGTGAGTGCAGGTATTTGGGTGTGTAAGTGTGAACATCATCTGAGAATGTGTAAGCACGTTTGAGGAGATGAGTGTGAGAGCAAGGGGCACGTGTGTGCCTTCCCAGGTCTCAGGCTCTGTCTCTCCCGTCTATTAAGTCTCCTAAAACTGACCCCAGCATTCAACTCCCCTCCCTTATTTAAAAAGCTTTATTGTCAAATATTTGACCTACTCTAAAGCTTGAGTCATACATATGTTTTTGGGTTGAGAAAGAAGAGAATCTGAAACAAGAGGATATGTTTGACTCCCACGGCTCCCCCAACACCATGTTCCATCTCCTACACTGACATGCCATTTTGCTGGCCAGTCCTGGAACAGCTGCCTCCCCAACCACTTCCCCTGCTGCCCCTCCCCCCATGAACTGTTTGGGCTTTCTGCTTTTCTTAAAAAGCATCATGCAAATGGAATCGGACCTGTGTATTCTTGTGTGACTTGATTCTGTCAGGGGCATTGTCTCTGCCACGAGTTCCCGCTGCTGTGAGTACCTACACATTAATCACTGCCGAGGCAAGTGGCCCCTTTGTCTGAATGCCCAGCACATCTGCATTCTCTTGGGGCAGGCACACGAGTTGCCTCCGGGGTTTCTTTTGTCCCAGGGAAGCATAGTGCCACCATGAGGGTCTTAGAGGGTTATACAGTCAGGGTTGGAGTGAGCCACAGGGTTATGGATATAGGAGTGGTCAACTGGAGTTTGCCACCCCACTCCCTATTTCATCCCTGTATTCTGAAAAGGGGGCTATTTGGATGAGCTGACGTCCTTGCTGGCTACATCAGAGCAGGCTGCGGCCCAGGAAGACCAGCATCCTGGAGCAGGATGAGGAACAGCATCCTCCAGCCCAGTGGCCCCCGCAGCCCAGGGGGACACTCATGGGCTCCATCCACGTGCCTGTGCACTTGGCTCACAGCAGAACTGTACAAATGCCATTTCTTTGGCTCAACCAAGCCATGCAAAATTCACCCTTGGCTGAGGAAATTAGGACCTGGAGGGAGGTGGGGAGCTGTCCAAGGGTAGGGCTGCCCACCAAGCCAGATCTAGGCTTCCTGTGCCCTGGCTGCTCAGCTGCCCTCTGCCAGAAGGAAGCTAGCATGTCAGCTAAAGGCACATGACTGACTCTGTGTGCAAGGTGAGCGTAGGCTCTGTGGCTGGTTTGCAGGTGGTCAATAAACACTCGAAGAAAATGCTTATCGTAAGAGCCAGGCCCTGTGTGAGCTCCAAGCTAGTGTTGTGTGGGAGAGGAACCCCACTGGCTGACACCCACCAGGCTCCCCTGCAACTTTCAATGCAGATGCTGCCCCTGGAGAGAGCTCAGGATGTCTGAATGTCAGGATGGCTTTCTCTTACCAGCAGGGGTATCAGCTGGAGTTGGAAAATACTAGAAGCCAAGGGGGTACTCCCCATTGCATTGACTCCCGCAGAGTCTCCTGGATTTTTGCACATCTGTGACTGAGAAGTTGGAGACCCAGGAGAGGTTATCCTTTGAGGTCTCCAGGGAGGTGGGGAATGGAGAAAAGCAAGAATTCAAGTTGATATTCATCAAAGTAATACTTGGGGTCACTTATTATTCATACATGCCTGCACCTGGCAAAGAATCATGAAGAACCATTTGTTCTCATGAGGTTCATAAGACAAGAATCCCCCACCAGGACCCCTGTTCCACACCTCCAGGATCGGCCATGTCCCATCTGCTGCTGGAGGAATCAGGAGGCTATGAGTCCAGTATTTTAAGTCCCAGCCCTGGAAGGCAGAGCCCACTTTCAGGAAGAAGTGGTGGATTATCTGTGGGTAGGCAGACCCGAACCTTGTGAGTTGAGTACAAATTCACTGTGATAAAATAAACCAGGAGAAAGCAGAGCAGGGGACAGTGTGTGAAAGGGCACAGGTCTAGAGGCTCAGGGGTGGAGATAAGAACAGAGGTACAACAGATGGATGCTAGGGGCAGGTGGGGTGATCCTCTGCTGTGGGTCAGAGATTGCAGGGTGTTTTGTACCTTTCCTGGGTCTTGTGAAGTTATGCCAGCTACCTCCCACTCTCTTAACAGACAGTTCCTGCATTCTGTCCCCAGGCCCGAGAAGGAAGAAGGAAGATTCTGGGTGGCAGCTGGTAGCTGTGGCCTCGGGGACACCATTTCCTTAGGCACACCTTTGCTCCTCAGGATCCCACCCAGTGAGTAGTGACAAGTAGTTTCTCCTTGTAAAAGGAGCATGAAGGTCTATAATGTGTCACAATTATAAAGGTCACAATCTAATATTTTGATTGTGACAACAGTCCCTGCCACATAGTCTGGCTTAGAGTCAATCAGGGTCTCCCGCAGCCCGAGGCTAATGTTCTGTGAACAAGACTGTCCCCAAAGGAGTTGAGGATTAGGTAAGCAGGGATGTAACCTCAAGGGTCCCTCTGAAGAGGATATAGAATTGAGTGATGAGGAGGCAGTACCTGAAAGGAGCGGACATGGCTGCAGAAGAGTTGGGGTGAGTGCCTGCCAGCTGTGTGGTTGTGACTTACTATGCTGAGCTCCATCCTGGACTAAGTCTGGCTCACCCAGACCGGTCCAGGACGATCAGAGGCCTGCATGAGCCTTGTCTGGAGCTGACATGATGGACCTAGACACTGGATCCTGCTAGCTGCCCCACGTGCTGAGGATTCTGGTCAAGCTTCAGAGCTACTGTGAGCAGTTTTCTTCTCTCAGCTTGGATGACACCAGTGGCCACTCAATGGGCTGCTGAACGAGGGACAATCCATCACCTATAGCCCACAGCATGGCTAGTGGCTGCTGGTAAGTGTCTTGCGGGACCCTTTCTGGCTCTGCAACATGGATAAATCTTTTGCCATCTATGAGCCTCAATTGGGGGGCGGGGGATGGCAGATGTTTCCAGAGCACGATGCTGAGAAGACAAAGGAGCTGAGGGAAGCTTAGTGTGCTTAGGGAAGGGGTGCTGTGTCCCTGGACTTCGGAGCTTCTGGTGCCTTAACTGGAGTAGGACCTGGAACACTGGCTTATTGAGGTACTCCTCCTTCCTTGGGCTGGTGTTCCCTGTTGCCCTGTGGCATGGGCCCCTGAGAATCTCCTAGGACATGATGCTCACTCGGGGGACTCCCCCCCAGTGGACATCCGCAAGCATGTGGTGGTAGGAGAGAGTAGATGGAAGTGAGGTGTGAGGCCCGCTCTTTTTCCTGTTAATAGCTCGTACAAAAGCCTCTTCTCCATCGGATTCAATTTATTCCCATCTGGGCCCTGCTGTCTCCATCAATTCAGCTAATAAAGAGAGGTGGACGTCTGTGACCCAGGCCACTGCAGAGGCCTCTTCCAAGCTAATTAACCGGCCCGAACAATCCCTTTTAATATCTCTGTACTTAATGCCATAAAAGGGAAGACTGAACTTGGGGAAGGGGGAGGGACTGGGTGGGATGTAGGGAGGCTGCACCAGCTGGCTAAAGAAAATATGAGGGCAGGTCTCTGTCCCGAGGGAAATTCTGCTTTGTGACAGGTGGACAGATCCAAGACCCCCAGGGGATAGATTATACCCTGGGCTGGGGTATTCTCCATCTTGGGTTGGCCTTGCTGGAGTAGCGAGCTACTTCTCTTCAGCCAGCCTCAGCCCAGGCTGGGAGCAGGGTGGTGCCTGGGGATGGGGGAAGGGAGAGGTGTGGAGCTGTCCACCCAGCCGTGCTGAAGATGCTGGGAGTGCAGTCTCCAGGGGCATCAGTCACTAGCTAACCCCGCAGTCTCTGTCCCTCTGCAGGTTTTGAACTTTCAAAAGTGCCCTTTACCTTCCGGAGAACCTTTCCCACGGCCGGCAGTGCACCTCCTGGTGGCCTTGGGACAGAAGAAGGGAGGGGACTGTAGCTATTCCCTGTTCCCTGGAGAGAATGGTTTTCCACCGACAAGACCTTGGGAAGACAAGCTGTAATTACAGCAATCATTCCCAGGCTGGTGGCAGGTGTGGGAGGAGATGAGGGTAGGGAGCTCACTGCAGGTTGGGTGGGGTCAGCACACAGCCATTAGGACCAGACTGGCCATCCACACAACAAGGTTCAGATGGATAGGCCTGCTCTTACACACTCACATACTACTCATGGCCTGAAGAGTAATGGGGGCCAGACAGAGGGGATCCAGCTCCTGGGTGGGAGCTGCTGGCCCATTTGTTGTGTAATATGTCCCCTTATTACCTGGGAATTCTGGGACACGCAGGATTTCAGTCCAAGTCTCAGCCTGCCTCTTCCCCAGTTCTGTGGCTGTTAGCTTATCACTCAGAACCTGCTTCTCTATCTGTTTTACACCCTGAGTTTCTCAGGGTGAGTGAGGTGCCAGGCTCAGAGCAAGGGTTCCATAGATATACAACAAGTCCTTACAACCCTAACTTATATGTGGCAGTTTGAACGAGAATGTCTCCTATAGATTCATGAACTTGGAATACTTGCTTCCCAGTTGGCGGAACTGCTAGAAAGGGATTAAGGAAGTGTGGCTTTGTTGGAGATGTGTCAGCTACTCCAGTGCTGCATCACCCTGCTTGCTCCTATGCTCTCCACCATGGACTCCAATCCTTTAAAACTATTGGTTTTTTTTGTTTTGTTTTGTTTTTTGTATTTTTGAGATAGGGTTTCTCTGTGTAGCCCTGGCTGTCCTGGAACTCACTCTGTAGACCAGGCTGGCCTCGAACTCAGAAATCCGCCTGCCTCTGCCTCCCAAGTGCTGGGATTAAAGGCGTGCACCACCACTGCCCAGCAATTCTTTAAAACTATAAGCAAACACCTAATAAACTCTTCTTTCCATAAGTTGCCTTGGTCATGGTGTTTTATCCCAGCAGTAGAAGGGTAACTAAGACACTCACATGATTCACTAAAACTTAAAAACAAACAAACAAACAAAACAACAACAACAACAACAACAAAAACTTATACTGTGCCTGCATAAAACCTCTAAATGTCTTACGTTTGGAGGACTTGTGAGCTCCTGACCACCCTCCTGGCTCAGTTTACCCATCTCTCACTGTGGTGTCTGAACTCTTGCTGCTAAGGAAACAATCTGATGCCACTGGGCTCTGCTCTCTCCTGTTCTTACACAACCCTTGCCCCTTATAGAAGGCAGAAAACCCTGTTCCCTCCTTTCTTAGTTCTCCCCATCTCTATGGGATCCTTACCATCATTTCTTGTTCTCTGAGTTCTCACTTGGCAAAGGAAGCAAGCAGCCTTGTTTGGGGCTATGTCCAGCATGGGCCAGCCACCCTGCAGAGAGCATGAGGAGCAAGAGACTTCATGTCAGCTATTTTTGGAAAAGAGGTCTTCCTTGGGCAGAGGTCAGGTGAGGTGGATGAATGAGAGTGTGTGAAGACAAGGACAAGTGTCATTCAAGGGGGATTAGGGTATTGGGTGAAAGCCGGAGGCAATAACAGGTCTCCAGGTGGAAGCTGTGCTGAGACAATTGCTGATTAGACAGATGGACTGAGATGAGGAAGGCGTTCTTTCATAGTCTTACTCTTTGATATCAGGAGTCTTACTATCCCCAGAGAGAACTTCTTCTCCCTTCAGTGTAGCCAGGGTTTAGAAACAACACGCAGGGCCACAGCTTTCCAACATAGACTACCTCATCTACACTTTCACACCCAGCCCTTCCTCCATTGGTTTCCCCACCACCTGAATAACCCAGTGTCAGACATCATCAAGCAGAGATGGCCCCTGTCCTACTAGCCCCTTGCCCATCCCTGCTCATCCCCTTCCTGTCCTTCCTGCAGATGCCACAGCAATACTCGTGCCCACAGCCCCATCCCTGACCTACTTGGTGCAGCCCTGTCCTCCTTTTGTGACCCTAATGCTGTGAAGGAAAAGTGGGGCACGACCATCTTTGCTTCAGTGGCAGTCCTCTGACCTGTGGCTCTCACCACACCTGAATAATAATGACAACATATCGTGAAATGCTCACAGTTTTGAAGAAGACACCTGAGGGTGCTTGTCAACCTCCTTCCTTGCCAGCCAGCCACCTCCTGTGGTTTGAAGAAGAAAGGCAGAGGAAGTCCACGCTGGGGTAGCAGGGACAGTCCATATCTCCCCTCCCGCTGGTAACTCCCCATTTCTTTTGGCAGGAGAGTGTTCCTATAGCAACCCAGTGAATAACAAACAGTAGCCATTCCTTTTCTCCAACAGGTGGATCCAGCTAGAATGGATGAATAAACAAGGGATGAAGAGGTTTGCTATAGCCATAGCTACATCTGAAAGCAATCCAGGAAAAAAAATTCACACGTGCTCCACTTTCTCCTCGCTCTCATGGTGACTGCTGGCTTTCTCTTGGGAACTTGTCTTATTGTTTGCTTGACCGACATTTCTGTTTCTCTTATGATACTTCCCTCCCCCCCCCAACACACACACTCGTTCTCAGGTGCCAGTGTGGGCAGTCCTGGGTGATCTTTCTCTACCCCCACATAGAGCCGTGTACAATCCTGGGTGATCTTTCTCTACCCACATGTGGAGCTCAATGGTCTCCTGGTCGATGATTTAACACTTGAGTGTTGTCATTAAGGGAGCTTGGTGGGCTCTGCTCCAGCTGTTGCGCACAGCTGCCTGACTGAAGATTCAGGGCCAGGTCTGACATGCCATGAGTGGCTTGCCAGATCCCAAGGAGGGCAGCTGAGGGCACAGCCAAGCCAGCAGGCCAGGCACCACAGGTGGCAAGCAGCCAGGCCAGGCCACAGCCATTCCAGGCAGCCCAAGGCCAGCTGCTCATGGTTATATTTAGCCCTTACTGCCAGGGACAGCAGGACGCTGGGGCTCCCCAGGCCAAGGGACCATACGCTGCCTAAGTGGTCCTTGGCATTGGACATGTGAGATTGTTTTCCATTTTAAGGACATTATTTTAAAATGTTTCCATGAGAGGAAAGGGAGGGAGGGAAAGAAAGCTGATCTGGAAGAAGAGGCCTAAAAGAAATGCAGCAGCAACAACCACAGATCCTTGTTTGCATTCCAACCGATGCCGATGCTGCTGAAGCAACTCCAAAGAGATCACTGGAGACATCTGGGAATTCGCACACAGGCTGAAAATTAAACGATATTAAAGAATTATTAATTCTGTTGAGTGTGATGATACCGAGATTAGATGTCTTAAACTCCTTATCTGCCAGAGACACAAATTGAAATATTTATGATAAAATGGTTCGATGACGTATGAGGCTCACTTGCCACATGGAGGATCATGTGTACGGGAGTGTTGGGGGTGGAGGCACACTGGCTGCGGATGCTGCCTCCAAGCTGGGGCTGGCACACACTCGTTATTCCTGTCTCTCTACTTTTGTGTGGAGTTGACATTTTCCGTAATCAATGCTAAAAAGTGCTTCCACCCGTATATTCTTGCCTGCGGCTTTTTCTCCCCGAGTCCTTTTTGCCTTGCTTGCTCAGGGAGAATTCCCAGGGGTAGAATTACTGGATCTGGGAGCTTCATGATTTCTTCCCCCGCTGGACATGCACTGGCGGGTCGAGAGTCCACAGGACGATGAGGACTCTGTGCTGAGCATGGGGCACACAGAGTCACTGTGCGGCAACAGAGCTGACACCCATTCAATTCCTCATGTCACGAGGTCACGCAAATATAAAAATGACATGGCATTCAGCACTTGACACCTAGCTCCTGGATGAAAAGTGAGGCGTGGCACTAGGTCCTAAGAACCTACGGGATCTTTTGTTTGGAAAACGCTTCTGTCCCACCGGTGACCCTTGCCTCTCCTGATGCAAATCTGTGTATCGTCCTGCTAGTTTTTCAGTTTTTATATTCTTTTAAAAATGGTATATAGAGACTGGAAAGATAGCTTAGTGGACAAAGTGCTTACTATGGAAATATAAGGACCGAAACCTGAGCCCCCAGAACCCACATCTATGTTGGATGCTTCTTAGAAGCTGCAATAACCCTAGGCTCCAGCGGCAGAGATAGGGGATGCCCTGGGCAAGCTGACCAGATAGACTAACCAAATCAGCAAGCTCTGGGTTCAGTGAGAGGCTCTGTCTTAGTAAATAAAATGGAGAAAAAAAAATCCTACACCAACCTCTGGTTCACACACACACACACATACACACATACACACACTTAAAAAATAGCACGTAGTCAGGAAGCTCTATTTTTACAGCCTCAGCTTTACATCATCTCTGCCTTCTCGGTTCTGAGATGGGCATTCATGCTTCCAAATATGGACACGGACACCGACTGTGTCTTGGGTAATTGAGTCTACAGTGCAAGGTAGCGATTCCTAGTCCTGTCCCCTCCCCCCTCCTCAAATTGATCTCTAGTGAGCTCAGTATCACCGAACAAGTGCTTTCTGTTCTTAACTCTTGACCGTGACTGATTCACTCTCCACATCAAGCAGGCCGAGTCCTTCCCTCCAGCCTTGGCTGTTTGTGTGGGCACACATCACTTTAGTCACAGCTACAGCAGCCTGTGCCCCATGTCTGACCATCCTAGCTTCAGGTATCACCTCTCTTACCACCTTTCAAGCCGACGCTGTCTCTCCCTACTTTCCCCACAATGCTCTGAACCTAGAGAGATGGAGAGAGGAGACAAGGGCTTGAATTCAAATTTTCCATGAACTGCGGAAAATTCCCTGGCCCTCTCTGAGGAGCAAGCAAGGTGTGACTTGTCAATAGGCTAGCATGTACAAATGCAGTCACTTTAGAATTTTTAAAGTACCCCCTTGTGGGTAACAGGGGATGCAAATTGGTAGGTATTGGGAATAGTTCAGGATACCTCCCCATAAAAGGGTGGATGTCAACCTTCTTTCAAGGACACTAGAAGGGGTAACTTGCAGGGCTGGGGAGCCAGTGGCAGCTCAGGTGAAGAGCATTGAGGGACCTCATCTTCACATAAGCTATAGCTGCTCGTAGCCCTGTTTCCATGGTTACTGCCTAGGGATGAGATCACCTTCCACAGGCAGGAGCACCAGGCACTCTGCCAAGGAGACTCTCTAGTGTGTGGCTGGCCACAGGGCAAGATGAAGCCTGCTGATATCTCCCTTAGACAGCAAAGATGGGGCCACAGGATGTATAGGTGGCCATCACAGAGCTGAGCCAGAGAAGCATGAAACCAGGGCCTCTGGTCCAGCCAGGACCACGTGACATGTCAGTGCTCACAAAGCAGACTCTGGGAAAGAAGGTCAGGTAGTGAGGAATGACCACACCCGGAACTGCCCTTGTTGGGTCCTCACCTCGCTTTCCCTCATCACAGAGTCTTGTGGAGTCCCAGCTGCTTGTCAGCCACGCAGCCCAAGGAGTGGCAGCTGTGGCCCAGAGAGGACACGTCACATTCCTGGAGCTCTGGCCTCTAGTCGGCAAAGCACAGAGCCTGGATCCCATTAGCGTGGACCCCACTGGTGACACTGATGTCACCCCAGGATGATGCATGAAGAGAGAGAGGGGTTCTGGGGCTGCACCAAGCAGGGCAGCTAGGGCATGAGACTCAAAGAGAGCAATTTGTGCTCTCCGTTTTTCTGCAGGAGATGATGGAGAATTGAAGTCTGATGCCTGCTTGCTGAGATGTTTGCAGGAGGGGATGAGGTTCTCCTCAGTCCTCGTTTAGAGCTGGGGGCGGGGGTAGGAGGTATGGGTTTGCTGAAAAGCATGGTCTTGGAGAAAGGAAGGACAAAGGAGGGTGAGGTTGACGGTGAGTGATATGGAGAGACAGGCATAGCCAGCGTGCTCCTGTTAGCATTTTGGAGTGACAAAGAAACCGTTCCTTCCTCACACAATGCATCTCCATCTGATCTTGGCTGGTCCCTGGGGTCTCTTTCTAGCAGTACTGATCTGAGCCTTGACCCTGTGTGTCTTGTCTCTGGCCTTCTGGCTCCCACTGCTCCTTCAGGCTCCAGCCCCTCCCCTATCAAACAGCTTGTGCTTGTACTTGTCCCGGCTTTTCTTTGTCTTGCCAGTGCTATCCTGCCTTGTCTGCTTCTCTCTATTGGTGTGCCAGCTCTCAGTGCGCAGCAACGTGTTACAGTCTCACAACCAAGGTCCTGGTCCTTAAAGTATGTCTGCCATGCTGAAGGTACTTCACCAACAGTCACCTTTAGACCCAGTTGCTCCTCTGCCCCTGGTGTGGAGTGGGTATTACTTCAATTTTGTTGTTTGGTTGGTTGGTTTTTGGTTTTTTTTTTTCCCCCCAGTGCCTCAGTCCAAAGTGACCCAGGGAGGCATAAGCCACGGCTGCCACACGGACTGTGGCTGGTTCTTTAGTTTCCGGTCTGACTGGCCTTATGCTGATGCTTGTCCAGGCTGTGAACGTGCAGCTGACCCTGCGCCAGAGTGGTTCTTCCATGAGGCAACCGCCCGCTAACTGCTGGGGCGGGCAGAGAGACCTGAGCCTGGAGGCTTCTCTGCGGGGGCTGATGTGTGAGGGATTTATGGGTCGTGGTTAGAAATGAAAAGCAATTCAATTCAATCCCAGGGCGGTGAGAGCTTCCCAGAGCCTCGCTAAGTGGGTCTGGAGCAGCGATCAGCGTTGCGAATCTATTAGCCCACACTCGGCATCTGAGTCACGGGGGAAGAGCCAGGAAGCGGCAGCGCCCAGCGGGCTGCACGTCAATTATGCTCCTCTCTGTTTAATTAAGCCATAAAACACACCCGTGTCTGGAAAGGGGCTGGACACCAGGGCTGCGACCTCTGCTGCCGGTATCACACAACCATAGTCTGGGAGCACACTGAGGAGCCACACTGCCTGCCTGGGACTCGGTGCCCCGATGGATGCCTGGAGGCCTGATGGAGGCACCGTCTCCATCCTTCTGATTGCCAAAGAGGCCAAGCAGGAGGGTGGGGTGGATGGGACCATGCTGTGGGAGGCCACTTAAATTCAAGCTACTGAGCTGGGTAGCCTATGCCCAGTTCTTCACCTCCCTGTGCCTCAGTCTTTCCACATGCAAGGGGAAGGATGGGGGGAACAACTGAACTCGCGGGTAGAAGAGAGAGGCAGGCACATGGAGGGCATGCGGAAAGGGTGTGGAAGGGACAGGGAGAGAGGGTGGAGAAGCATGGGAAGTGTGTGGAGGGTTGTGGAGGGAATGGGGGCACAAAGGGACCTTGGCGTGTAGCATCCATTCAGGTAGGGTAGCAGTAGGCTGCACATCAAGTGGTACCCGGCTTCTGCAGACCAATGCCCTTGAGTGGTTCTCCTCTCTGCCTCTCAGTGACTTGTGCCACTCGGGCGACTGTTTATTTCATATATTCTCCGGGTGCAGTTCCCTCTTTGAAAACATAAACAAAAATATCTGTTGAAGCACCTCCAGGCTTCCCCAGAACAGGAGAGTCAGAACCACTGGCCCCAAGGAAAGGGCAACTGTGACTGGGCACAACAAGCCCTGAACAGTCCCAGTCCAGCTGCTACTCCGATGTCCAGGTGTGTGCCTATCCAGCCTCCTTCTTTGAGGAGATTAGCTGGTGCTGGAGGTGTGAGACAGTTCAGGAGCATCTTGGGCTGTTCTAGCAAGTGGTGTGATCTGTAAAGGAGGCCCAGGCTCCTTTTGGATCTACGCAGGATCTTCAGTGGCGCCTCTGAAGCCAAGATGAGCAAGAGGAAAATAGCCATCAGGTGTGGCCTTGGAGGGCAGCGCACACAGCTTGATCCACAGAGGACACATGAAGACCCAAGGTCCTTCTGAGAAGGACAAGTCTGAAAGGACATGCTCAAAGCACCCATCCCTCTGCCATCTGGGCATGCTCTGTCAAGCCAGGGATAGGAGCATCTTTGAAAGTCCCTTCCTGCTTAGGTTCTTCTTGTCACATAATAGGCACTATCCCTAGGTGGGAAGGAGTGATGCACAGAGGATCATGGGAAAGCAGAACCAACCTGCTCCCAGACCTTGGTGTACACAAGAACCTCTGTCTTCAGTATCAATGAGTTTTCCAAACTTTCCAACCTGCAGCAAGTTAGATTGTAAGAGCTGGAGAGTCATTTGTGTGAAGAGATCTCTGGGAGAAATTCTAGTGTGGAGACTTGTATGCACAGCATGAAGTCCAAGAGCTGGTCAGTAGGCACAAGTTGTCAAGATGGGGGACTCATAAAGATCAAATGATCTTGCAATGGCTTATCACCAATATATGGTAATAACAAAGATGCTGGGTGTGATGGTTTGTATATGATTTGTCCAAGAAGTGGCACTATTGAGAAGTGTGGCCTTGTTGGAGTAGGTGTGTCACTGTGGGCATGGGCTTTAAGACCCTCACCCTCGCTGCCTGGAAGCCAGTCTTCTGTTCACCCTCTGAACAAGATGTAGAACTCTCAGCTCCTCCTGCACCATGCCTGCCTGGATGCTGCCATGTTCCCACCTTGATGATAATGGAACCTCTGAACCTGTAAGCCAGCCCCAATTAAATGTTGTCCTTTATAAGAGTTGCCTTGGTCATGGTGTCTGTTCATAGTAGTAATAACCCTAAGACACTGGGAGTGAGCCTGCTGTATATTGGGCATGTGCTCCTCTTGCTTTGGACCCCATCTACTGAGCTTTGGTGTGGCTTGAGTTTCCTTTAAGAGGAAGAAACAACAACATTGACAATGCCTGGTTTCATGCAGGAGATTAATTGTGACACCAAGAGCCACAGGGGCTCTCAATGATGGCCGCCTTCAGCAACTCTTCCTCTGTGGCTCTTTGCTTTTGGCTAATGGGAGAAGCTGAAATGGGAGGGACCGCTGTGGTAAACAGATACATTCATCATGAATTAATTTGGGCATGCTACATCCTCCTCAATAGAGAGAAAATTAATTACAGTCAAGAGGCTTCTGTAGGTGTTTAAATGGAAGATAAATATATGCAAGCAAATAGCTTTTTTAAAAAATATGAGCAGCACAGAGACAGGTTGCCCATCACCTTCCCAGAGGAACTTGTCTAAATAGAAACTTAAAACAGAGGAGAGTCTTAGCCCAAGACAGGGGACTCTGCATACTAGAGCGGCCTTGTGATGTGTGAGCTTAGAGGGCAACTAGGCTAGGCTAAGGGATAGCCAAGTATCTGGTGAAGTATCATGTCTCATGTGTCTGAGGAAGTTTTTGGAAGACATTGGTGTTGTAACTGAGTAAGACTCACCCTCCCTAGTGTGGGAGGCACCACACACCAGCTGGGGCGACAGGGAAAGTTACCTCGCACTCTGGGCTGGAATGGCTATCTTCTGTCCCTAGATGCCAGCACTTCAGGGTGACAGTAAGTGAATTCCTTGACAGGATAACAGTCAGATCATCCTTGGTTCCCAACTTGCACATAATGGAGGTAGAGGTGGATTTTTGTACTTCTATGTGAATCAGCTCCTAGAATAAACATCCTTCTTACCCAGCCACTAGACTACTATCAATCTGTATAGTCAGTCTTGATTGCAATGAGATCTCATTGCATGTCCAATGAGATCTACAATCACCATGTCATGAACTTCCGGGAAAGTCTTGAGGAGTTTCCTAGATTAGGTTGAGGTAGGGAGACCCACCCTGGGCTCGACTCCTGGGCTGATTAAAAGGGAGATGGTGAGGGAAGCGCCAGCGTTCACCTCTCTCTGCTTCCAACTGTGGATGCACTGTGAGCAGCTGTTCTCACCTCCTTCCTGGCCGTGACTTCCCTGCTGTAATGGACTGCACTCAGAACTATGAAACTATGAACCAAAGTAAATCCTTCCTTCTGTCAAGTACTTGATCACAGTAATTATTAAAGCAATTATCTATCATCTATCACCTGTCTGGCTATCTAACTATCTATCTATCTATCTATCTATCTATCTATCTATCTACCTACCTATCATCTATTTACCTATCTTGTTTTCTATTTATCTATCATCTGTCAGTTAATCATCCATCTACCGAGTTATCTATCATCTGTCTGTCTACCTAGTTAACTAATTAGTCCATAGCTCTCTCTCCTACTGATTATGTTTCTTTAGAGAAAATATACTAAAACTCCTTTCCTGTGCTAAATCTAAGCTTCGGCTTGACCCTTCTGGGCTAAATACATATAAAAATATACAAATTCAACAATGTGAAAGAAATAGATATTTCATCTGAATAAGAAGAGGATTACTGGGTGGACCCTAGACCATGTGCACACAGTATATGAGATACACAGCAGAGAAAATCTCTGTCCAGAGGGGTGGTGAGTGAGCAAGTCACCAAATACAACTAGGGCCAGCAAATGTATAGAGATGCTAAAGGCATCATCCCCCTGCCTGAGAAAGAGAACATGTGACTCTTCTAGAGTTTCTGTTGTTACCTTCTACCCACCTCCCACCCACCTGTGTGTCTCTGTGTGTATGTCTAGTATGCTTAGAGATATAAAGACAAGAAACTCCATCCATAACAAGCAAGGGGGTGTGGGATGGAGTATATGAAGTTTCATGTAACAGATTAATAGCTTGGCACATTGTAGAACCATGCAGCACAGAAGAAGCGAATTCTGGAGGGGGGGAGGGAGAGGGAGAGGGAGAAGGAGAGGGAGAGGGAGAGGGAGAAGGAGAGGGATAGAAGGAGAAGAGAAGAAAAAGAGCAGAGACACTAGGCTTTCCATCCCTACTCCCAAGGTTTCTAAGAATGACAAAGAACAGACCAGAAAGAGATCCAGTGTCTGTCATATTGCCCAATAATAAGGCTGGGAATCTCTAGAATGCATGAAACAATTTTCAAGTTGAATCAATATAGAACAAAAAGAAAAAAAGACTGGACACATTGTGTTAAAGTTCATTACATCAAGATAAATGAAACTCCGTGAAAGTCCAAGCAAAGTCAAGGTTTCTTACATAGAAGGAAATCTGGATGTAAATGACAGCAGTTAAGACTAGAAATATTGCAACTACGTCTTCACAAGGCTGTTCATAGTAACCCTAGCCTAGCTCTTGTCTTGATACTTTTCTATTGCTGTAACAAACAGCATGATCAAGGTAACTTACAAAACAAGAGTTTGATTGAGCTTATGGTTTCAGAAGGCTAGAATTCATGATGATGGCACAAAGGCATGGAGGCAGGAACAGTTGAGAGCTCACCTCTTGATCAACAAGTAGGAGACAGAGAGCACATGCAGCTTTTGAAACCCTAAAGCAGTGGTTCTCAACCTTTCCAACACAAAGATCCTATAATACAACAGTTCTTCATGTTATGGTGACCCCCCCAAACATAAAATTATTCTGTTGCTACTTCATAACTGTAATTTCTCTACTGTTTTTTGTTTTGTTTTGTTTTGTTTGTTTTGTTTTTTTGTTTTTGTTTTTTTGCTTTTTCCAGACCTGGTTTCTCTGTGTAGCCTTGGCTGTCCTGGAACTCACTCTGTAGACCAGGCTGGCCTCAAACTCAGAAATCCACCTGCCTCGGCCTCCCAAATGCTGGGATTAAAGGCATGTGCCACCACCACTCGACAATTTCTCTACTGTTATGAACTGTAATGCAAATACATGATATTTAGGATATCTGACATTATCCCTTGTGAAAGGGTCGTTTGACCCACAAAGGTGTCATGATCTACAGGTTGAGAACTATTTTTCTAAACCCTTACTTCAAGTGACTTACATCCAACAAGACCATACCTTCTAATTCTTCCCAATCAATTCCACAGACTGGGAACCAAGTAATTAAATATATGAGCCTATGGGAGCCACTCTTATTTGAACCACCACATTCCACTCACATTGCCACCTGGTCATATCATACTTCAAAATGCATTTAGTCCACCTTCAAAAGCCGCCCCCCCCCAATCATCTTAACACTGTTTAAAAGTTCAAAGTTCAAAATCTCTTCTGAGACTCAAGGCAAATCTCATAATTATAAGTCCTTGTTAAATCAAAAAGTGAATTACATACTTTCAATGTACAACAGCACAGAATATACTTGACCATTGCAAAGGGGGAGGAATTTGAGTATGGTGAGGAAATACTGGACCATAGCAGGCTTGAAACTCATCAGGCCAAACTTCAAATCCTCTAGCTCCCTGCCTGATGTTAAAAGGCTTAGAAAGCTCTGTCCTGAGTCCTAGGACAGCCAGGGCTATACAGAGAAACCTTGTCTCAGAAAACAAAAAAGAGAGAGTAGACTTTGGGTGCAAGCTCCAAAGCCAGTCCCACAACACCCAGAGGAAGCTCCATTCCCAGGCGCTCTGACACACCCAGGATCAGAAGTAAGC
>NW_022196903.1:82823259-82825088 GCF_008632895.1 Mastomys coucha | reverse complement strand
GTTTTATATCAAACAACTTTTATAATACTTATTTTTATTTTATAATATTTTATAAATTTTAAGGAATAGGACAAAAAATATATTATAGGTATTGAAGGGGGGTCTATGGGAGGAGCGGTGATACAAAAGGGGAACAAGAATGTGATTCAATTCTATTTAATTAAAATATGTTTTTAAATGTTAACAAATTCAGATAAATTGAAACCATGTAACTTTTCTGATAATGCAATAAAAGTTAAAAAAAAAAAGGCTCCGCCCTTCTAGCTTTGCTATCTGCAATATACATGACTCTCTCCACCTTGCTCCACTCACTGTGTGTAACTCCACGTGACAGATATCCCATGGGTCTGTCACTTCTAACATCTTGGGATCTCCACTGCAATCCAAGCTTTATTTTCACAGCTTCTTATAATGGCCTCTCAGGGACTCCATGCAGGGACTCCCCTGCTTCACATGTGACCTCAGCAGCTTAATCACAGGGACAGATTCTGCAACCCCTTTACTCACGTATCTCATGTATCATTCATGACTCTAATGTCAGAACCGTGTGGACTAACAATAACTTGAGGTAGACTCTGGACCTCTTGAATTACATTTGCAACAAATTTCCTTTGTTGTTTCTTAGGGGCAGAACATTCCTTAGACTTTTTGCTTTCACAAGTTTGGAAGGGTAGCTGGGTGGGGTCTTGCCCTGAAGATACCCCAGGTGTCTTAGTTAGGATTTTATTATTGTGAAGGAGACACCATTGCCACAGCAACTCTTAAAACAAAACAAAACAAAATGGAACAATTGTTTGTTGGGGGAGGGTGCATCAATCCTTCTTGACCGCCACCTTCCTCATGGCGGCCAGCATATTGCTCAACTCCTCCTGCTTTCTCTTGGCGCAGATGTGCGGCCCCGCCCTCTTCTTGATGAACTTGAGTGTACTTTTCCTCAGATACTTCAAGCAACTTCAAGGTGTGCCGCTCCAGGATCATGTCCTGTATGAACTTGGTGTGCTTAATGAGATGCCTGCTGCGACAGATGTGTCTCAGCCTGCTGATGTTCTTTGAGGTCCACAGCCATGGGGGAGTGAAGGGCCTTGGCTGCTGCTCTCCAATGGCGGCTGGGACAGAAGGCTCATAGGAACTCTTATACAGGAAAATATGGGGCTGGCTTACAGTTCAAAGGTTTAGTCCATCATCATGGTGGGAAGCATGGTGACATGCAGGCAGACATGGTTCTGGAGAGGTAGCTGAGAGTTCCAAACCTGGGTCAGCAGGCAGCAGGAAGAGAATGCCACACTGGACCTGCCTTGAACATCTGAGAACTCAAAGCCTGCCCAAAGACACACTTCCCACAACGAGACTACACCTACTTTAATGAGTCCATACCTCCTAATAGCGCCACTCCCTATGAGCCTATGAGAGACATTTTTATTCAAACCACCACATTCTACTTCCTGGGCTCCATAGGTATATAGACATATCATAATGCAAAGTGCATTTAGTCCAACTTCAAAAGTCTCCATAGTCTATAACAGTCTTAAACTTGTTTAAAAGTCCAACGTTAGAGTGATGGAGAGATGATTAAGTGGTTAAAAGCACTGGATGCTCTCCCAGAAGTACTGAGTTCAATTCCCAGCAACCACATGGTGGTTCACAACCATCAGGAATGGGATCTGATGCCCTCTTCTGGTGTGTCTGAAGGCAGCTACAATGTATTCACATACATAAAATAAATACATAAATAAATAAATCTTTTTAAGAAGTCCAAAGTTTGACCCAGGCGGCATCCACCATTTTCTCTCGGGTGAGTTTCTGAGACCTGAGCAGCCAGCCGGGAGCCA
>NW_022196903.1:82795368-82816913 GCF_008632895.1 Mastomys coucha | reverse complement strand
AAAAAAAAAATAAGAAGTCCAAAGTTTGAAGTCTCTTCTGAGACTCATGCAATTTCTTAACTGTAATTCCCTATAAAGTCAAAATGAAAAAGCAGATCACATACTTCCAATATAAAATAGCACAGGATGTACATTACAATTCCAAAAGGGAGTAAAGATAACATAATGAAGAAATACTGGATAAAAGCAAGACCAAAACCAGCTGGGCAAACTCCAAACTCTGTATCTCGATGTCTAATGTCAAAATACTCCTCAGATCTCCAGATCCTTTTAGCTTTGCTGACTGCAATGTACTTCTTTCTCTGGGGATGGTTCCACTTCCTGTTAGCAACCACCCTTAGTAGGTATCTCATAGCTCTGGCATATCCAACATTTTGGGGTCTCCAAGGCAATTCAGGCTTCACCTTCCCAGCTTCACATAATGGCCTCTCTAGGCCTTCATGCAGGGATACTCTTGACACATGCTTGGCTTCAGTGACTTTCCTTAGTTGAGGAGGGAAAATCTACAACCTCTTTCTTCTATCCTTGATTCTACAGCCAGAACCATGTGGCTGAAGCTGCCAAGTTCTGCTGCTTGCTGTGACTAGAATGTGGCCCTCCTGATCTATTACATCTTTACCAGCTTTCTGTTTCTGATGGTGTTCTTCACTTGGCTGTCCTAAAAACTCCATCTGTAGACCAAGCTGACCTCAAACTCAGAGATCTGCCTTCTTCTGCCTCCTGAATGCCAAGCCCTATGCTTTTTTGTTTTGTTTTGTTTTTTAAATTTCTTTTCACCTGTTACAAGTTTAGCTGGGTAGAATCTTGTCTTGAGGTTACCACTCCCTCGTTTCATTTAACAGGATTTTCCTTAATCTGTCTATCTCCTTGACTATAGGTCTTAGCTAAATATCATTTTCTGATGATCATTTTCTCTTCAAATTTTATATTTTGTAACTTTCCTTGTTCTGCTCACTCCTTTTTATTATAGAACTGCATAAGACTGGCCACAAATAACCACACGATAAAGTCAATGCTAGGCTGTTTTGAAATGTCCCCTGCCAAAACTGCTAATCCATAACTCTAGAATTTATCCTCACGCAGATTTTCTGGACAAAAGCAGAAAGCAGCCACATTCTTACCAAAATATCACAAAACAGTCTCTAGGCATATACCAAATTCTTCTCTTCTGAAACCTCTTGAGCCAGTTCGCACAGTTCAAATCACCTTCAGCCCCATTGTCCTCCATGTTTCTAATAGGATGGCCTAAAAACCCCACTTAAAGCAATCAACCATTTTTTTAATCCAAAGTCTCACAGTTCACATTAAAAAAAATAAAAAAATAAAAAATAAAGCATGGTCCAGCCTATCACAGCAATAGCCAACTCATGGTACCAACTTCTATCTTAGTTATAAAGGAACATATTTAATTAGTGCTGGCTCACAGTTCAGAGGTTTAGTTCATTATCATCATGGCAAGAAGCATGGTGACATGCTGGAGAGATAGCTGAGAGTTCTACATCTGGATCAGCAAGCGGCAGGAAGAGAATACCACATTGGGTTTGGCTTGAGTCCCTGAGTCCCTGAGACCTCAAAGCCTACCTTCAGTGACACACTTCCTCCAACAAGACCACACCTCCTCATAGCGCCATTCCCTATGTGCCTATGGAGGCCATTCTCATTCAAAGGATCACACCTCTATATATTCTAATGTAGATCAGGACTCCCCTTTATTTCCTTATCTCCTTCAGCACCTTGACTTCAGCATTAAATTCTCTCTCTCTCTCTCTCTCTCTCTCTCTCTCTCTCTCTGTCCTGTCCACTCTTTTTCATTGTAGATCTACATAAGTGTGATAAATAACACCCATGTGACAAAGCCAATATTAATCTGTCTTGAAATCTCTTCCACCAAAGAAATGAGTCAATTAGTTTCTAATTTATGTTCAAGCAAATTCTTAGGAAAGGGGCAGAAAGAAGTCATATTCTTTGCCAAACTATCATAAGAATGGACTCTACCAAAGCTGCTAATATCATTTTCTTCTGAAGTGTTTTGGGCTTGGCCTCCATAGTTCACATTGCTCTAAGCTTTACTCTCTTCCAATATCCAGGATGGGGTCTGTTAAACCCTGCATACAGTGTTCAACCTCTTTTTCTGGTACAAAGTTCCAGTCTTCCACATTCCTCCCCAAACACTATGGTCAGGTATATCAGAGCAATAACTCACTCCTACGAAATCCTGTCTTAATTACTTTTCCATTGCTATGAAAAAAAAAAAACCCACCATGACCAAAGTATCTTATAAAAGAAAGAGTGTAATTGGGCTTACATTTTCCATAATGGAACAAACATATGCTGGCAGGCATAGCTGAGAGTACACATCTTGACCACAAGTAGGAGGCAGTCAGAGAAAATTGAGAATGGCTTACATGTTTTATAACCTCAAAGCCTGCTTCCAATGACACACTTGTGGTTTTTTATAACAAAACCTCAATCGTTCAGTTTTACCAAATCAAGACTCAGAAGCCAGGTGCTGGGGTGAAAGCCTGCTAGTTCACCAAGGCAGAAAAAACACACAGCTGACCTTCCTCAGTGGACATCTCAGAAGGAAAAGGGCCATTCTCCTTCTCCATATTGTGTTAAAATCCCTTCAAACTGAATGTCTCTCCCTTCTACTTCCTGCGACTCTCTATCCTTCCTCCTGATTTCTTCCCACTCTCTTAAGTTTTTTTCCCTATGTTTACTCTCGGTCAACTGGTTGCTTGCTCCACCTCTTGATCTATGGTTGTCATTATTTAATCCTGTTTACAATAAACAGAAGGGTCTTGGATTTAAGGTGTGTTCTAGGGTTGGACCACACTATAACTAGAACCAGATTTTTCCCCCAGTAAATAACACAATCTTAGGGTCCACAGTATGTTCAAATATCCTGCAACATTTCCCCCTTTTTTGTCTAAATAAAAAGGAAAGATTTTTAACTCTAATACAGTAAAACTATTTAAAATAATGAAGCTATGTCTGCCAATCTTTTCACCATGTTCATTCAGCTTGGTTATATTTGGCAGCTTTAGGATTATTTAGTTCAAAGTTCTGTAAAATGTTCATGTCAGTCTCAGATGAACTCAGTAAATTTTAACATCCTGAGCAGTTTGTTATCCAAAGCTGATCTTTCACTGGTGTTTGTTAGCTTAGTGAGTGGCAATCCTGGCTAGGCAGAACAGAGCATTCAACTCAAAGTCGTCCACTGTTTGAGAAGAAACTGGTGGCAGAAGTGTAGGGCAGTTTCGCCCAGTGGTTAGTGTTACCACAATCCTTGTGAATTCATCTTTGCAGGGCCCCAACATCTTCTTGGAGACCTCAAAGGTTTCTGTTAGGAATGGTAGAAAACTTTAAAATTTTAAACGCCATATTCAGCAGATCTCGGAGAGGTCTGAGGACCACAATCTCTTAAGTTCCTCTGAGGTTCACAAGCTCTTCCTAGTTACCTGCTACAGACTCAAACCTGAAAACACAAACATGAGGCTAGATGAAGCTTATTTCTAAAATTAGTTAGTGCTCTATGAAAACTGGTGTCATGACAGGAAGTTTATATAGACATCAGAGTGTTGTCGATTTTGAGATAATATTTATAAATTAAAAAGTTTTAAAAAATAAAATGAAACCAAAAGATTGTGATAGTGGTTATGAAATAGTTCCTTATTTTTTGTTTTCCTCTGTCCCATACCAGGTGACTCTTCTGTTATAAGACAGAGATTTTGGATTTTCCTTCAACAAGCATTCATGGGTTTAGAGAAGGAGAGAGCCATGCTTCAACCCCAAAGCCAGCTTTAATTTTTAATTGAATTGGGAACACATAAAGACCACTTGACACTTATGTCTGTAGAAGGCAACAAGACCACTTGGCCAATTTATTCTTTTACTTGGGACACTTTCTCTTGACGATCTGTCATTTCCTTCAGATGTTTCACTTGTCTGGTGGTCAGATTCCTTAGTTGAATGCTTTTATTCTCCTGAAAATATAAAAACAAAACCCTGTCCTAACCCTAACTCTGGGGATTTCTATTTTGGCAGGTTATATCTTTCCTTGGGCAAAATGTTTTTTGACAACAGAAAAAGTATTATCTTTCAATTGAAATTAAAAAAAAATCTTTTGAAAAATTGAAACTAAATATATCTTAGTGGATAAATATTTATGTTTTCCTTTCTCTTTATATATAAATTCTAGGTCTAACTATGTTTATTTTTAGGTCACAAAGGATATTCATCTTGAATTTCAACCTGCTTTTTGCAAAAGGCTTTTAAATTGAAATCACTGTAATTCTTATGTGCCTGTCTCTGATGTCCAAGTGGGATTAAAGGTGTGGCCTACCACCAACTTGTTTACTGTAACTCTAGGACTCTAGTTGTTTTAGAAAACAACTAACTTGTCTATCTCTATTAGGATTAAAGGCACAGGCTAGCACTGCCACAGTCAAATATTTTATCTTAGCTCCAAGTTATTCCAACTCTTAGAGATTTAGAAAACAAGTCTGAACTGTAGTAAACCTTTGAATTTATTTAAAACACTTAAAATCTCTTACCTGTGTCTTTAATACCAAACTTCAAAAATATCCTTTTTTGTTTAAGAAGAAAACTCAAAAGCTGATGTCCAAGATGATGTGGGCCATGTGGCAGTCTACAGTCTAACATTCTACCATGGAATTAAGACACATGGTTTAAGAAAACCAATTTTCATTTCATGCCAGTAAGGCAAGTGTGTCTTTGGTAAATTTTCATTTGAAAAAAATTTTTTTCATATCTGCACAAATGAAGGACATTTGTTAGTCTTTATAAATTAGTTTGGACTGAATGACCAACCTGTCTAATGAATTATCACCTCTTCTTATTCAGGAGATCTCTCATGTTCAAATCTAATGTTTATCTATCGGTTTTGATGGTATCCACAGCTTTCCTTCCCCCGTGGGAACAAAGACAAAACCTCCTCCCCAATGTAACACACATATAGTTTCCATTGGGAGTCCACAGATCTTTAAAGCCTACAGCATGATTAAATTCAGCATTTGGAAAAACCTGTCTGGTGTCTCTCTGTAGCTGTTGCACTCTGCTTATGGACAATCTGGACAGTCTGGGACTGTTCTTGATAATACCTTTTAATACTTCTCTCAGAAGCATTTTTTTATCTTATGGCTTATATCTGAGATTGGAAGAATGTTAATCAGTGTTTTCCGTTATCACAGTCCCATAATTCATGGCTATGTTAGCCACATGTGGCTTTCTCTAATTTTCCTCTTTGTCCTTCTGGCCCTATACACTCAACCTATCCTGCCCTTTGTTTCACCTGAGATAAAGTTCCAATCTTTAGAAGCTGAGAATTTACCTCTTGCAGAGGTCAATCTGGATGCCAAGATTTTAGTGAAAAGATTGTTGTATCTGCTCCTGTGTCTACTAAACCTTCAATTTCAATGTCTTTTTATTTGTATTTTAAGCTTTAGTCTCTGATCATTTATAACAGTTTGCCAAAATGCTTGGGTTTTGGTCTCTCCTGAATTTTTTTCTACTGAAGTTGATTTGTCCTTGATTATATTCAGAGCAGTATAGTTTTTAACAACAAGCATTAAATCTTTTAATTGTTCTATGGATGAGTGACAGGGAATGGTTGAATCAAAGTTGATAGCAGGCCTAGAGAATTCCCTTAGGGCATTTTCAACACCAAAAGGTTCCTTTGCCTACCCCTTGCTGATCTGTGTTCATTAGTCCAATGTCAGCCTTTGCCATACCTTCCATAAACTCCAGAAGGCTAGGGCCTTTTTTTTTTTTTTTTTTGGATTATCTCTAGAAAAAAACATTGTTTCTAGGAATACTTTGTTGACAATCCCTTTTTAAATGACCCTTTTAAATGACCACAATTAAAACATTTGACATTTTTATTTTTCTTAAAACTTCTAGAAATTACTTCTTCTATCAGAGTAGCATCATAAATGTGAGAAACAATATCAGCTCTATTTCTAATCTGTTCATCTTGCTTTTAAAGGTCTAATCTAATCACCCTTTTGCATTCTAAATTAACATTTCAAAAGCCAAAGATTTGACTAATATTTATCTGACTTCTGAATCTGATAATATTCTATTTACAGCTGAAGTCAATCTTTGCAAAAAATCAGTGAAGGCTTTTTTTTTTTGAGCTTGTATAATTTTAGTAAATGACTCAGACCTCTTTCCCGATTCTTCAACTTTGTCCCAAGCATTTAAACCTGGGAAATGACATAGTGCCAAGGTGTGAATATCAAATTCAAGCTGAATTTGTAACTTAATATATTGACCTTCACCTAGCAACCAATCCAGAAAATATTAATACCTTTAGCCTATGTCAAAGCTCTATGGCCCTAGATTCCTCATTCCACTGTGTCCACCATTGTGACTGAGAACCAGCTTCTCATATTGCTGTTGCCAAATCTTTCCAGTCTTGGAGGATAACTCTGTTCTGAGTTGCCCATGAACTTAGTATCTGCTTCACATAGGGTGAATGCATACCATATGAAACAATTTCTTCCTTAAATCTTCTCAAATCTAATAGGACTCCACTTAAGTTCTTCATAACCTGCGGGTGCCTATCATTTGCTGGTCGGTCTTGTATTGTAACCAGATAGACTAAGATTGGTTTTCTAACAACCTTGAGCTGCCCTTCTTCAGTTTCATCATGTGGTAGCATGATAGGTTCTTGTCTACATTTCTCTGTGTCTTAGTATTTTTCCTGCTTTCATTTATAAGCTTTTCAAAGGCTTGTCTAAATTCCTCTATGTCTGAGTATTTTTCTTAGTTTCATTTATAAGTCTTTTTAAGGCTTATATCTTATTAATCTATTTTTCATATGTTTCTTTTCCTTTACCTTTAAAGCTTTTCTCATTGAAAGGATACAGAAAGCCACTATGGCTCTTAAGGATAAAGTAGGAAATACCAAAATGATAATAATCACAGTTGGTATTGAACCAATTGTAATTAAGTCATTTAAGTTTTCATTTCTGCTTCTATTTTCAAGCCATCTAAAGCACTGCTATATGGAGTCTTAACACTTTGTATTATGGTATTTCCCATCCTTAACTCTCTCCTTGAGGATTTCACAGGTGACTTACCAAATCTGATGGCTTCTTAGTTTGTCCACAGCTGGAGTGATTTCTCCATCTATGGGGTCATGCCCCACACTGGGTACCAAAATGTTGTTTTGTAAAACAAAATCCCAATCAGTCTATTCTACCAAGTGAAAACTCAGGAGCCAGATGCTGAGATAAAAGCTTGCTAGCTCAGAGGCAGAGAAAGCACACAGCTGACCTTTTTCTTTATGGATGTCCCAGAAAGAAAAAGCCGATTCTCCTTCTCCACACTGTCTTGAAAACCCTGCAAACTGAATGTCCTTTTTTCTACTTCCTGTGACTTTCTATTCTTCCTCCTGACTTCCTCCAAATCTGTTTTTTTCCCTATGTGTACTCCCCGTTATCTGATGCTTGCTTGTTCTGCCTCTTGACCTATAGTTGACTTTATTTAACCATGTTTACAATAAGTAGAAAGCTCTTGGATTAAAGGTCTCTGTTCTTGGGCTGAGCCATACCATAACTAGAAACAGGGAGCTCCCAGGGTCTCAACCACCAACCAAGGACTGCACATGGTGGGTCTGATTGTTCTGGCAGCATGTGTATAGTAGAGGATTGCAAATTCGATCATCAATGGGAGGAGAGGACCTCGGCCCTGTGAAGGTTCTATGCCCCAGTGTAGGGGAATGATAGGGCCAATAAGTGGGAGAGGGTAGGGTGGCAGGCATGGGGAGTGGGGAGGCAACAGGGGTTTGTTCTTGTTGTTTTTGTTTGTTCATTTGTTTGTTTTTTGGAGGGGAAACTGGGAAAGGAGAAATTTACATGCAAATAAAGAAAATATCTAATAAAAAAAAAAAAGAAGAAGAAGAAGATGATGACTAGCCTTTGACCATGGTGATCTGACAGGATGCATGAGATTATTTTAGTCTTCTTGAATGTGTTGAGGCCTGTTTTGTGACCAATTGTATGGTCAGTTTTGGAGAAGGTACCATGAGGTTCTGAGAAGTTATCTTCATTTGTTTTAAGATTAAATGTTCTGTTAAATCCAAAAAAAAAAAAAGGAAAAGAAACAGGGCTTCCCCCCAACCCACAATAAATAACACAGTCTTGGTGTTCATAGTGTGATCAAATATCTTGCAACAACACACCTCCTTCAATAATGTCACACCTTCTAATCCTTTTCAAACAGTTCTTCCAGCTGGGGACCAAGTATTCAAACACATGAGCCTATGGGACAACTGTCATTCAAACTTTCATAGTTCTCTACTGAGGTGCATCTTCAACTAAGATGTAGAGTTGATGAAGAATGTGTGGAGTAAAAAAGAATCTAGAGGGGTTTACTACACCATTAGACACCTGAGGAATACAATTTTAGAGGGTTTCAGCATTGATACAAGCTCCAGATAGAAGCCATGGAAGACAAGGAGCTGCCTTGGAATGGTAGCAAGTTACAGAAATATTGATTAGAGATTGTGTAAAGATCTGTGAAACAAGATGAGAAAAATAATTCCATGCAGCCTGCCTCTATCCAGAAAGACCATGACATTGATTTTCTCAAATAAGGTCAGTAAATGAGAATGGATTAGATAAATCTGCAATGAGATGAAGACTGGCCAGTAGGTAGTATCAACAAAGGAATAAGATGAAGGATTAGTCACACAGGACAAAATGAGGTTCAAAGCAAAACCTCTTGGGAGAGTTAAAAGCAGACTGAGTGTGGCTCAGTGGTGGAGTAGCTACCTCGAATGTGTGAGGCCCTGGGTTTAACACACACACACACACACACACACACACACACACACACACACAGAGAGAGACACACACAGACACACACACAGACACATACAGACACACACACAGACACACACACACACACACACACACACACACACACACACACACACCAATGGATCAGATCAGACTAGAAGAAATTTTAGCAGTGGCTGCGAGAGGAAATATTTATGAAGTGCTCATTTATCTACAGAGTTCTTGACAGGCCTAAAGGAGCCCACAGGAAATGCTGGAGTTCCTGAAAGAAGCAGCGGGTGAGACTCCTGGGATCCACAGCAACTGCAGCTGAAGTAAAGCAACAGCTGATCAGGTACACAGCTGGCCAGCTGCAGGCTGCAGAGAGGAGATATGCAGTAGCAAACTAAAAATAGGGAGCCTCCTCTCTCTTGCTCTCTGGTCTCTGGATTGCAGAGAGAGATGCAGGCCCCAGAGGTCAGCTTCCAGGGCAACCAGTATAGGGGAAGTGAGGCAAGGAGAGAGGGTGGCTGAAATGTTGCATGTGAGAAGATGAACAATTACAAAAACATATGCAATAAGAAACTTACCTAGAGGCTGGCGAGATGGCTCAGCGGGTGAGAGCCCTGACTGCTCTTCCGAAGGTCCTGAGTTCAGATCCCAGCAACCACGTGGTGGCTCACAACCACCCGTAATGAGATCTGACGCCCTCTTCTGGTGCGTCTGAAGACAGCTACAGTGTATGGCGCTGGAGCAAGAGGGGCCAGAGCGAGGGGAGCCGTCCTGATTCAGTTCCCAGCACCCACATGATGGCTCATGGCCATCTGTACAGCTACAGTATACTCATACACATAAAGTAAATAAATCTTTTTTTTTTTTTTTAAAGAAACTTACTTAAAAATAGAAATCAAAACCAAAAAAGGTCTAGGATCACTCAGCAGTCAGTGAATGGTTCTGTCTTTGCTCAGCCCTCTTCAGCTCTCCACAGGGGTGGTCACTGTTGCTGAAACTGAGATGGGAGTTCTTCTTTCTTTGTTTTCTGGGTCGCACAGCTTCACACAAATTTAGGATGAGCCATGTTAATTTATGCAAAAAGCCAGCTGGAGATTTCAACAAGGATTATGGCGAATCTGATCAACTTGAGGAGTATTTATCTTAACACTACTATGTCTTATATCTGTGAACATGGGATGCCTTTCTATTTATTTTATTCTTTAATATCTGTCAGTGATATTTTGCCATTTTCAGTTACAAGCCTCAGACTTCTTTTGTAAAATATTTTCTGAAATATCTTACTTTTTGATGTCATTATAAATAGATTTTTAATTTTCACTTCCTGGGATTGTTTAGAAATATAATAGATTTGTTTGGAGGGGCTGAGATGGGGGTCAATGCTGTAGTTCAGGTGTGTTTCAAAGTCACTATGAACTTGAGCCTCTCTCATCTTCACCTGTGGAATGCTGAGATGCACCACCACCTGAGACCCAGGAATGCAACAGATTTTAAAATGTATTATTAGTACCCTTCAATTTCACCAAACTTATTAGCTCTATTTTGTAATTCGTCTATCTATCTATCTATCTACCTATCTTTCTATCTATCTATCTTTCTATCTACCTATCATCTATGTGAATGAGTGTTTTGCCTGCATGTATGGATTGTGGAACCCGCCTGATTCCACTTTGAAGGCTGAAGCCATTATGTTGTATCATTGAAAATAAGTTCCCATGACCATAGGAGCTGAACTGATTTTTGTTCTGGTTTTTGCTTTGTTTTTTATAGTTGGTTTTTGAGACGGTGTTTCTCATTGTAGCCTTGCTGTCCTGGAACTCACTCTGTAAATGAGGCGGGCTTCCTACTCAGAGATCTGCCTGCTTCTACCTGCAGAGTGCTGGGATTAAAAGGAGGGATTAATTTGCCAGGCTCTGAGTTGACTTGTCTTTGAGAATGCCCCACCTTCCCTAACTCTCCCTAATTCTTTTTTATCACCTCCCCCAGTCACATGACAACCACGTGGTGTTTCTTGAGATTTTTTTTCTTGTACTTTCTTTTTGTTCCATTGTCTCTCTTCTGTAAACCTACTTTGTAATTACTTGTGAATTTCCTTCTTAAAAAGAGCCCAAGAAATGAACTCTGGGCTGCTCTTTTTAACCTGATTTAGGAGGTATCTAAATTTGCTGGCCAGCTCTTGAGGGTACTTCGACAATAAAGCCTGTTTCAAATTTGGCTCGAAATTGTGGTAGTGGTCTTATTCTCACCCGGTGGGATTAACAGTCTGTTCCAGGTGCATGTCTGGTGTCCACAGAGGCAAAAGAGGGCATCAGACACCCTGGATCCGGAGTCACAGATGTTTGTGAGCTGCCAATGGGTTCTAGGAACCAAACTCAGGCCCTCTACAAGACCAACCTATTACCATTTAGTTTGGTTTGGTTTTGAGGCAGGTCTTACTATGGAACCCAAGCTGGCCTGAAACTTGTAGAACAGGCTGTTCTCAAACTCACAGAGATCCACTTTCCTCTCTCTCCTGAGTGCTGGGATTAAAGGCCTGTGCCTCGTAGGCCCATCATATATTCTAAGCCCCCTTTCCCTGCTGAATTCAGGATTTTCTCTCTGGGTGACCTTGACACTGGCAGATCAGACACTGCTTCCCCAGTGTGTTCTTTCATCCCACCTGGCTAGGCAATTACCCTTTGAAGCTCAGGCTTTTTGATTGGATTCAGGTTGAGGGAAGCCCAGCCTAACAGCTGTTCTCTAGTTTCTCATGCTTTGGTAATCATAGCTAACCCATAGCCCCAAAGGTACTGCCCACATATCCTAGGGCAACAGAAGGATTGTTATTGGCCAACAGAGGCCTAAAGCTGGGCCTCTGCTTATCTGAAGCTTCCCTTAACCTGTCTCAAAGATCAAGTACCTTGGTCAAGTCATCATTTCTGGTCAATCTAAACAGCCTGTATCAGTTTAAGGACACTACACTGCTGTGATATAAATTGTTGGCTTTTCCACAATTTTCCTTTTCTCTTTTGTCCCAGCCTTGGCCCTGGCCATGGCAGTGTGATCCCCCCAAAAAACTTTCTCTTTACTCATGGGATGGTTCAGTTAGGTAGTTTCACTGTGCCCTCTATATTCTTATAACTTTGTAGTTCCAGGCATTGGTTTGTGTCCTCCTTATTATAATTCAGGGGCTGTGATAGCCCCCTGTCTGGCCTGGAACTCTCTTTGTAGACCACATTGGCTTCCAGCTCACAGAGATCTTCCTACCTCTGCTTCTCAATGGTGGAATTAAAGACGTATTCCACCATGCCTGCCACTTTGTGTCTTTTGATCCAATTAGTGCTGCTCTTTCTAGGGTGGGTATAAGAGCGTGCCACTTCCCTTTCAAGGTGTGGATGGTCGTGCATCTGCTCACACAGCACAGGTTGAGATCATAATATATCATATTTTATGCTTGAAGTTGGTAATTTGAAGGATTTATCTTCTTTTTCACTGATTTTTTTATTTATTTTAATTTAAAAATTTAGCTATCATTTTAGTTGTAACTATTTATTGGGATATGGTGAGGTAGGTATTTCCATCCTGGGGTGTGATAGACAATGACAGTCTAATTGGTGCTTCTGTCTCCTCATTGCCTTCCTTTAATTTCTGTCTTCCAGATGTTCCCAAGTATGTACTGTTACAAAGCTCTTGGGTGGGGATGGGGGCTCTCTCAGCTTGTTTGGCAAGTGTTGTGAGTCCTAACTTCTCTGATCTCAGGTGGTTACACACGCCTTTAATCCCAGCTCTAAGGAGGCAGGAGAATCTCTGTGAGTTCCAGGCCAGTCTAGACTACATATCAAATTCCAGGATAGCCAGGACTACATAGGAAGACCTTGTCTCAAAAGAAGGAGGAGGAGGGGGAGGAGGAGGAAGAAGAAGAGGAAAAGGAAAAGGAGAAGGAGGGGAAGGAAGAGGAGAAGGAGGAGGGGGAGGGTTTATTCTGGCTCACAGTTTGAATCCACCATGGCAGGGAATTCCTAGTGGCCAGAACTTGAGACAGCTGGGGCGCAGTGCATCCACAGTCAGGAAGGGAGGCCTGTAAATATCATGCGAAGCTCACTTTTTCACATAGTCTGGGACTCAACCTCAGGGATTTGTCCTGCCCTCCTTTAGGGTGTGGCTTTCCACCTCAATTAAATTAAGAAATCCCTCACAGGCTTGCCCAGAGGATAACCTGAATTAAATAATCCCTCTCAGTCTGCCTGGAGTCCCTTTTCCCAGGTGACTCCAGGCACTCCTCAGATTGACAGTCAACATTAACTGTCTCACTAAGTAATCTTTGGGTATCTCAAAGTTAGGGAAATGGTGTCCTATTTTCTTTTATGTTTATTTAAACATAACTTCAGATCTGCAGAACGTTGCAAGACATTCTAGAAAATTCAATATCTATGCCATTTACCTTCCCTTAATTTTATTGTTATATGAAACCAGAAAACAACTATCAATATAAGAAGTAAAGTATGTTTTTCTTTAAATTGCCTTACAATTTTTCACTTAAATTAGGTCTGTGATCATTGCAAATTCACATGTAGTCTGATGCCTGAATTGTGTATTTCTTTCTTAATATGTGAGCCCGTGAACTCCAGCCCCATTAGCTGAGAATCCCTTCAGTTCTGCATTGAGCTATCCATGCCTCTGCTGCACATGGTTATGGGTATGTGTACGGAACCCGTGTTTTACTTCATTAGTTATTTGCTCCTATGTAAATACCATGCTGACATATTTGATGTATCTTTCGTAGGATTTAACTTCTGGCACTGTAAATTCTCCAACTTCATTCTTCTGTAAGATCATCTTGGCTGTTTCTGGCTGAATGCTATGATATGTATCAGAAATGGACTTCTTTGGTGAAATCGGCAGCTCATTAATCAACATAATGAATGTGTAAGATGTTTGAAACTGAAGAAAGAAATTAAACTTCAAGTGGAAAGGTCACACTAAGCGTGTAGCAGAACAACCCCTGCAGGAGAAAAAAAAAAGGTGTAATTACAACCCAGTGACAGGTCGAAATATCAAAGGAAGAGGGAAATCTGTTAGTTCCCAGGCAGAAAAAAAGAGTATTTACAAGGAGACAGATTCTGATAAAAATCACAGTTCTTAGCAGCAAAAGAGAGGAAAAAGGTAAATTAAACGATAAGGACCAAGCAAACAGGAAATGAAGGGCAACGACTCTGCACCTGGAATTCTAAACCCAAACAGGTTGTCAATCAAAACAGCCAAAACCTTTCGAACTTCGCCAGAGAATAAAGGGAGAATGTAAATGATGGAATGCTGTGAGTTACATATTATGGAAGCTGAAGAAGAAAATTATAAGGAAATGCATCCAGAAAAAAATATGTAGGTCAGAAGTGATGGGGCAGTCATGTATGAGAGCTATTGCCAAGTCTAATTAAGAACAGATTTAAAAAAAAAAAAAAAAGACACTGAGATCAAGTCAAGATTCCAAACATCTGCCCAGGATGCTACAAACTTCTCAGAAGACAACTCAGGATGGTAAGAGTCTTGTCTCCTTGGAGGGGAAGGACGATGTCAGTTGCTAATTTGAGATAAACAAATGTGAACAGAGTTAAATTATTAATTGAAAGATAAACACTGACACAAAGAGTGTGTTTGGTATCAATATCCTCAGACAAAATACAACTCAGGGCTGAACCCGTGGAGAATTCAGAGATGGGTCTCTATGAAGGCTGCACTATGGGGTGATCATGCTGAAATTTGAGTGAAGGGACTAATTTTGGGATCCTGGAAAGCAGGGAAAAAGGATGGGGGAAGTGAAGTGGCTAGAGGTATATTAACAATGACCTTCAGTATCGTTTCTGGCCTGAAAAGGTAGGGCTGGAGAGATATTGGGAGCCCCCAGAGCAGTTATTCAGGGGGATCTGGGGCTCAGACAGAGGCTGTTGACTGCACTTGGGGTACCTAGTATAAGATCTAAATTGTTGGGGTCAAAAAACCAAAACAACCCAGCCATGAAAGTCCAGCAAACCAAGATCTTTATTTGAATCAGGCAGCAAAACTTGACTGGTCAGAGACAACCGCGAGGACTCAGGACCTGACCTCATCTCCAAACAGCTATCTTAGTAAGTATCTAAGAAGATGACACAAATTTATTCTACGCAGGCTGCTGCTGATCGGTCAGGGACACCCTAAAAGACTCAGGAGCTGAACTTGGACCTCGAGCCAAATGGTATAGAGATTTTTAAGCCCAAAATCCTCAAAAATCTGTGCCAAGTTATGCCACCAATTGGGGTTTAGGCATAAGAGACTCCCTTAGGAGCATGAACCTATATCCTGTTCCAGTTGGTTGGCTTATTCAACAGTTGTGGGGCAACTTGCCTAGCATTCATGTCACAATTTGACAATCAGGAAGTCAATTGCCTACCTACATAGCTTTTTCTGCCAAGGAGGATGTGACTTACCCAGAGAGGCCTAGGGAACTTAAACTTTATTTGACCACTGTTCAAAATGGATGTTTTATTTAAAATGACTTCAGTTTAGTTCCTTCTTAAAGAGGAAGACAGGTGTAAGCCATTTCTACAAGTTTTGTTTTTTTTTTTTTTTCTGCATAGAAGTTGCATGGAGCTCTAGCAAAGGCTGTCAAGATAAGAGCAATCCACCTTAGTTCAACCTCAGCACCCTCACTGTGAATGTGACCTTGGGACAGTTATACCCCCAAAGCCATTTGTTGGCTCCAATTCTGATAGGGCCCAACTCACACTGATTGCAGTGTCCTGCTGAACAATAAATATCTCCAGATATTTATTGTCTAATTGGGACAAATAAAAAATGTGACTGCACCTGAAACTTTGCAACAACTGGGAAGGCATGTTCCGTTACTCCTTATTTTGGGGCTGATAGATGAGCTTATGGAAATATACATGGGCCTTGCTCTTTTTCGTAATTGATTTTTTCTGGATCCCATTGTGGGCTTCCTAGGGGAGAGTGGGGATTAATGGAGTTAAGCCTAAAACCTGTTCAGAACAGACCTTGGTACTGTTTTAGAAGAGGCAGGGGAGAAGAAAAAGCAAGTACACGTAGATTTCTGAATTCTGTTACTAAGAGTTTCTTGTTTCGATATAAACTCTAGACATCATCAGGAAATAGCTACTTCAGAATAGAAACTAGCATTATTATAGACTAGCCTAAGGTTGGGGGCAGGATGGCTGAGTAAATCTTCAATAGGATTCACATGATACTAAGGGCAATGACTCCATGGTTTATCTCTGGGCAGCTTTATCTTTCAAAGTAGGTTGAGCACAAGTATTTTATACACGTGACTGTATCTAACAAAGAATATATAGATAAATAAATATATAAACATATAAGGACCTAGTTAGATGTATAGATACATACATAGATAGATATATAGACAGACAGGAAGACAAAGATACACAGAATAATATTGGAAGACAAAGCTTCAGAAAAAAGTAAATCACAAAACACACGACTGCAGCCACTCCCACCACAAGCCAGCAGGGCATGGACCAAGGCCTTTTGACAGGGCTTCTTTATACAGGGAAGGTGGAAGCTTCTGCCCCCTGCCTGCACACCTTGGCCTCATGACCCAGTCCACTCCTTCCCTGGGATTACAGCCTATTAGGGGTGGGGGAGGGCAGCAGTATACAGGTACATAGTGAAGCTCAGCTGAGATCTTTAGTTTTGCAGGCTAAACAATTAGCAGATCCTCAGGTCTTTCATTCTTAGGCAGCCTGTATTGGATTACCAGCAAAAGAGAGGGAAAAGCCACAGCCACTGAGTCATTTGTAGAAATGAATAAATATGTGTTCACACACGGACACAGAGAAACACACAAAGTTCCTCGAAGATCTCAGTGGGTCACTCAGTTTCAGGTGGGGACACTTTTACCTACTTTTCCTTCTTTAGCCTTGACTAAAAGTCTCAGTGTCTTCTCTGATAAGCTAAGCAGAGAGGGCTGCAACACAGGCCTCCGAGGCACCAGGCCTGAATTGAGGGATGGATTGACTCTGGGTGTCCTGGCCACAACCAGCATGTCTCTTGAGTCTATAAAAGTGCACAGAGCAGGTTCTGGGTCACAACAACTCTAGACACAGCTTCTAGAGCAAGGTAGGAATGAAGTCAAGCCCTTTCAAAGAACAGTTCAGTGGCTTTGTAGAAGAAAGCCCACCAGCATGCTGTCAGGAAGACCAAGCTGGGAGGATGAGTCACACAACACAGCCTGCTTGGAGGTCCAGGTAGGGTCTTTCTCAGCCAGGGGAGGTAGGCCCCCTCTTGGCAGGGAGTGGTTGTGTTGAGTTGAAAAGTGTGTTGCCCTCTGTTTCTGGGCTCTTCCTTTGCGAATGGGGCCCAAGAGCAGCTTGGAATTGGGCAAGAGGAGTTGTGAGTGGACTGCCATGCTGAGGGTGGGGGAATGATCTAGGTCCTCTGGAAGCTCATGCACAGCAGCAAGGTTCCCTTTGGGGTTTCTTGTGAATGACATGGAGGGATTGCAAAAGGGCACATGGAGGATTGTGTTTTCCCCTTGTGGTTCTGAGGATGGAACCCTGGCTCTCACCCATTCTAGGCCCTTTCTCTGGCCTGAGCCCCAGCCTAGCCCCTCAGCTCTTTGGATCCTTTTTGATTCTTTTGCATTGTAAGAAAGGGCCTCAGAGAAGCAGGCAGGCCTGCCTGGAAACTAGTCCTGGAGCTTCTCCTGGAGCTCAGGTAGATGATGAACTTGGGCTCCTGGTGCCTCAGAGGTTGTGTTTAGTTTAGGTGCCCAGACAGGTGTGTACTAAAGTGGCTTCCTAGCTGCTTTTGGGATTGGCTCCTGCAGTGACCCAGTCCTACCCCCACAGGCTCTGCCCCTGACTCTGGTCTCCTCTACAGTTTTTCATCCTAGCACTGATTCTTGGTTTTGGCTTCTTCTTCAGGTTCTCACGGTTGTCTGTCTCTCTTCTCCACAGACAGGCTGGAGCTCCTAAGACCCATTATGATGGGCGGCCAGAATGGAAAACACTCTCAGAGGCCCAATTCAGATAGTCTGTTCCCTTCAGAGATACATGAGGAATACACAACCCTGGGCACAGATCCGTGGTACCCTGCAGGAGAGTTCTCAGAGAAAGGCACCACCTGGGTGCCACAGGTTGAGCCATGGACCAACAAGCTCCCTAGATTCAGCCACTTAGTTTATGACCCTGACCTCAAAGTGTCTGACTGGACCCTGGAAGAGACAGACAACTGGATGAGGTTGAATCTTGCTGCATCGGTAGTGTGGTCAATGCGGAGCAGCAGATTCTCTCATCAAGATGAGGGCCAGCACACTGCTGGCATAGGAGCTGCCTCATCTCATTGTCCCATGGGACCATCAAACCCCCCACCCTGGGTCCTCCCCAAT
The DNA here is from genome assembly GCF_008632895.1 of Mastomys coucha. NCBI lineage: Eukaryota > Metazoa > Chordata > Mammalia > Rodentia > Muridae > Mastomys > Mastomys coucha. The sequence continues at coordinate 82,798,718 of NW_022196903.1, read as the reverse complement.
CTGCCAAGGGACTTTTTCAACTTTCTTCTGGAGGAAGACGAGGAAGAGGAAGAGGAATTAGAAACTCAGCCAATCCTTCCGAGAAGACGCATTGGTAGGCAGTTCAAGAAGATGGGACCTTGGTTTTTATAATGCATGTTGCTGTCCATCAACTGCTCTCAGCCCAGGACTCCTGCCTGTTTCCCCTCCCTGATACAAGGCTCAGAGCCCCCAGCCCAGCCCTCTAGCATCTTCAGCCCTCCAGTGTGCAGGGCTTGCTACCGGCGCCTTCGCTTTTAATGCTCACTGATTCATGTGAGCCCCAAGAAACACCCACACAGTGTCCCTTTGGCCAGAGTCCATGCTCTACACCACAAGGAATTACAGTCATACACCTCTTATCCCCATCCCCAGTCTTAAATACAGACCCTTGCTTTCATCTCCACTGACAGACCTGAAACATGCCCTCCTGGAGTGTTGGTGTTGTTGCACTACATCAGCTAAGACCACTTGGACCAGCATTCTATACAGGTTTCATATGCCAAACTACCCTGTGAGTGTTTGTGACCAACATCACTCAGGAACCTTGCTGGGGTGGTTGATAAGTGTCAGAGTCCTCAAGACCTTAAACCACAACCTGCATCAGTAACAACAGATAGCCAGAATCGCACTTGCAAAAGACAAGGAGCAAGGATGGCAGCGTGAGAGGCTTTCCCTTTGCTAGGACTGTGGAATCTGGATTCTTACTTTGTTCCCAGATTGGCAGGATTTACCTCCTCTGGTCTGGGTCCCAATTCCTGAAGGGTACTTCCCTCAGGACTTTCAGGTATGCCAGGGTGACAGCAGGACTGTCTAGTGCCGCCTTTGAAAAAAAACCCCAACTCCTCTCTACCAAATCGCTTTCCCTGACCTGCCCTCAGATGTCACTTCCACACTTTTAAATGATGTGGCCAACCTATGGCCCATCATAATGTGTCCAGCCCCTCATCACAGTCCACTGTCACTCCTCCAAGCACCCCACTACCCTCTGCAATAAACTCTCTTCCATACATTCTGGTTCTTGTCTCATTTCTTAACACAGGGAAATAGCCCAGGGGCAGGATGAAGAAAGGGGAGGCTGGAAGGTAAGAGTCTGCTTGACAACATCAGCCTAGGTCGGGAGATTTACATGGCTGCTCCATTGCTTGCGTGTTTACTTATTTCTTTGTTTGTTTGGTTGAGACAGAGTGTCTCTACATAGTCCTGGCTCTCCTGGAACTGAGTATGAGAACCAGACTGAGCTTGAATTCAGTGATCCAGCTGCCTCTGTCTCCTCAGGGCTGAGGATAAGGCATGAGCCACCATGCCGTGCCTCACATACTGGACTTTTTGCTGTTTGCTTGTTGTGTGTTTGTTTTTGATTTATTTTAATTCACCTGAAACTTATTAAGTATTTCAACATTTTCCACTTTTCAACACTCACACCAGAGTCTCCAGAAAGCCTACGTGTAACCTCCATGGAAGTCTGTGAAAATACAAAAGTTGGAAGCTCCTGTTCTCCCTGCTAACCTTGGCTTCGTGACCCAATCAACTCCTCCCTTGGGATTAGAGGCTAAGTGGGTGCAAGGGAGGGGGAGGCAGTATACAGGTGTATAGTGAAGCTCAGCTGAGATCTTTAGCTTTGCAGGCAAAACAATGACTAGATCCTCGGGTCTTCCATTCTTAGGCAGCCTGTATTGGATTAGCAGCACCACAGCCACCGAGTCATTTGAAGGAAGGAATAAGTATGTATCAACAGAAGGGCACCGAGAAGAACACAACATGCCTCCCTCCAAGGCCTCACTGCATCACCCAGTTTCATATGGGAACACTTTTACCTATCTTTCCTTCTTTAGCATTGACTAAAGTGCCAGTGTCTTTGGGATAAGCTAAGCAGAAAGACCTTGGACTCAGGTGTAACCCTCACCATTGATTGAGTGATTGACTCTTGGTGTCCAGGCAACATTCACAATGCCTCTTGACTTTAAAAGCATGTAAGAGGACACAAAGCAGGTTTGTGGTTGAGACAGCACTAGACACAGATTCTAGAGGATGAAAGGAGTGAAGGCAAGCCCCCTCAAACAAGAGTTTTGTAGCTTTGGAGAATACACCTCCCAAGCATGGTGTTAGGAAGACCAATCGGGGAAGTTGAGTCACACACCACATTAGGAATGCACCTTGTTGGTTTGTTCCATTGTCTGTTTATCTGCATTGAGATAGAGTGTCTCTACATAGCCTTGGCTATCCTGGAACTCATTTTGAAGACCAGGCTGAGTTTGAACTCAGAGATCCAGCTGCCTCCTTCTGCCTAATGCTGGGATTAAGGGCTGGGCCGCCACGCCCTGTCTTACATACTTGGGGTTTTGGTTGTTTGATTATTTGGGTTTGTTGTTGTTGTTGTTGTTTGTTTGTTTTTGTTTTCTCTTTTTTTGTAATTACTGAATCTTGTTAGGTATCTCAACATTTTACAATGTTTAAACACTCACATCCGAGACTCTGATATTCCTACCTGTAATTTACATGGAAGCCTGTGTAAGTACAGGGAAGGGGGAAGCTTTCCCCCTGTGTGCTCACCATGGCCTCACAACCCAATCCACTCCTTCCTGGGATTAGAGCCTGGAGGTGGTGGTGAAGGGGGGGGGCAGCAGTATACAGGGGTATAGTGAAGCTCAGCTGAGATCTTTAGCTTTGCAGGCTAAGCTACTGCTAGATACTTGGATTCACAGCACTACAGCCACTGAGTCAATTGAAGGAAGGAATTAAAACATATCTATAGAAGAGCAGAGAGAAGAACACAAAGTGGTTCCCTGGAGGGTCTCACTGGGTCATCCTGTTTCAGGTGGGGACAGTTGTAGCTACTTTTTCTTCTTTAGCCTTGACGAAAAGGGCCAGTGTCTTGTGGAATGAACTAAGGTGGCAGTCCTGCAACTCAGGTGTAACCGTCACTATTGATTGAGTGATTGACTCTTGGTGTCCAGGCCACACCCAGGATGCCTATTGACACTATAAAAGTGCAGGGAGCAGGCTCCAGGTCCCAGACTACACTAGACACAGCTTCGAGAGCAAGCTAGGAGTGAAGTCAGGCCCTTTGGAAGAACAGTTCAGCGGCTTTGTAGAAGAAAGCCCACCAGCATGCTGTCAGGAAGATCAACTGGGAGGATGAGTCACACAACACCTACAGCCTGTTTGGAGGTCCAGGTAGGGTCTATCTCAGCCACGGGAGGTAGGCCCCCTCTTGGTAGGGAGTGGTTGTATTGAGTTGAAAAGTGTGTTGCCCTCTGTTTTTGGGCTCTTCGTTTGCGAATGGGGCTCAAGAGCAGCTTGGAATTGGTCAGGAGGAGTTGTGAGTGGAC